>NC_091006.1:11996969-12300000 GCF_041146395.1 Eulemur rufifrons | reverse complement strand
TGGGTGTTTTGTATTCTTTTATGAGATGGTCAGTCAGGTGCAGCCACTAGAGGAGACAAGGAAAGACTCAGGAAAAAACCAGATTTATTATACTCATAGGTCCTGGAGACAGGAGGTGTGCCATGCCACACAGGGCCATGTGGGAGAGGCACCAGGGTGGTCAGAGCCTTCAATGGGGTTTCCTTGAGTTTCCATGGGAAAAGCAAGGCAGGTAGGGTGAAGTTTGTGATTGGCTAGTCTGAATAATTTTCTTGGGCTTTAAACCATAGACTACAGGGTTGGTCCCTAGTGGCCTGGCACCTGGCCCTGGGAGGATTCCCACAGAGGAGTATTGTCTCCTGGGGGGGGCAAGGGCCAGACAGAGGAGGTCTGGCTCTGGACTGGTTAGTTTGCATAGCAAAGACATGCTCCTGGCTGGACCCTTTGCTGTCTCTAAGAACTGGCTAGGTCCGGGAGGGACAGTCTCTCCACAGCCTGAAAGGTTTTTTTTAAGATGTCAAAACATTGTAATATCCAGAAAACTTAAAAATATTTACAATACAATGGGCAAAACAGTGTTTCTTCTAAGCTGGCAGAAAAAGGAAAGAGTGGGCGTCCCGGGGAGGGAACAGTGAGAGGAAAGGTGTCCATGTCACTTGTCACTTCTGCTCACAGTCTATGGGTGAAACCCTGGTCTCCTGGCCACGCCTAGCCTCAAGGCAGGCTGGGAAATGTAGTCTCTCCCTGGGCATCCCCGTGTCTGCCTTCACTTCGATTACTGTGGGAGGAAAAGGGAAGAACATGTGCTCATGCACCGGAATTGGATATTAGTTCTGGAACATGGATGAGGGGTCCACGTGGAGGTGTGAGTTGAGCAGTTATCTGCACAGAGATGGTGTATAAAGGCACAGGAATGCAAGGCGACTTAGGGCGAGTTTGAAGAGAGAAAAGGGTAGAGGACCCAAGATCCAGCCCTGGGGGTGCCCTGTCATTCCAAGGAAAGGGAAAGGAACTTTCTTAAGTGTCCCTACAATCCCTCATGCTGTGACCCAGCCCATTTTTTTCTCTGTGACTCTCCTCAGGCCTTATACGACCCCATCAACCCAGACAGGGAGACCCTCGAGCAGCCATCACTAACAGACCCCCAGCGTCTGTCCAATGAGCAGGAGGTGCTTCAGGCCCTGGAGCCCCTGCTGGCCCAGGCCAACTTCTCCCCGCTCTCCGAGGACACCCTGGCCTACGCACTGGTGGTCCACCACCCTCAGGACGAGGTCCAGGTACCTGTCTTCCAAAGGAGAAGCAAAACTCCCAGGGGGCCTTTGGGGTGGGTGGAGCCTTTGGGAGGCAGGGGCTGCTGGGAGTTGTAGTCCTGGGCACAGGACATGCGTCCATGGGGCACACTTAGTAAATTAGAAAGAGGCACCACTTTCTCAGGTCACTCCACTGCCACCTCTTGGAAAAGTATCATATGATAGGGATCTTCTTAGGACTAGAAACTTTGTCACCATCTGTCAGAAAATTATAATAATAAATAATACAAATCTAATACAAAAATAATAGATAATACAAAATATCCTTAAAGTCAACAAACTTATAATAAAAATGTTAAAATCTTCCAAAGTTCCACATTTTAGTGATTTTAAAGTGTACTTTTTCTTTTTCTTTTAAATTTTTTTTTTTTGGACAGAATCTCACTCTATTGCCCAGGCTAGAGTGAGTGCTGTGGCGTCACAGCAACCTCAAACTCCTGGGCTCAAGCAATCCTTCTGCCTCAGCCTCCCAAGTAGCTGGGACTATAGGCATGCGCCACCATGCCCAGCTAATTTTTTATACATATATATTTTTAGTTGTCCAGCTAATTTCTTTCTTTTTTTTTTTTTTTAGTAGAGACGGGGTCTTGCTTTTGCTCAGGCTGGTCTTGAACTCCTGAGCTCAAATGATCCTCCCGCCTTGGCCTCCCAGAGAGCTAGGATTACAGGCGTGAGCCACCACACCCAGCCAAAATGTACTTTTTCTAAAGTCATATTTTGTCATCTCTGAAATTGGGATGTGACTTAAAATCAGTGGTGTGACATGGTTTAATTGGAAACATATTTTCTTTTTTAGTTGCTTCATAAAATAATTGGGTATCTTAAAATCAGTGGCACCTTTGCTTCTAGGAAATATGGTAATAAAGATGACTACCATGTGAATGGTGCCATCTTAGATGGTGCGCCCTTGTGCAGTAGCGTCTTAGATTCTAGGAAATATAGTAATAAAGAAGATTACTATGTGAATGGCACTGTCTTAGATGGTGTGCCCTTGTGCAGTATACAACATGAACACCCATATGTGGCTGCCCTGCCTAGACACTGAATGGTGATAAGTAGGGAAAGGGGGGAAATTATTTCAGGGAGGGGCATCTAATTCTGGTATCCTGCCCTCAACATCCCCACCTGTGTTCAGCTGCCTCTGCTTCCTTCATCCCCCTTGGCAGGTGATGGTAAATTTGGATCAGTATATCTATATGCAGTTCTGGGCCCTGGGCCAGCGAGTCGGGCAGATGCCCCGTATGTCCAGCGTGGGCTCCAAGCGTGGCTTCTTCACCAAGATGCCCCCTGTAGAGAGGTGAGGCACCCTTTGCTCCCTAGCTGCAGTGAGAGGGAGCAAAGTTGGAGATGAAAGGGGACTGACAGGTCTGTGTCTGGATTTGGGTGTCTGGGGCCTGGGTGGGAAGTTAAGAAATAAGGAGGTGTGAATAATCCAAACGCTGCCTTTTCTTCCCAAGGGAAAGTGAGTATTACAATTCCCAGGGGGAGAGAAAGGTAGGGACAGTTCTCCCCATTTCCCAAGTAGGGACAATTGAGGCTCAGAGAGAGAAGTCCATATTCTGAAGAATGAACAACGCACATGTCCAATGATAGGGACTGCATTATTTAACTGATCCCCTGTTATTGGACACAACTTATTTCTGATTCCTTCCCCACCATTATTAAGTAGCTTTTAAAATGGTTGTGTGACTGTAGAGCCAGAGAGAGCCTCCTGGGATTCGGGGGTCTCCCCGGGGCAGTCTTGACCCTGGTCTTGCCTCTGTCTCTGTCCCTCAGGAGGTACTTTAAGCGGGTGGTGCTGGCAGCCCGGACAAAACGAGGACACCTGGTGCTGAAGAGCTTCAAGGACACGCCACTGGAGGGCCTGGAGCAGCTGCTGCCCGAGCTGAAGGTGCGCACGCCCACCCTGCAGCGCGCCCTGCTCAACGTCACGCTGGTCGTGTCTGGCGTGGTGTTCTTTGTCAATGTGGGCATGGTGGTGCTCACGGACCTCAAGATGGCCACATCCCTGCTGCTGCTGCTCTTTGCTGTCTTCATGGGCCTGCGGGCTTCCAAGGTGAGTGGGCCACCCCACCTCCTGTGTCCCTCTGCTTTGGTGTTCAGACAGGTCGGGCCACCTATATTTTTGTTTATTTCATTATTACTGTTCATTATTACTGTTTATTGAATTATTACTGTGTTGTGCTGTCCTTCCTTCCTTTCTTCCTTCTTTTCCCTCCTCCCTCTCTTCCATTTTTCCTTCCCTATTTACTCAACACATCTTGGGTGGATTTCCTTGTTTCTTTCTTTGGAGACAGGGTCTTGCTCTGTTGCCCAGGTTAGAGTGCAGTGACATCATCATGGCTCACTGCAACCTCAAACTCCTGGGCTCAAGCGATTCTCCTGCCTCAGTCTCCTGAGTAGCTGGGACTACAGGTGTGTGCCACCACACCTGGGTAATTTTTCTATTTTTTGTAGAGATGGGGTCTTGTTGTGTGTTGCTCAGGCTGGTCTCGAACCCCTGGCCTCAAGTGATCCTCCCGCCTTGGCCTCCCAAAGTGCTAGGATTACAGGCATGAGCCACTGTGCCTGGCCTTGGGTGGGTTTCTTAATCTCTTTGTGCCTCAGTTTCCTCATCTGGAAATTGGGGATAATAATGACATCTGTCCTGTAGGGTTATTTGTGAGCATGAAATAAGTGAGTCCACAGTGCCTGGCTCATGGTAGGTGTTACATGAGAGCTAACAGCTTGTTGAGCACCTGCTTTAGGGGCACTTTAGTGATGTGGTGAAGGGTGTGTGTTGTGGAACTAGACTTCCTGGATTTGAATTAACTCTACTGGCTTCTAGCTGTGTGATCTTGAGCAAGTTGCTTAACCTCTCTGTGCCTCTGCTCCAGAATTTGCAAAGTGGGGATGATGATAGGACCTAATTTACAGGGTTATTGTGGGGATTAAATGAATTAATATGCATACAGTGCTGAGAACAGAGCCTTGCACAGAGTACAGGAAGTACTATGTGAGAGTTAGCTATTATCATGATTATTATTATTATCATTACCAATTGGGCTGTTTGTTCCCTGAGTCCCCATCCTGACTGGGTATCATTATCGCTGGGAGAGCTGGCTTATAATGCAGCCTCCTGGGCTCCAGCCCTAATGGACTGAATTAGAAACTCTGGGACTAGGGCCCAGGAAACTATATTTTTAACAAGCTCCCGCCCTGATTCTGCTACATGTGAGTGCAGGGCTGCCTTAAACAGTTAGTTGCACAGGTTGGTCACCATCCAAGGATTCGTGGCCGAGGGGACAAGTGGGAGCTGATACCCAGTTCGTGTCCCACTTGCCAAACCATGTGCCCTGTCTTAAGGCTGAGTCGGCCGGGAGGAGCTGCCTTTTACTGATTCCTCCCCGGGGTTGGCACCGACCCCAGGAGTGTAGACTGGTGTGAGGCATCTGTTGTACCCGATCATTCACCTACTGGCTCATTGGTTTGCAAGCTGTTTTTGGCCATCCTGACAGGCTCTTAGGAAGACTGGTAATAAATCCCTCAGATAATAGGCTGTGCTGGCGTGGAGGTGCTAGGAGGCTCCAGCCAAGAGAAGGGCTGGGGAGGGAGCGATTCCTGCCCGGCACCAGGGCTCAGGGAGGATCTGAGTGAAGCTTAGAGAGGGGAGGATGGAGCCTGGCGGAGAAGGGAGCAAGGACGGAGCCTGGCGGAGAAGGGACCAGTCAGCACAACTTGGCGTATCGTGCAGGACTGGAGTCCGCGATGCAGGGTAGAGAGGTGGGGCCCCAGTGGGTGGTGAGGGCCTCGAATGCCCAGAGGACCCTGGACTTTATCCTCAGGGCAGTAGGGAGCCTCAGAAGGGCTGTGAGCACGGAGGGACTATGGTGACCATGGAAAGGGAGGAACGGAACTAAAGGCAGGGGGGCCATCAAAGGGTGTTGAGCCCTTCTAGGGAGGAAACGCTGAGTCTAGGCTCAGGGTGGACTGTCTGTCCCACCCTCGGTGGCCCCAGGGGGCCGTGGAACCTTTCGGTCTCTGAAAAGCCCAGTTGAAAACCCATTTCACACTGGACATGATGGCGCATGCCTGTAATCCCAGCCACTGGGGAGGTTGAGGCTGTAGGCTCACTTGAGCTCAGGAGTTCAAGACCCGTCTGGGCAACATAGTGAGACCCTGTCTCAAAAATAAACAAATAAACAAAAAAAACCCAAAAAACCAAAACAACAAAAACCCAGCTCCCTAGTTAACTTAGTACATTCATTAGATATTTTCCCATGCCCTGGCCTGAGGTCCTAGCCCTTAAATGTGGGTCCTCCCCAGTCCCTTCACAGGCCCATTTCCCTGTCCCCAAACCCCTGCCCCCTCCTGTTCCCTGGACACACGGGACCCCCACTGAGCCCAGTATCCATCTTCCCTCCAAACCCCTGCTCCTCCCGAGTTCCCTGTTTTATCTCGGGACAGGTGGTCAGATCAGACTCCTGCGGCAGGACGCAAAGCCCTTTTTCTTCCCCTCAAAGAGCTCCTCTGTGTCTGTGGTTTCTACAGCCAGCTCTCTACTGTCCCGACCAGGTGGCTCAGGGACAGCCCTCCCCACTGGGCCCTTTACAAACTCACCGCCACGGCCAGGCTGAGCACAGAGTCTCCCCCGACCTCCTCCTCTTCTTGGGTTCCCCATCTAAGATGGCCTGTTGTCCCTCCAGTCACTGGCTAGACCCCCAGAGCTGCCTTCCCTTGCCCCCCAACCCTTTGGTCCCCAGTGTGCCATTCCTGCCTCCTGAGTCTCTGTGCCCCGTGTCCTCCTTTCTGTGGCATGCCTCTGCCCAGGCCCTCTTCCCAGCCTCCAAACTGTCCCCTTCAGCCCATCCGCCACTCAACCTAGAGCTGCCCTGTCCCTCCCCACCCCTTCCCCTGCTCACAGCCTGGCACTGGGGACCCTGCTTCCACAGCTTCTTCGGACACAATCCTTCAGCTCCAATTCTACGCTTCAGCTCCACCAACATGCTTGTGGCACCTCCCCTGACCTCCCGACCCTGCGGCCCCTCACTCTGTGCCTTTGCAGATGCTGTTCCCTTGGACTGAAATATCCTTTCCCCCTCACTGGGCTGGCCAACCCCTGCTCACCCCTCACCCTTAGCTCAGAGGCTGCCTGCTTCGGGAAGCCTTCCCAGATGTCCCAGGCAGGGATGATGCCCCTGTGGGCTCCACCATACCCTGGGCTTCACTGTGAGTCCCCTTAGCCCAGCTGTGGAGGCTGCTGTGGGGCAGCCTGGGGGGGGGAGGGTTGCTGAACTGGCACCCTGGAGATGCATCAGCCTGATCCTGCCATGGAGGGAGAGGTGTGGGGCCCACGGATGCCCACAGTCAGCGCCTAATGGAGGTAGTTGGCACTGCAGGAGCCCGAGGACACAACTGCCCATCCGTGGGAAGTGATGTTCACCCTGAGCTTTAGGATGAGGCAGTGAGTGTTTTCTAAGAACACACCAGGGGTGGCTTGGCTTGTTCCAGGGCCTAGGGGCCTGCGAGAGCAGGGCCTGGCTTATTGGCTGTGGGCTGCATTCAAAGGGGAGGAGCACGAGGGGAGTGGGAGGGCCTCATCAAGGATCCTAACTTTCTGAGGGCACTGGGGAGCCATGCAAGGGCTGTGAGCAGGGGAGGGGCCGGGGCAGCTCTAAAGCTGTGTGTGGACAGACTGGAGGGGAGAAACTTAGGCCAGGGAGGAGGCTGGGGTGATGCACCAGGCAGGCGAGGATAAAGCCTGAGCTGGGCTGAGCTGTAGGGCTGGAGAGGAGCGGATGGGCTGAGAGAGTCAGGGGACAGCAGGATGAGGCTGGGGACTGACAGGCTGGTGAGGAGGGAGCAGGGACAGCGTTAGGGGTCTGGCCTGACACTGAGTAGATGGTGGGGCCACACCAGTTACAGATCCCAGGGGAGGAGGAACGAATGGGCTGGGGGAGGTACAGTGCTCAGTGTGGGCTGTGCTGAAGGGACCATCCAGGTGGCAGGTGGCGACCCCTCTCCAGGGAAACATTTGG
Source organism: Eulemur rufifrons (assembly GCF_041146395.1). Classification (NCBI taxonomy): domain Eukaryota; kingdom Metazoa; phylum Chordata; class Mammalia; order Primates; family Lemuridae; genus Eulemur; species Eulemur rufifrons. The sequence continues at coordinate 12,292,694 of NC_091006.1, read as the reverse complement.
CTTCATCTGTGTGCCATGGAGTGGCATGACCTGCTCCTTTAACATGGGAGAATTCAACTCCATAAGCTTGGCAGACATAGACACAAAACCTAATGTGTTTTTCATATCAGATGGTCCCTAAAGCAAGCTATTCTTGCATCTTGCCCTCAACCAAAGAAACAGCAATTCGTTTCAATGCAGGGACATAAACCGACTGTGCTGGGCTTGTAAGAAGAGGGTACAGTCCACACACAGCCGTGTCATTGGTACCGTGCAAGCCATTTCAGCAATTTTCTGTGGTGTGTTGATTTCAGAGGCATTTCACCTCAGTCCTTGATGTGAGACAGGCAACGCTCTATGGGCACCCAGCACAGGCTGTGGACGACTGTTCCACAGTAGCTAATGTTTGTTAAGTGCTTTTGAGGGGCCAGGCTCTGTCCCAAGTGTTTTTTAACTGTGTATTGACTTATGGAAGCCTCCCTGGCATCAACCTCGTTTTACAGACAGTGCTACCCCAGGACTTAGGTCTTAGCCAAGGACTCGCAGCTGGTAGGGGCATAGTTGGGGCAGGATCCAGTGGCCTTGACCTCATTTTGTGGGTAAATGGAGGAATCCTGGTGCAGGTTCTCACTGTGAGCCCAGAGGACACTGGTGGGCTCTCACTTCTCTTCCTTGGAGATGCCACAGATGGGAAGGGGGGGTCCAAGAAAGGAGGGGCCAAGGTGGGGAAAAGGGCAGCCAATAGACAGCTGGGCCCTGGACTTCCCCTCTCCCCCAACATTCTTCCCTCCACTTCTCTTTACAATTTAATATTTTAAACCTTTTTTCATTGTGGAAAAGTTCAAATAAATACAGAAATAGAATAGTATGAAAAACTCCCGTGTAGCCAGCACCTAGCATCAACTATTAGCAATAGTCGATCGGATTTCGTCTAAAGACCCCCGCTCCTCCACCACCGGATAGTTTTGAAGCAAATCCTAGACTTATCATCTTATACTGTACTATGTCTCTAAAAGATAAGGACTTATTACTGTGACAAAATCTTCTAAGGCTAAAATTCGTAACATCTGGAAATCTTTGAGCAGATCCATTAATACGTGGCTCCGATGAGCAAACCAGTGCAGCGGTGGTTGCTAAAAACCTGGTTGCTAAAAACCGTAGTCTTCCTACCTAGGTGGGACTGGTGGCCTTGGAGCCACTGGGGCGAGAACATGTGTGTTAAAAATACAGATCCTCAGACCCCAACCCTGGGGACCCTCCCTGAAGGGGTCTGGGTAGTGCTGGGGGAAGCTGTGCTTTACAACAGACCCCACCCCTCCCCCAGGGAGTGTGCTGGAAGGGTGTGCCAGCGTGGGTGACCCAGGGGTGTGTGTGTGTGCATGGGCGCGGGTCCTGAGCTGAGCCGGCCCTGCGCTGTCCTGCCTGCAGATGTTCGGGCAGCGGCGCAGCGCGCAGGCGCTGGAGCTGGCGCACATGCTTTACTACCGCAGCACGTCCAACAACTCGGAGCTGCTCAGCGCATTGGCCCTGCGCGCGCAGGACGAGCACACCAAGGAGGCGCTGCTGGCGCACAGCTTCCTGGCCCGGCGGCCGCAGGGCGCGGGCGGCCCGCCGGAAGGTAGGACGTGGCCCTGGGACCCGGCACCAGGGGGTCCTGTCCCCGCGAAGCCTCGTCCCCACCCCCAGTTTCCACTGGTGAACCTGGCCAATTTGCAATAAGACCCCACCTCTCTGCGGACAGGATCCCCGATTCCAACTTCTGATCTTGGTTCCTGGTGTGACCTCCCTCTCCTGACCTCGGCCTCGTTGGGGGTGTTGGATCCACGGCATGCCCCTCCCCGCACTCCTTCCTCTACATGAGCCCACCTTCTCCCTACAAGTACCCTTGCCCCGCCCCCTATGTAAGCCCCAGGTGGTCCCCTTCCCTACGGGAGCCACACTTTCCCTGAACTAGAGTCCCAAAAGAGAGCCCCAGAGGGGAGCCTTCTGGCCCTCTAGAGCCTCCTAGGTCTTGTTCCACTCCCTTCCAACCCTCAAGCGTACCCCTAGGCTTCTCCCAAACCCACGCCCCTCTCCGCTGGCCCCTCCCAGTCCTTCCCAATCTAATCTCACGGCACCTGCCTCTCCGCCTGCAGAGACCTCCAGGTGGCTCCAGTCAGAGGTGGAGAACTGGCTCCTGGCCCAGTCAGGCTGTGACGTGGCCTTCAACGGAACTCGGGCCCTTGCCCACCTGCAAGCCCTGACTCCCAGCGTGGGGTTGTACCCACCCCCGGGTTTCCCCAGACTAGACCCGTTGGCCACAGTCACTTCCGATTCCCCCCAGGGTGCACCCAGCAGTAACAACCCTTGACTGAAACCTCGCTGCCCAGCCCCGCCCAGCCACCTGGCTAGGAACGAAGCCCCGCCTCCTGTGATTGACGAGCTGTCAATCACAGTTACTATGTCTCTCCAACTTCCAATTACTGACAGGCAGTTATTTTTGCTACACCGTATGCTTAAAGCAGCCAATCAAAGCAGCCAGCAGTTGCTAGGCCCCCCCCCACTTCTAATGAACAGCCAATCAAAGCTATTTAGCTCTGCTTGTCCATTTCTTAGACCCACCCTCCCCATAGACATCCAAACGTGGTTTAATTGAGGAGCTGGGGGTGTCAGCCAATCACAGCCGTTCAGCTCTGGATTCTATAAACCACCAAGTAGGGTCGTTAATGCTGTGCTCTCCCGACGCTATACTCGTATATCATTGTCTTTTTAGCCCGCTCCGGGCAAACCGCCCATCATGTGCACAGAGGCGGGGCCCCAGCCGGCAGCCCTGGAGAGCCCTTCAGCTTTGCCTCCTGGCAAACAACCAATGACAGCTGCTGGGCACTATCAACCTTGGGCAGCCAGTTGTCGCTGCAGGGAAGCAACCAATCGGAATTTCTAGAGGAAACCTAATCTTTCTATAAATTGCTGTTGCTTACATGGCGGGCCATCTGGTCAACTGCTGATTAGGGTGTCCAGGCTGAAGGGGCTGGGAACCTTGTGCCAGGTAACATCTGTGAGTCTGAAGGAAACAGAGACCACCCTCACCCGAAGACTCGCCGCCACTCAGGCTCCCAACAACCTCAGGTGCCTTCCTTGTCCAGGTCCCTCACCATTTCTACAGAAACTACCTCGGTCTGGATCTCCCCGCCACTAGCGGTCTGTGCAATTATTTATTGGTCTATCAATTTCTCCCCGTCCCCTCTCCTAAACGAATAAATCATGTTTAATAAATTTGGATAAGTGGAGTGGCTGCAGGAGTTGGAGGTAAGGCATCAGAACCCTGGAAATAAGCGACTCTGGATCTTGCGGGGGATACTTATGCATATAGATGAATTCCAGAGAGAGCTGTAGTCCTAGAGAGAGGCTGGGTTCGTGGTTCATAAAGCAAAGACTATCTGGGTCACAGAAGGGGATCTTAGAAGGACCTAATTCCTGAGGAGAGGGCCTGGTTCTCACGGCCGCACGAATAGAGGAGATACAATAGCCATGTGCAGTTGTGCAGATTTGTTCATCGCACAAAGGTGTTGAAGGCACACAGCCAGGGGGTGGGTGGCTGTAAAATCCAATTCGTGCCCTACGTGTGCCCTGGTGTGGGACTGGGTCAGCCGGGAGGAGGGGAACGCCTTCTGATTTTTATGAAGGTGTCCTGTGGGCTAGAGGCAGCCTTTGGGGAGAGAGGAGACAAGGAGGGGTTGTGTCCCAGAGAAGAAGGGAGACTGGTTTCCAAGAGGGAAAGGGGAAACTCAGGCTGGGGGTGGGGGGTTGGGAGGAACAAAAAAAAGAAAAAAACTTTCCAGAGGGAGGGTTAAAGATAAAGTTAAAAAACAAACAAACAAACAAACAGAAAACCGCCAAATCTAGAAACATACAACATGCCAGGGTCCCAGAGAGAGAGCCGCAGAGTGACAGAACCTTGGGCAAGGAGAGGACCGGACACTCCATACTGCTGATCCCAACAGGGCTGGGACCCAGACTCCTGGTTCTTCCCCAGAAGTGTCTGAAGGTCTAGACTCAGGTGCCTCTCAGAAGGCTCCTGGATCCCAAGAAGGGAGGGCCCAGGCTCTTGGGTCTGCGGGAGGGAAAAGGCACATGGGGTTCCGGGCTCCTGTGTGGGGAAGAGGGGTTAGGGGCTGGGAGACGGGCATTCTGAGGGCGGAGCGGCTGGTGGTGGGGACCCTCCTTAGTTAAGGGGAGGTCAGGCGTTTGTAGCCTAGGTCCCTGGGGGCGGAAGGAAGGAGATCAAGGCAGAGCCCGCAGTTAAACAGTTTTATTTTCTGGAGGACACAAGGAGACTCTAGGGGGAGACCGAGGGGCCAGCAGCGGGTGGGGGCGCCAGGGCGAGGCGGGGCGCTCACTCCCGCTTCCGCAGATGGATGTAGATGATGCCGCTGACCAGGGCGAGGGGGAAGGCCACCCAGGCGAGGGCGAAGCAGTAGCCGAAGCTGCCCCCTCGCGGGTGCTTGGCCAGGATCTCGTCGGCGTGAATGGCATAGATGAGCGCCCCGGTAAACACAGCCACGCCTGCGGAAGAAGGGATCCGCGCGTCACACAGTGCCCGCAAGAAGACTACACTTCCCAACAGCGCGTGGGGCAAAGAAGGGCCGGAGGGTGAGTGGGCAGCAGCTCTGCCAGCTGGGGGTTTGGGTTCTCTCCCCAGCTCCGTGGCCTTGGGCAACTTAATCGCTCTGAGTACCATTGGTTCTTCCATAAAATGGGACGATATTATGGGTCCATCCCTCCGATAATATTTTTGAGTGTTTTTCAACAAGCCAAACATGCTGAATTAATGAGACAAGGGGGCCTGGCGCGGTGGCTCACGCCTGTAATCCTAGCACTCTGGGAGGTCGAGTGGGGGAGGATCGCTTGAGCTTAGGAGTTCGAGACCAGCCTGAGCAAGAGGGAGACCCCGTCTCTACTAAAAATAGAAAGAAATTGGCCCAGCCTGGTGGTGCGTGCCTGTAGTCCCAGCTTCTCGGCAGGCTGAGGCAGGAGGATGGCTTGAGCCCAGGAATTGCAAGTTGCAGTGAGCTAGATTGTGCCACTGCACTCTAGCCCGGGTGACAGAGCAAGACTCTGTCTCAAGAACAAATAAAATAAAACAAGGGAGGGGCTTTGCGGGAATCTAGGAAGATAATGTTCCCAAAACTGAGTACTATGATTAACTTAGCCTTTTAATTTTTTTAAGTCAACAAATCAAAAAGTAAACAAAACTCCCTAAAGTGTCTGATGTACAGTAGGTACACAAGAAATAGGAGTTGGCTGACACAAATACCATTACTATTATGATTCAGAGCTCTCTTCTGGGGTATTAATTAGCTACCCCCCCCCACCATGCATGGGACCCAAATTATTTACCTATACCCCCTTCCCCAGCCCTGGCTCCTTGAAGCCTTGCGTTCCCCGATGCCAGTCTGCCCACGACTCAGACCCATGCCTCGACCACCACTGAGTCACTGAAAACTACAACTCCCATCAGTTCCTCTGGCAGAGAGGCAGGATATGGAGGCACTCCTGTGATTTTGGGGCTATTGGAAATTGTTTTCTTCTATCAGATCTTCATATTTTCAGGACACCTAGCATCCTGACACACCCCCTCCCTTCCCCTCAATTCCTGGGGTGGCATGGGGGGAATGCTCACTGGTGCAAAGCTGGCAGAGGCCGGTGGCGTAGAAAAGACCTCCTCGCCGCATGGTGTAGAGCTGGAACATGAACAAGATGAAAGACAGACAGCAGAGGATGAGGGAAAGCACCATGAGGACCTGCACCGCCTTCAGCCAGCCTGCAGTAGGGAGGACATAGAGGTGGAAGTCACAGTGGACCCAGAGTCCAGCCCTACCTGCTTGTTCATCGTGTGCCACTTCTTCCCCTCCCCCCTCTTATTTAGCGCCATGCAAGCTTAGATACTTAAGAGCATCACTTATATTGACCTTGAGCCCTGTAACTGTGCTGAATTCCTTTATCAGTTCCAGTAGTTGTTCTGCAGAATTTTTAGGATTTTCTACATAAACAAACATATTTACTGGGAATAGAGACACTTTTTACCAATTCCTTTCCCGTGCCTTTTACTTCTTTTTCTTGCCTTGTTGCATTGGCTACCTCCAGTCCAATGCTGCATGGAAGTGGTGAGAGCAGACCACTTGCTTTAATCTTAGGGAAAAGCAACTTAATCTTTCACCTCGTTTCACTTAGAACTTTAGATGGATACAGCTCCATTCCTTTAGAACTCAGATGCGTCTGGCCCCATTCCTTTAGAACCTAATGTGGTTCTAGCCCCACGTCCTTGGAATTTGGATGAATTGATCCCAAGCATCCTTGGAGAACACCAGCCCTATCTCCTTAGAACTTTGGAAACAATCTTATGTTCTCAGAATCTTGGGAGCTTTCTCCCCATTCCTTAAACCTATAGCATGTGGCCTTCACCCTTTCTGAATCATAAGGAGACGGTTTTAGCTCATTTCCTTTAGAGCAGGGACATGCTGCCCACTTCCAGATAGTAGGCACGCATCAACCCCACCCACGCAGCCACTCAGGCTCGGACCCCGCCCACTGAAACTCTGGGGGTTCCTAGTCCGTGGTGTCATGAGGAGACTTGGGGTTTACCCTTCCCTTTGCAGACCAGTCCTGCTGCCCCTCACCCCTCACCATTCTCGCTGACGTTACTGCAGGCCCACGTTTTGGTGTCGTTGTTCCACGTGCAGTCGTACCAGAGATTCAGGGACTCCTTCCCAGGGAGAGTCCACCAGGACTGGGATGGACCGTGAAACAAGGGCAGGATTAGGAAAGGAAAGTGGGCGGGATCAGGGAGACTGTGGGAAGGGTTAGGAAAAGGGCGAGGTTCCTGGGAAGGGGCAGAACTGGGGAGAGCTTGGATTTCGTAGGAAAGGGTGTGGCCAGGGGGAAGGGCAGGGGCGAGGCATCAGAGGTGGAGCTAAAACGGCCGAAGCCAGGGGAAGGGGGCGGGGCCAGAGTGACTTTAGAGGAGGGGCGTGGCGGGAGTCTGCAGGACAGCAGAAGGCACGAGCTACAAGTAGGCTTACCTTGTCCAAAGTGGCCACGAAAAGCAGAATGAGAATGAGGATGTGGAGGGCAGAGACCACCAGCAGGAGGAGCGACATGGCTGCGGTGGCGGTCTGGGGAAGGGTAGTCAGGAAATGGAGTCTCACGAGGTTAGCACAGAGGCAGGTGAGAAACCCGAGTCCTGATGGAGTGGGCGGCTGGGTCCAGACTCCTGGGTCTGAGGGAGGAGAGGGCAAGGGCCTGGACTCTTGGGGCCCTCAGAGAGGAGGAGGCTGGAGCCTGGATTCCTCTGTTCCCCAGGGGCTTAGGGCTGGAGAGGGCCAGAGATGGACTCTTGGGGTCCTGGAATAAGTAGGACTGGCAGTGTGGCTCCTCTCTCCTCAGAGCCCTGTCTCTGGGCACATACGGGCCAGATCATGAAAATTCAAGTTGACTCCCCGACCCCCCCCCCCCCCAAATTTATCAGGAGCTAGGCGTTGCCCCCAGAGACAGACATCCTTGACTCACACCACTCCTCTCCGGGGTGAGGGGAGGAGGGGGACCCGGTGAGTCATCTGGTGACTCATCGCACCCCCCTGCCTCCAACCACCCAGGAAACCCCAGCCCCTGGCTATGTCCATGAGGTCCTCACCCCACCCAGCTGCCAGACTGCCTGCCCGACACCTTCTGGGGGAAATGGGTGCGAGCTGTGTTTGGAAGGGGAGAGAGGCCTGAGAAGAAGGAGCCAGCCTCCCACAACCCTTCAGTGTCCAGAAACAGGGAAGCTAGGGGTTCCAGACTTGGGGTGTTCTCATGCACAGCTCTGATCTAAGGGCCCTCAGAGGAGATTGGACCCCCCCTGGGGAAAAACTGCAGGAATTTTTCCAGTGGAGGGCTCTGCTGGGACCCTAAAATCTTGCCGGGCCCCACCCCTTACCATATCCCCACCCCAAGTGCTAAGAGATCACTTCTTAAATTACAAGGATTTTCCTGGGGGCTGAGAGTGGGGGGGTCTCTGTCATCCTGGGGGTGTCCTTCCCAAACTGCCACACTCCCAAGTAAATTAAAGAAAGAAATCCCAGCCTGAATAACGGACTGGAAACTTACCGAGAGCCGCGGAAAAAGTCAGAGTTGGAGTCTCTTCCCTCGCTTGGGCCTCCGTGCCCCGCCCTTCTCCCCTCCTTCCACTCTCTCGAGGCCCCCGCCTCCCTCACCGCCTTCCTCCCTCCCTCGCTCTCCCCTCCAATCCCGGAACCCTGTCTCTCTCTCTCTCTCTCTCTCCTTCTGCCTCTTTTCTCTCTCTCCTGCCCACACTGCTTAGGCCTCCTTCTCTCTTTCTCTACTCCTTTCAATATATACTGACCCTTTTATACCCACCCCTACCGCGCCCAGCTGAGGTCTCTGCCAGGGGGAGGGCCCTGGCACTCCGGTTCCTCTTTCTCTGGGCCCCCACCCCATGCCCCCAGACAGACATCTTCTGGGTCTCCTTCCAGGGTTGAGACGAGAAATTCCTGGAACGGGGCTCTGGAGTGGGGCAAGTGTCATGGGTGATTTTCAGGCCCTTGGGTCTCTAGGTCTTGCCCTGGGACAGGATGTCTGCTGTCCTTGATGGAGCTTGGAGCTGGATAGGAATCTGGGGAAGGAAGCCAGATTCCTGTGGCACAGATTGGGCTTGGGGCTGGTGGAGTTGACCCCAGGTTAGGGCTCAGGGGCTGGGAGATGAAATGTATGAAACTCTGGGAGGGGGCAGGAGGTGGCATTGCCATGATTTTCTGGCTGAATGAACTTGGGTCAATTATTTCACCTCTCTAAGCTTCAGGTTCCTAATCTGTGTAGTGGGTATAATAATACCAACAATATACTGATACTGATAATAATAATTCTGATACTTATTCTGAATAAATAAGGTAATACCAGTACACTAACACAGCCATTCATTCCTTCCTTCAACAAACATTTATTGAATATTTACTATGAACCAGGAGTTAATAATGAAGAAAACAGACATAAGTCCTGCTGTTACTATGGAGCTTGTCTGGTAGTAGAGGGAGACAGACAATAAAGAGAAAACATATCAATGATGAAGATAAATTTGAGATAATGGTAAGTGTTTTGAAGGAAATAAAATAGAGCAATGGAGATAATGGATTGGGGGAGACTACTTCAAACAAGGTAATCTGGGAAGGCTTCTTGGAGGAGGTGACATTTGAGCTGAGACCTGAAGACAGGAGTCATCTGAATGCTAGGGAGAAGAGGAAGTGACTCTTGAGAACAAACTCAGGCTGTTTGGGGAGCAGACAGAAGGGCCAGTGTGGCTGGAGCAGAGGGAGCCAGAGGGAGTGGTGGGAAGGAAAATCAAAGGATGCCCTTGAAGACTAGGGGAGGATTTGGATTTTATTTGAAGTGCAGTGGGAAGCCATTGAAGGTTTTAACAGAAGCAGGGACTTAATATTAACTATTATTATTTATTCTTGGGATATTAAATTAGGGTGGGGGTGATAACTACTATGCACCCAGGCCTCTTGGGATGGGACCAGGTGTCCAGGGTCCTGATCAATTGTGAGCTGGGGAACTCAAACCTTGGGTCCCTGCAAGGGAAGGGAACTGGATGATGGGATGTCTGGGTATCTGATGGGGCCAGAGCTCGGTGTGGACTAGTTGTTGGTGTTCTGGGCTCCCTGAGGGGGGTGAAGGATGGACAAGTCAGTGGATGGGTGTGTACCTGGGGGACTCAGAATGTGGGGTACCAGCACAGACTCTAGAGCCAGACTGGCTGGATTCAAATCCAAGCTGCTTTACTCATTGGCTATGTGATTTGGGCCAAGTAACTAATGTCTCCATGCCTCAGTTTCTTCATCTGTAAAATAGAGCTACTAGTAAATACATCATAGGGTAGTTCTTAGAATAGTGTTTGGCACACAGTCAGTACTGTATGTGGTAGTTATTTAAAATTTTTTTTTTTCCCTTTTAACTCTAATCCCTTGACAGATTATGTGCTAGTTATATCAGGCATTGGGGCCCTGAGTGGACTCACTTCTGGGAGACTCAGGTTCAGGGTCTCTAGGAATTGGGGAAGGGACAAATTCTTAGGTCCACTGGGTCTCAAGGCTCAAGCTGGGAATCCAAAATGAAAGTTCTTGGGGAGGGGAATAAGTAGTCCCAAACTTAAGCCTCTGAGAAGGACAGAGACTGGGGGTCTGAACTCGGATCCCCAAGGAAGTTGGAAGTCTGGATCACTGAGGGAAAAATTAGGGGCCAGAGGGAGTCATGTGCGCCTCTTGGGGTGCCGGTAAACGGGTCCCACTCTGGTCTTGGGAGGAGTTGGGGGAACCAGGGGCTAGGAAGATGGTAACTTGAACTGGGGAGGTGAACAGGGGTCTAGGACTCGGAGTCAAGCTCCCTGAGTGGAATCAGCGCCAGACCTGGGTACCCTGGGGATGTTCTGGGGGGTCCCCACCCTAGGACCCTGTGGAAGGGGGAGAATCACGGAACCTGAGGGCGGTGGCGGGAGCTCCCCCTCCTGGGCCTCTGAGGCTACGAGCTGAGCTGAGCGTCCGCGGGCCGCTTCCTCCCACAGGAAACCGCAGGCGTCGGCACACCCAGCCAGAAGGGAGAGGAGCCCACGGCTCGCCCGCCCATCCCGGGGATGCCCACGTGGGCAGCAGCCCGCCGCGAAGTGGGCGTGCCCTGCAGAACGAGGGTGTGAGCAGAAAGGGGCGTGGCCGGAAGGCGGGGGGCCCACGGAGTGCCCAAGGCCCCGCCCACTTCCGCCTCTCAGTGCGCGGACGCGGTAGAATGTCTAGGGTTTTTGGAGGCTTGGCCAGAGGCCGTTGGCTGCGCATGCGTAGTGAACCGCTGCTGAGGTACTGAGGTGGTGGTGTGTGCTCCTTCCTCTCACAAATCCCGGCTCCGGCACCGCTTCCCTGCTAACGAATCCTTAAAATAACGTGGTCTTACTCTGCTAAAGACAGGCACCACTCGGACCCAAAGCCCAGACGTTTCCCTGCAGGTCCTGTCAGCTCCTGCCCCTCCCTCTTGGAAACAGCCGATCGCTCACAGCCCCGCGACACTCCTGAGCCCCTCAAAGCCCCGTGCTCCCCATTCAGACCATCCCGGCCTCCCCCAGGCCCTCCTAGCCTGAGCGCCTCCCGATTAGCCCGCGCCCCACATGTCTTTGGAGCCAGCGTCCTTCAAGCACGCTCAGGTCGCCCCTCACCGACCTCCCGCCAGGCGTCTCGTAAATCCTTCCAAACACGACCCTTGCAGCCCCACCCTTTACAGGTGCCCGTGCCTGTTCCCTCGCCAGCCCCCCCCAAGTCCCTGCTTTTACAGGTGCCCGTGCCTGTTCCCTCGCCAGCCCCGCTAAGCCCCTCCCTTTACAGGTGCCTCTGCTCCACCCATCGCCAGCCCCCCAAAACCCCTCGACCCTCCTCTCCCTCTCCTCACGGGCCTTCTCAGCCCGTCCCTCGCAGGCCCCCTCAGCCCCGCCCCTCGGAGGGTTCCCCAGCCCATCAGTTCTAAGTCCCCAAGAGCCCCTCTGGTCTTCTAACACGCAGCCTCCTCCGCTCCTCCTCTCTCACCCTCTCCCCACGGCCTGGGCTCCTCCCCGGCCGCTGTCCTCCGGGCTCATTGGCTCCTTATCTCCCCAGTAACCAGACCACAACAGTGAGCTTGGAGCACCAAGGACAGGTCAGGCACTGCAGCAGGTAGGGCCTGGGCCCTGCCCCCCGTGCTCCTCTACAGCCGGCCGGTTCCCCCTCCTCTGTGACCAAACAGTCCAACCTCGGAGATACCGAGACCCCAGGAGATCTGTCCCCGCCGCTCCCCGCCCCCCGCCCTGCGCCAGGGTCCGAGCCAAGACTCAACACCGAGAATGTGAGAGGTGGGAGGTCAGAAGGGGTGGGAAGTGGCCCGAGAGGCGTCCCTCTCCAACCCCTTGGAGGAATTGAGACTCAAAGAGAGGCCAAAGTGGTTCTAGTGTCACCCTCTTTCGATTCCCAGCCCCTCGCAGTTCATCGCCCAGCCTCCTCCCGGCCCTCGCCTGCCGGCAGTCTCAAGTGTCCTGAGTTGGCCCCTACAGGAGCCTTGTCCTCTTTGGCCAAGATGCCTTTGCGAATCTCGCCAAGCAGCGCCCGCTCCGAGGAGGGAAGCGAGATCCTTCTGGAAGGACTGGGTAATTCACACATTCTTGCTTTCATTCACGCATTTCCAGTCCTCGGCTTTCCTAAATTCCCGGTCTTGTGGGGCGGGACCCCGGGGACAGAGAGGCCTTCCAGGAGCGCCCTCTAGTGGGGAAACAGGCATGTGCCCAAATGGAGGCGGCGCCGGGCACCACCGTGACTGGGCCAAGCCTGGGCAGTGGGCTGGGCCAGGAAGACTTCAGACAGCAGAAGTTTGAATGGGGCCCAGAACTCCTCCCAGGAATTGCTAAGGGGAGAAAGAAGGGAAGGGTGTTTCCACAGAGAGAACAGTGTGTGGCTAGAGGAGGCTTTCTCAACCTCTGTACTGTTGACTCTTGGGGTGGGATAATTCTTTGTGGTGGGGGCTGTTCTGTGCTTTGCAGGATGCCAAGCAGTATCCCTGGCCTCTCCTCACTAGATACCAGTAGCACTCCCCCTTCCCCACAAGTGTGACAACCAAAAATGTCTCCAGACCTTGTCAAATGCTCATGGGAGGCAGAATGCCTCCCTGGTTGAGAACCACTGGGCCTTGGGAGGTGGGAAGCTGGTGGGCAAGACTGGAGAGGTGGGTAGGGTCCGGTCACTTGAGGCCTTGAACGCCAGGCTGAGGAGCTGGGACTTTGTCCTGAGGGTACTGGAGCGCCGTGGCAGGCCTGTGAGCAGGGGAGGGTCCACTCTGGGTGTAGCGAGACCCTTAGGGACTGTGAGAGGAGGCTGCAAGTTGAGGAGAGGCTGGGATGATGGTCCAGACAGGAAATGATGGGGCCTGAGCCCAGGGGACGGGCTGAGAGAGGGAGGAGGCAAGAGGATGGGGCTGAGGGCTGCTGACAGTGGGGTGGGGGGGAAGGAAGGATGGATCGAGAGCTTTCCCAAGTTGCAGGTCCTGTGCCTCAGTTCTCAGAGGACCAAGAGGCCTTCCAGAAGTGCCCTCTGGTGGGGAAATAGATATGTCCTTAAACACAGAATGGGAGTGGGTTTTAGGGGACAGAACCTGAGGCGAGCTTGGGGTATGAAGGGACGAGGGATACAGGAAGTAAGATGCAGTCCTTGAGGCATGTTGGGGGCTGGGTCTGCAGTTCAGTTGCAGTTTGTGAAACGCGAAAGGAATGAGAATTCCTAGGTCCTGGGGGGGGGGGGAGGAAAGGGCTGGCAGCCCAGCTCCTCACTGAGTCCTTTGCCTGGCCCTGGTCTCAGTGGATTGGGAGCTGAGCAAACTGCAGCGACAATGCAAGGTGATGGAGGGAGAGAGGCATGCCTACAGCAAGGAAGTCCACCAGCGCATCAACAAGCAACTGTGAGCTGAGCACCTGGGCTCTCCTCCTCCCCACAGCTGGGGAAGAGAGTGTTAAAGGGGCTGGGGGCTGGATTCCTGGGTCTGAAGGGGGAGGGCAGGGGCAGCGTGCCCACCTTTAGTGATGCTGAGTTTTGCCCTCTTGCCGGCCTCTCTTCTACCACCCTGCCTGAGCAGTGAGGAGATCCAGCGCTTGGAAGAGCTGCGGGCCAAGCTCCAGGTGCAGATCGGTATTGCCCAGAGCCAGAGCAGGCGGCTTCAGGACAGTGAACGGCTGGAGAACATGGACCGCCTGTTGAAGTGCCGGGACCGGGCGCAGGCTGAGGTCGAGGAGCTGCAGGAGAAGACCAGAGCCCTGGACAGGGAGGTGTGTTCTGAGACCAGGTTCTGTGGATCCTACTTAATGGCAGCTGGCAGTCTTTGGTACTCTTGGCTTGTAGATGCATCACCTGATCTCTGCCTTCATCTTCACATGGCACTCTCCCTGTGTGCGTGTCTGTGTCCAAATTTCTCCTTTTTATAAGGACACCAGTCATAGTGGATTAGGGCCTGCCCTAATGCCCTCTTTTTCACCGGATGACCTCTGTAAAGAGCCTGTCTCCAAATAAGGTCACATTCTGAGGTCCTGGGGGTCAGGACTTCAACATATAAGTTTTTTTAGGGACACAGTTCAACCCATAACAAATTGGGAAACAGTGTTAAGCAAAAATTTATTCATTTAGTCTGTACGTTTTGTTGAGGACCTACTGTGTGTCCGACACAGACAAAAGAGACAAAATCTCTGTCTTCACGGAGCCTCCAGTTTGGCTGGGAAGACAGCATACCCCACACAGGTACAGATGAGTACGGAAATGGGGAAGATACATTGGAAGCTGGTTTCAGGCATGAGCAGACCCAGGGATTCGAATGTCATCAGACTCATTCTTACCATCTCTCAGGCTCTCATCTCCACTTCTGTCCCCTAGCCTTGTTCTCCCGGGATCCTTCATATGGTGGAGACTATGATAGCAGAAGTGCTGGAATCCCATCCTTCCATGTCATGTGCTTCCCCCCAGATACCAGCAAAGGAGCCAGGCTGGCTCTGCTTAGATCACATGTCCATCTCTAGGCCAATCACCGTGCTTGTCCACACCTGGGTCCTGTGGCTGGCAGGGTGGTATGTTGTGGTTGGAATCCCCACCGAAACCACATGGAGGGTTGGGTACTGTCAGCAGAAGGGTGGAAGAGATTCTGAGGCCACAGGGACAGCAGATGTCAGCCACACTCAGTCGCCCGTCCTCCCTCAGCCGTTCAGTCTCTCCTACATTCAGGCAACAGACATCCTCTTTCTTCTAGATCCAGGAGTGGGAGAACCGGATCTTTACCCACAGTAAGGAAGTCAAGGCCCCAGGATTCATCCTGAATCAGAAATCCAAGATCCGGCGAAGGATCAAGATCCTAGAAGACCAGTTGGACAGGGTGAGGGTCAGGCAGGCTCTTGGCTCTCTCCAGCCCTGAACTTTGGGGTCAGGGGAAGACCTGAGCATAGGCGTTATGTTCCAGAAATGATGGACGGTGTGTGTTTATGTGTGTGTATGTGTATGTGTGTGTATGTGTGTGTGTGTGTGTGTCATCCTGGAGGGATGGAGAGTCTCAAGGAAAAAAGATTGATGAGTCTTTTGAAGGGGGTAGATGTTGCTCTCAGGACCCCCAAAGAGGAAAGGGGCTGGTCCCACCTCTGACAAGTGGCCCTCCTTGGCTGAGTGTGGAGGAGGGAGGCAGGCTAGGCCTCAGACAGACTCTTCCATCCCTCCCCACCCTCAGGTCACCTGTCACTTTGACATCCAGCTGGCACGAAATGCCACCCTGCGGGAGGAGCTAGATCTGCTGCGAATTGAGAGGAACCGCTATCTGAACATGGACTGCAAGCTGAAGAAGGTCAGTGGCCTCAAAACCCAGGGGAGGAGAGAGGGACCTTCACCTAGGACCTCACCGCAGCTGTTTGCTCTTCCTGCTCCAGCCCTTAGGCCTCAAGGAATTGACTGGAGCCATAGGATCGCTTTAGTCCACAGGGCATGGAGACCTGGGAAATGCTGGAGGACACCTCTCACAGAGAAAGCAGCCTCATTTATATTTGTAGAAAGCACAGATGTCATTTTGAATATTATCACCCAGGGCAGCCTTAAGCTAGCAAGACCATTTACATTCCACGGGTATCTTAATAACCTCTGAAGTCCTTTGAAGAACGAGCTCCCCTGCTCTTTAATTATTATTTTGAAATAATTTCAAACTCACAGAAAAGGTGCAAGAATTATGCAAAGAACACCTACATATCCTTCACCGAGACTGATAATTTACCATGTTTACTTTCTCTTTCACTCCCTTTCACTCCTTTTCTGTATGTGTGTGTATAATTAATATTTTGCCGGAAATAATTTATTATCATAGATTGCTGAACTCTTTGACAGTACCTTGCAGACATTAGGTTCCTAAGTACTTCCGTGTGTCTTTTCTAAGAATACCACCGTTTTCTTACATAAGTACAGCACGATTATGCAAGTCAGGAAATTTAATATTGTTAAAATTCTAAACAGTCCATATTTCAAGTTCACCGATTGTCCCAGTGATGTCCTTTGTAGCTAATCTGATTTTCCTGCTCTGGGCTCCCATCCAGACTCCCACGATGCCTTTAGTTGTCCTGGCTCTGTTCATCTGGAACAGTCCCTTGGCCCCTTTTTGTCTCCCCACAGTGTTGACATTTTGGAAGCATCCAGGCCAGTTGTGTTGTACGACGTCCCCCAGGATGGGTTCATCTGATTTTTCTTCCTGATTAGATTCTGTGTCTGCATTTTTGGTGGAAAGCCACAGTGGCGATAGTTTGTCCTTTCTGTGCATTGTATCAGAAGGCACCTGATGTCAGTTTGTCCCAGCGATGTGTGGTTATGTTCTTCATCTGAAATATAGTTAAATTCACTTGCTTTGATTTGTATTTAGCTTCAGTTTTCTCTCCTATCTTTGTTGATTTAGTTTCCTTTATGAATACGTAAAACATTAACAAGGCTCCCAAATCCAAACTGTTCTAAAAGGTATCCTAGAGAAACATCATTTCTTCATCTCTTCTACTTGTTCCCACCAGGTCCCTATAGGTTGCTAATTGCCTTAGTTTCTGGTTATCCCTTTTGGGTTTCTTTCTGTCTTCTTCTTCTTCTTTTTTTTTTTTTTAGTCAGAAATTACCAATGCTGACTATATTTCAAGTTGTCATGGTGAGGTATTGGGAAGTGTGCAATTAGCAGTAATCGAACCTCATTGGCTACGAGACTGCCACTGCTCAAAGCTCGTTTTGGGTTTCTTTTTGCAAAAGTAAATGTGTGTGTGTGCCCACATGCATGTGTGTTTATATACCTGTATATATACGCATGTGTGCGTACATATATGCATGTATATATAATTTCCCCCCTTTCTCCTGAAAGAACCCTTTTTACACATAACACTGAAAAGATATTTCCATGGAAATAGAAAACAGAACAGTGTAGTCACAGTGATAAAATTCACACAGATTTCTGCACCTGACAAGAAAGTTAGTTTTAGGAATATTTCAGGTTAAACATTTCCCCCAAATGAGCCTTCTGAGCCATGTTTCCAGCCATGTTTCCATGTTTCCAGAGAAAATGTGACTTTTCTCTTACTTCATACCTCTTTAAAATCCTAGCTGGGGATGGTGGCTCAAGCCTATAATCCCAGCACTTTGGGAAGCTGAGATAGGAGGATCACTTGAGGCCAGGAGTTTGAGACCAGCCTGGACAACAGAGCAAGACCCTGTTTCTGCAAAAAATTAAAAATTAGCCGGACATGGTGATGCATGCCTGTAGTCCCAGCTACTAGAGAGGCTGAGACAGGAGGATTGCTTGAGCCCAGGAGTTTGAAGTTGCAGTGAGCTATGATTGTGCCACTGCACTCTTGCGGGGGCAACAGAGCGAGACCCTGTTACAAACAAACAAACATACAGACACAAGAATAAAATCCCTTTCATGGGCAGCTGCTAATGAGGAGTGTCCACATTTGGAAGGCTTGGAGCTTCACTCCTTATCGGGGAAGTGCGGGGCCTAATGGAAAGACTTAGAGTGATGAGACTGTAAGAAGTGGCATTGATTTTGTCCTCTCTCCGGCAGGAGATCCACCACTTGCGGCAGACGGTCAGCGACCTCATTGCTTCCTCCACCTCTGCCTACACTGCCAGGTAGGGCCTCCCAGGCATCCGGGGTGGCCCAGGGGACTCAGGATGTGCCTTTTCATAAGGCAGTGACGGGAAGGTTCAGGACTCAAGAAATAGATGACAGAACCAATTTTTCCCCCCATATTGTACCCCTTTCTCTCTCTCCCTCACTGATTTTCCAACTCAGTGGACCAGGTCCTGACCCTTGGGCATGTGAGTTAACCTCTGTCAACCCCGTCTGTTGTTGGCATCCAGCACCTGAGGATGCAGAGGGCATTAAGTAAGATGATGCACATACAGTGCATGGAGCAGGGGGCCTGGAACCCAGGAAGCATCTGGAGAATGAGAATAAGTGGATTGTTGCTCATTAGCATTGTTTGAAAGGGACAGATATTGTCTCAGGCCGCCTTCAGATAAGCAATTGAGGAGCTGAAGCTGCTCTAGGTGTAGCGTCTCAGAGAGAGCTCCACACCCTCTCTCTCTCTCCATCTCTGCTCCAGCCCTGTTCTCTTCTTGCTCCAGATGCCTTCCTACCTTCTGCTCGGTGTCTGGTTTCTACTCATGGCTTCTGTCACGAGGTTCCTGAGTCCTCGTGACATCGGGTATAGCCCAGGTCTGTCTTATGGTTTTTGTGATTTCTTTCCCCTCCCTCCCTCTTCCTCTTCCTCCCTCCCTTCCTATCTCTCTCTCTCTCTCCCCTCCCCTTTTTCTTTCTTTGTTAAAATGCACATAACAGAATCCAGCATTTTAAAGTGTACAATTCGGAAGCATTTGGTACATTCACAATGTTGTGCAACCACTGCTTCTATCTAGATCTGAAATGGTTTCATCCCTCCAAAAGGAGACCTGTGCTCATTTAGCAGTCCCTCTCCCTTCCCCCCTTCCTCACTCCCCTGGCAACCGCTAGTCTCCTTTCTATCTCTATGGATTTGCCTATTCTGCACATTTCATATAAATGGAATCATGCAGTATGTGACCTTTTGTGTCACGTCTTTGACCGAGTGTGATGCTTTTGAGCCCCATCCGCGCTGTGGCGTGCATTAGTTCTTCACTGCTCACTGTGGCTGGTCCTGTGGTTTCTTACCTTTGGTCTGCCTTCAGGGTCCTGTTTAAACACAGCTTCAGTGGTTTTCATAACTTGGCCTTGTCACGACCTTTCCCGGCTTCTTTTTATGTATTCCTGCTGTCTCATTCTTAGCACTTCCCCATTCAAATTTCAAGAGAGGGAATCTGATTGGCCTGGCCAATCCCACAAGTGACAGCCTGCTGGCCTGTTTGTGCATCGTCAGGAACTCGCCTCCGCCAACCCTCCTTCAGTGGACGCAGTGGGCAGCCTGGCTGGGCGTGAGGACAGGGTGGTTCCAGCTAGAAGGGAGGAGAAGGCATCAGGCTGCACTTGTGTCTGGCCAGTCCCTGCCTCCAGAGCTTCCTTGCCGGGTGACCTGGAGCAGATCACTTCCCCTCTCTGAGCCTCAGTTTTCCTCCACTGTGACTGGCAGTAAGGACGGTATCTACCTCCCGGAGCTGCGGTGGGGATTCATGGAACCCTGCTGTAAAGCACGCCCTGCCGGGCCTGGCTCTCCGGAAACTGGGTTTCCTCTTCCCTGACCCTCGGTTGGCATGGAGCCCAAGACGTAGAGAACCATGAGTCCTGATCCCTGAGGGTCACTAGGCGCTGGGGCCAGTGGTTGTCAGGGAAGGCTTCCTACCAAGGAGGATTGGGCCAAGTTAGCTTTAAAGGAATTTGGATAGAGCAAGAAGCTGGTGCTCTGAATAGAGTCAGCCGAGGTTGGCAAAGGTGAGGTAGAACTAGAGTGGTCTATGGGCAGGGACCCTGAGGAGACTGGCCTGCTACATCTCCCAACCTGATGCCCCTGTGACCTGTGACCCTGTGACCTGTGAAGTAGGCTTGGAGTACTCCGAATTTACAGTTGGCTGCACTGTGTTTAAAAGCTTAAGATCTACATTTTCAATGGAGTGGGACGGGGATGTTCAATGAGTGAGGCTTCTAGGGTGTCTCCAATATCCTAATCGTGGTCACCTACCTATACTTGTGAGGCCCTGGACTGTCCAAGCCTCTTACATTTCCAACCACATGGAACCCCAAACTCCAGCACAATGACCTTGTCACCTTTGTGGGTCTAGTCATAATCTGTTGCTGTGCCACTGTCACCATCTTGCCTCCTGCTCCACAGGTCACATAAGAATGCCGGCCTCCTAGATTCCTCTGTGCCTGCGCGCCAGCAGTGCCTATCTGTGGGCAAGGCCGTCCTTCCCCTGCAAGGCCTAGCACCTCGGCCCTAACTCGGCTCCCAAACCCCATCCTGACCCAGCTCTGGGAACCTGGAACGTTCTCTGCTTTTTGTGACCACAGGGTGACTGCAACCTGATTCTGCCCCATTCCTGTGACCTCAGGCTGACCCTGCCCATCTCCCACAGCCTCAGGCTGACCCCACCCATCCCTGGTCCCCAGCCTGACCCCAATCCAGCCTCCAATCTTCCTGACCCTGGGCTGACCTCCCCCCCAGGGACGAGGCGAAGGCCAAGATGGGCATGCTTCGGGAGCGGACGGAGAAGGAGGTGGCCCAGAATGAGACGGACACGCAGATCTTGCAGCGGCAGATCGCGCACCTGGAGCAGCTGCACCGCTTCCTCAAGCTCAAGAACAACGAACGGCAGCCAGATCTGGCTGCCTTGGAGAAGCAAGAAAAACGCGGTGAGGCCTGGGCCTCTGCCTCCGCCTCCCATGGCCCAGCGCCCCGGAGTCCCCGGCAGGGCCAGCCTCGCAGGCTGCAGAGGGCAGGGGCTGAGCCCAGGTGGCCCCTGCACTGGTGGCCGCCCGGGAGGCTGACCTCGCTGCTCCCTCTTTCCCCAGCCCGGGAGAGGGCGGAAGGCCTCCGGAAGACCTCCCAGGAGAAGCTGGTGCTGCGCTATGAGGACGCCCTGAACAAACTGTCCCAGCTGACTGGGGAGAGTGAGCCTGACTTGTTGGTGCAGAAGTACCTGGAGAGTGAGTGTGGCCCTGGGAGGAGGTGGGGAGGCCGGGGTGCAGTCCTAGCAGCCCCTGAGTCAAGTGCAGACCGTCTCCATCACTGTCACGGGGCCTCAGCTCCAGTCCTGGGGATGCCTCCGCCCTGCACTAGAGGAGTGAGGCCTGGGACATGCGCCTGCTGGGACACGCTTCTCACCGTGGCCCTGTCTCTGCCTCCTCCCCATCTCTGTGTGCCTGGTGTCCCCCTCCCAATCTCTCTCCCATCCCTGTCTGAGGTCTGCCCCCTTCCTTCTGTGTTTCTGTCCCTCTGGACCTGCATCTCTCTGCCCTCTGTTCCTTTCGATTTTGCTGTGTGTGTCTGTCTCTCTCTCATCTCCCTTCCTTTGCTTCTGGGCCTTGGTACTTTCCACATCTTCCCTCAACCCCGTCCCTCTCTGTTTCTCTCTTTACCCACATCTGCCATTTTCTCTGTGTCTCCGTATCTCTCCGTCTCTCCCTATTTCCCTGTCTCTTTGTGACTCCATCTGTCTGTTCATCTCCATACGTTGGTCTCTGTGTGGTCTTTCTCAACGTCTCTTTCTCTGGCCTTCTGTGTGTCTGTCTGTTCTTCTCTCTGTCCTGCATGTCTGTCTCCGTCTCTCTGCACCCCTCCTTTCTCGACGCTCCGCAGTGGAGGAGCGCAACTTTGCCGAGTTCAGCTTCATCAACGAGCAAAACTCAGAGCTGGAGCATCTTCAGGAGAACATCAAGGAGGTGAGTGAGGCCCGCCCTTCCCCATCTCCGCCTTCTCCGTGCCTGCTTGCCCCTCTTCTCCTTTAGCCCTCCCTCCTGCTTCCTCCTCACAGTGCTGCCCCCACTCTCCAGGCTACGGGCCAGGCCCAGCGTTCAGCCCCTGTCCCCGCAGTTGCAGGAGGCCCTGGTGACCTTGCACACCAGTGAGGACAACCGGCATTCGCTGCAGCAGCAGCAGCATAAAGAGTTGGAGCAGTGCTTGGACAAGGTGCGCTCAGACGCTGAGCAGCTCGAGGCCCGCGTCCAGGATTTGCGGACACAGCTGGAGAAGGTCAAGGCTGGTGAGCACCCAAGGGACCCCTCTCCCAGCTGGGGCTTCATTTGGAAGGATGCCAAGAGCCCACGGAGGGCCCAGTCCTGGCTGGCTGCTGGGAGGCACTGCATGGATGACTCTGTACTCTTGCGTATGGGTCTCCCTTATCCATCTGTCCACCCATCCAACCGTCTCTCCAGTATTCCCCCATCCATGCATCCATCCATCCATCTGTCCATAAGTGCCTAGGAGTGGGACTGTTGGGGCACTGGGTGGGTATGCGTTGATATTTATCAGAAAATGTCACGTATTTTTCCAATCTGGTTGCAAGATTTTACACCCCCACCATGTGAGCACATGAGAGTTCCAGATGCTCCGCACCCTCACCAACCCTTCGTGTTGCCGCCATTTAATTTCAGTCATGCCAGTGTGTGCGGTGCTATCTCTATCAATTTCATTTGCATTTCCCCGACTACCAGTGCTATTGAGCACCTTGTCGGCCATTTGGATATCTTTGTGAAGTTCCTGTGCAATCTTATGCACTTTTTTTTTTTTTTAAATCAGGTTGTTTGTCTTGTTATAAGTGAGTTGTGAGAGTTCTTTGTCTATTCTGGATACCAGTCCTGGCAATTACTTTCTCCCACACTAAGGCTTGCCTTCTCACTTTCTTGTGAAATGCTTCCTTTTCACTCTTTTTTTGTGATTAACTAAAATTTATTTTTTAGTTTTGATGAGATCTAATTTATTGACTTTTCTTTTTGTTGTTAGAGACTTTGTGGCCTGCTTAAGAAATTTTTGCTTACCCCAAGGTTACAAAGGCATTGTCCTATGTTTTCTACTAGAAGTTTTACTGTTTTATCTCCCACATTAAAATCTGTGACCTATTTCAAATTAATTTGTATGTATGGTGTGATGTAGGGCCTAGAGTTTCTTCTTTTAATCCTTCCTATGGATATCCAGTTGCAGCCTTCTGTCTTTCTTACGTTCTGGGCAGTAGCCATGCAGAGCGCTCAGGAGTCAGTGTCCTGGGTTTGAACCTTGGTGTGTGGCCTCCTCTCCCCAAGCCCCTCTGGAAGCGGGGATGGCAGTGCCTGCTTTGTAGGGTTGTCATGAGAGTTAGATGGCATGACGGATGGAGAGAGATAGCAAGGTGGGTGGTGGGGGAGCGAGCAGGAGAGCTGCCTCGTGGCACACAGTAGGAGCTCAGATAACGGTGGAGCCTCCCTTCCTCTATCAAGATGGCTGCGCCAAGCCCTTGCCAGGCGATGAGGGCAGAGTGGGGCAGGCCCAGGAGGGAACTGACAGGGGGACTGGGCACCGGTAACTTGGGGGCTAGGATGGAGGACACCCAGGGCACTGTGGGCAAGAGGAGACCCTAACTCGGTCTGGGGTGCAGGACTATAATTTGCAGGGCCTCGTGCAGAATGTGGGGCCCCTGAGCACTGGGCCCTATGCCTGCCACTGCATGGGTCCCACACCTATGACTCTGTTTCTGCTGGGACGACTGAGAAGGCTTCCTGGAGGCAGCGATGCTTGAGGCTTACTTTGAAGGACAAGCTGGAGAGGAGGATGCTCCCACCTCAGCCTCCCAAGCTGCTGGGACTGCAGACGTGAGCCACTGTGCCCAGCTGCACTCATGATCCCTGTATTAGTTTCCTATTGCTACTGTCACAGACGGGCACAAACTGAGTGGCTTAAAACAACACAAACTTATTATCATCATATTCTGTAGGTCATGAGTCTGAAATGGGTCTCTCTAGGCTAAAATCAGGGAGCCAGCAGGGCTGCATGCAATATCTTGGTGCCATGTCAGTAATAAAAAGATATTAATATATAATAATACAGTAAGATAGTAATAGAAACATAGTAAAATATATAGTGCTGTCGCACTCTTGACGTTGCTTAATATTAATATGTGTATTAGGTTGCTAGGGTTGCTGCGTCACAGTGCCACAGACTGATGGCTTAAACAACGCCCGTTTACTGTCTGACGGTCTGGAGGCCAGAAGTTCAAAATGAAGGTGTCAGCAGGGCTGGTTCTCTCTGATGGCTGTGAGGGGGATCTGTTCCACGCCTCTGTCCCCGTGCAGATGGCCGTCTTCTCCCTGTGTCCCTTCTCTCCATGTGTGTCTGTATTCAAATTCCCCCTTTTTGTTTTATTAGAATGCTAGTCCTGTGGGGTTGGGGTCTACTATCCTCCAGTGCGACCTCTTATTTTAACTAAATACATCTGCAATGACCCTCTTTCCAAATCAGGTCAAATTCTGAGATATTGTGGGTTAGGGCTCCAGCACATGAGTTTTTGGGAGACACAATTTAACTCACAGACAATATGGCTGTTCCGGAGTTATCCATTTCTCTACTGATGGACATTTAGGTCCTTTCCAATTGTTAGCTGTTATCCACAATACTGCTGAGACTCCTTTTATGAAGCTAAACACAACTAATACATAGAAATGGTGTGTCTGTTTAAGGAACACACAGAAATGCAATGAAACTATATAAAAAGGCAAGTGGGGCACGGATGGATCCGGGATTTGGGACAATGGTGTGCTTGTGTCGGAGAGGACAGGGATGGGTGGGGAAGGTTGGACGTAGCTTTTTGTCAAGGTCATGGGTGCCTTCTAGCTTCATTAACAATAGCCAGTCAGTTAACTAAGTAGAAGCAGGCCATGTGCGGGTCAGCGTGAGGGTGGGTCACGACAGTGACCAGTGGGTCGGCCAAGGACAATGATTAATCTTGTCATGTGCAACTGGGGTCCAACATTAGAAAAAAACCAAAGAGAACAGTTCCAGTGCTGCTTCGGATCCTTTGCTTCCTGGGGAGCAGGCGTGTGAGTGTTCCTCGGGAAGGATCCTGAGCCGTGGAATCGCTGGGTGGGATGGAAGTTGAGTTTGTTTCTAGCTGAGGTATGTGAAGAAGGCTTTCCCCGTGGCGGTGCCTTTGTCACCGCTCACTCCCTGATGTTTGCTTTCCTTGTTCCCGAGCCCCGGGGCTGGGCGCACAGCGGTGCTCTGCCACTGCCTGGCTGGCTGAGCTCACCAAGTCCCATTTGGTCTTGGAGCCTTGACTGCTGTCTCCACAGAATGGGGCAGTGGGGACCTGGGCAGGGAGAGGGCTGGCACCCTGTGGGAGGTGCCAGATCCCTGACACCCAGTCCCTCCCTGACCCAGGTATCCAGCTCCTCTTCACCAACGCCCACTGTGACAGTAGCATCATTGACGACCTCCTCGGGGTTAAGAACCAGATGCGAGACCGGGACATAGGCCTGTTCCTGGCCATCATTGAGAAGCGGCTGGTGGAGCTCCTGACGGTGCAGGCCTTCCTTGACTCCCAGGTGGCCAGCCTGGTGGGCTGGGCTGGGGGCCAGTGCCTGGGGGCCAGCGCCTGGGGGCCAGCGCCTGGGGGCTGGGCCTGAGCTGACTGCTGGGTTCCAACACTCCCCAGAGCTACATGTCCTTTGCCAATGCTGCCCTCCTGGTGCTGGGCCAGAGCCTTGAGGACCTTCCGAAGAAGATAACCCCACTTCAACTCCCTGACAACCTGTGAGGCACACGGCAAGGGGGAGGAGGAAGAGGCAGGCGGTTCCTCCGGGGCAGAGGGAACGCAGTGGGATGGAGGGTCTTGGGAGGCTTTGGGGGGCCAGGTGGTGGGCATAGCCCTGGGGGATAGCAGGTGAAGGGTGAGCTTCGAGGACCCTGAAGGAGTAGGGGCTGTAGGAGTAGGGGAAACTCTGTGGGAAGATGGGGCCCTGGGTGCTCCAGAAGTGGTGTGGGCACAGCAGGGAGGGACCCCTGCCTTCCGTGGGTCGAGAGTCTAGCTTTCTCCAGTTTTCTTCCTCCCCTCTAGAGAGGACCCTCCAGGTTTTGAGGCCAAAGATGACTATCCTATGAGCAAGGAGGAGCTGCTGAGCCATGTGTTGAAGTCGGTGAGCGTGGGAGCCCACCAGGGTTGGGGACAATGACCTCAGCGTCCCTTTGGGACCCTAACTTGCCTCTTCTTGCAGTTGGAACTCTTGGAGCAGGCCCAGGAGCTGAATGAGGCCACGAAATTGAGCAGCATTCCCACTGTGGGCTTCTCCAGCATCCAGCGGACCAGCCCCACCACCGCCCTGGTGACCCCCAGGGACCCCAGGGCTACCCGCGGGTCCATCTTGATCAACAGGACTAACAGAGACCGTGGCACTGGCTCCATTAGCCATGTCACTTTTGGCGTCCCCAGCTCCGGCGTGGGCCAGTTGTCTAGCCGTGCTACCCTTGGGGACCCCAGCTCCAGTGCAGGCCGTGCGACCATCAGCTCCACAAGTGCCAGTCAGGCACCGACATCCACCCATGCTTCCAGTGGGAGCCGCGTGACCTTCAGACCCGTCAGTTCTAGCAGCTACCTGGGGTCCACTGGGTACCCCGGGTCCAGTAAAGGCCAAGAAAGCTTTAGAAGCAGTGTGGAGAGCAGGGGCACAGGGTCAGAATTGAGTAGAGGCCTCGGGTCCAGCAGGGGCCGCGTCTCCAGCGCCGGCCCCGTCTCCAGCGCCAGCCCTGGCTCCTCCACCAGCAAAGACTCCCGGTGCTACTACTAGGGCCGCCCGGCTCCACCCTGCCCCGGCTCCCTGCAGGGTCTCTTTTGTGTCTCTGTCTCCCTGTTTGCCTTGTGACTCTCCTTCTTTGTCTCCTAGTTCCAGGCCTCTGTGTCTTTACCCCCCCATCTGTTTCCATTTGTCCTTCATCATCTCCTCCGCTCTGCCTCCTCGTCCCTGTCTGTCTGCGACCCTCCTTCGCCTTCTGTCCCCCAATCTCCTGTTCTCCTGGTTTCCCATTCAGTGCCTCTGTCTCATCCCCAGGTCCGCCTCCCCAGCTCTGGCTCCTTAGCCCTAACCCTCTGCCCACCCCCCACCTCCTGCTTCCAGCTTCCTCTTCTCACCTCTGTCTCCCACGTTTTCCTTGCATCTTGTGTCCCTGTCTCCATGGCTCCTCTATCCTCACCCTTCCCAAGAGCCCCCTGGTACTGACTTGGGGGGAGAAAATCAGGGCAAAGATTTCAGGTTGAGCATGAGCTGTGACATGGGAAGCGCAGGTGAGAGCCTGACTTTTACCCCAGTCTGGTTACAGAGTGTGTGAGAGCGAGCCTGAGAGGCGGCTGCTTCCGGCACCTCCGCCCCTGGGGAGACTTGTGACCCTGCTCCTGTTCCTTGCCGTTCATCCAGTCATGCACTGTTTTGAGACCTCCACGTTTCAGGCTCTCCTGGGAACTGGGAAATGTAGCAGTCGGGAGAGGCCGGGCTATGCTGCAGTCACAGGCTCAGAATCCCTGTGGCCCGGATGCTGCAAAGGTGTCTCTCCACTGCGGGTCGGCTAAGAGCTCTGCTCCGCATCATCCTTGTGGCCCAGGCCGATGCGACAGCCTTCAGCTGAAGTGTTGCCAGTTCCTTCGGCACTGAGAGAGAAAAACAGCAAAGCACGCAATGACTCTTAAAGCTTTTACCTGGATGTGACACGTTACCTCCGCTCACATTCATTTGCCAGGTGACCATGCCTCGCTACAAGGGGCAGTGGGGACGTGCAGTCTTGGGATTGTTCGCGGACAGCCCCGTGCCCACTGCAGGGTCACAGAGATAAAGCAGACCTGGCCCCTTGCCTGCAGTGGGGGAGGGCTTGGGAGTGACAGGCATCGGGACAGCGTGGGTTCTCTTTCCTGTAGTTGAGTCACGCCAGATGCCCTGTGAAAATATAATCCAGCCAAATCCAAACGCAGTTCATCATTCACCTTCCTAATCCAGGAGGGTAGTACTATGAACCTCATCGCTCCTAAAATGGGTTGACAATGTTACCTATTTAAGAATAAAACGAATTGCTACATGTAAAGCCTTATACTGGTACCTGGCATGTAGTAACGCTTCAAAAATATCTGTAATTATAACTAGGATGAGAAAATGAAAATGAGTGTTGTGTTTTCTCACCTGTTCAGATAATCCAACCTTACTCTCCTCTCCTCTGACCCCACAATCCAGCGAGGTCCACCCAGTGATCTGCCGGTCGATGTTTAACAGGAATCCTGACTGTAGTGTGTGCTGATTGCTGTGGTGTAAACACTCTCTCCCCGTGGCTGCTCCCAGCCCTGCAGTGCGAACTGAATGTGGAGGTGGGAAGGGAGGGGTAAGGCCAGCCCCGTGAGCTGGGATGCGCTGCCCTGGCCCACTGTCCGCCTGTCCTCGTCCTGCGCCCTGTCCCCCTTCACGCCCGCAGCCGACTGCAACACAACTACCTTGAACTTTTAAAAACATATAAAACCTTTTAAAAATGGAAAATGCCTTACATTTTTAACAGCAAGAAGACTCGGTTTACAATGTGCAAAGTTGATGCCTCAACGCTGCTAAACATTTAGCAAGAGAAGGAACAGAAGCAGCAGCCTGCCTGGTGCAAGCGTGAAATCTCGGCTTGAAAGGAAGGTGCTATGAACAGCAGATGGATAGTCTCGAGATAAACTGGGATGTGCTCTTGTTGGCACCACAGATCCCGGACGGACTGGGCATATCTCACCTTTGGGGCCCCAGGCAGAAGTGCACATGCAAATTGTGACTGCAGCCTTCCAGAACTTTGTTTCAAATAGAATGTCATGACCTGTGACCTGTAGGAGGCCAACCAGTATTTGACCTCACTGGCTTTATCCTTAAAAAAATAAATCTAAAGATGGAGATTAAAGTATATGGAAGCAAGAAAACCCTGTTTTTGCCACTTTGCTAGATCACAGAGGTTTTGAGGAACTTTTCGCTGCAAAGGGTTGCCTTGGAGCTAGGCACAGAGCTGGAAAAGGTGGGGTTTCATTTTTTTTTTTTTTTTTTTGAGGCAGAGTCTTGCTCTGTTGCCTTGGGTAGAGTGCAGTGGTGTCAGCCTAGCTCACCGCAGCCTCAGACTCCTGGGCTCAAGCAATCCTCCTGCCTCAGCCTCCTGAGTAGCTGGGACTATAGGCATGCACCACCACACCCAGATAATTGATTTCACATTTTTTATGGAGGTTCTAAATGTCCTCAACATGGGCAGAGAGTTTGGGAGTAATGTTGGGATGCAGCAGTGTTTGGCTTTGGCTTCAATATTTGTTCGAAATATGTTAATCCATGTTGGCTTTGCCCCTTGAAGTGTGAATTATTATAGCAAAGGTGTGATACCCCTGAACTTGTCGGTGATCCATAATGTTGCAATCATGTAGATTGCTGTCATATATACATAGTTTAACAAGGTCAATTATATGAGCAAAATGTTTCAGTTGGTTTCTTCATCTGCAAAAACAAAAAAGAAGAAAAAAATATGTTAGTTGGATTCAGTGTTACTGCGTATGCACCTTCAAATATAGGTAACTTGGAGTGACAAATCCCATGTTCTTTACGTGGTGACATTCTCTGTTGATTGAAATATAAATGTCTGTTTTCTTTGCAAGAGTAAGATGCAATAATTTTTATTGTAAAAGTGATTAATTTTAGGTACAAAACATTTATGAAGAAATTTCTAATAGTTGGTGTGATCATTTGAACATTAAGGGAGTATGTTTACTAGACAATTTTAGGAAGAATATCACTTCCTTTTTGAAGCAACAAATGTTTATATAGATTTAAATGAGAATATGAGATGGAATAACAGAAATTAGGCTATATCCTAATTCTAGTCTTTGTAGAATATATTTTTTTTTTTTTTTTTGAGACAGAGTCTCACTTTGTTGCCCAGGCTAGAGTGAGTGCCGTGGCGTTAGCCTAGCTCACAGCAACCTCAAACTCCTGAGCTCAAGCGATCCTCCTGTCTCAGCCTCCCGAGTAGCTGGGACTACAGGCATGCACCACCATGCCCGGCTAATTTTTTCTATATATATTTTTAGCTGTCCAGATAATTTCTCTTTTTAGTAGAGACGGAGTCTCGCTCTTGCTCAGGCTGGTCTCGAACTCCTGAGCTCAAACGATCCGCCCACCTCGGCCTCCCAGAGTGCTAGGATTACAGGCGTGAGCCACCGCGCCCGGCCTGTAGAATATTTTTAAAAGACATTTCTATTTTGGATTTGTTCACATCTCAAGAAAGCAGCATGTCAAACTTGCCCCCTCAAAATTTCACAAGAAGTATTAATAAAAAACAAACAAACTCTGAATTGACCACATCTTTGATTAATTAGCTTTAATTAAGACATAATGAAGAATGTAACTAGCAGGATGTTAGGAAGAAGGTATTAACGAAAAATAAGGGACCCCAAACACATCTTGTTCTCACGAATCCAACTTCAACATAAGAGTTTGTAAGAATGCTTTAAGCAGACAGAACAGTCTTCAAAATCTGGTTTATCGTGGAGGGAACTCTTTTCTCTGTGTGCTTGGGAAGCCAGCAGGTGTCTCCACCTCCCACTCTCAGCCATTCCGGAAGTTCAGCCACCTGTGGTCCACGTGCCGTTCGTTAACTTAATTCAAACATAGCTTCCAAGGAGGAAGGGGCTACTGATCCGATCTGGTGAGGAATCTTACCCGTATTCATACGGTTTCGATGCAGGGATGTCATCCGTAGGGCAGCAAATGATCAGGGCAAAACTTTTTTATGGAGGGAATAATCACTGGACGTGAACAAAATTTGTAAAGTTTTGGGCATCCTAGAAAACCCTTTTGTTGAAGTGTCACTTCTAAGTAATATTTATTAATAGGGAACAGGATAAGTTGGGACAAGTTATTAATTTGCACACAGTCTCTCTAGTGCACAAGACAAGAAGATTCATATTTTTGTAAAAGTTCTCCCTTGAACACCTTATCAGTTCAGATCGTTTGAACTAACTCTATGATTTAGAACCCTCCCTCTCCCCTTACAGCTGCTGAGGGGCATCTCCGTCCCTTTTTTCATTAATTCGACAAATATTTATTGAGCATTTACTATGTGCCATATATTATACCAAGTTCTGGGGATAGAAGAGTGAACAAGAAATTAAAAAATGGTGTCTCAGGAAGGAAATGGAAAGGCAGCTCCCCTGGGATGTGGCTTCTGGAAGCGGAGCCACTTTTCTTCCTCCTTTGGGACCCAGGAAGTCTCATCTTGGTATGGAGCAGAGTCATGACCACCAGCCCTGTGGACTGTCCCAGAGTGACTTTCTCCTCTTTCTCTCCTTCTCAAAAGTAAGCGCAGCAGACCCAGGCCCTCAGATTTGCTCCCCCCAAAAGTGACCTCCTAAACCTCTACAGCAGGTGGGATTCGGGCTCACCCCTGCTCTCTGCCTCCTCAAGGGGCCTAGATCTGCACTGAGAGATCTTCCTCTGCCTTCCCCTGGTCCAGGGGCTGGGATTGCCATTTATAGGGGGTCACCCCTCCATCACCAAGCTCAGAATATGCCTGAAGCCACTTATAGAGAAGCCCGATAATCAAACCCAGATTCCTCTTTGTTCCCAAGCTTAGCAGCATGTTCCTCAATGTCATTGTCATTTCCCTTTTGTCCCAGGGTGGGTGTGGGATGGAAAATGGAGAATGCAGGTCTGTTGGACCAAGGCTGTGGCTGGAACACAAAAAAGGTGGATTCTGGGTACCTGCTTTGACGTGGTGGTGTTGGTGACCTTGGTGACCCTGTTGATGCTGGTGGTGACAGTGGTGGTGGTGGTAGCAGTAGGGACGGGAGGCAGTGATGGGTGGTGGTGTTGAAGGGAGTCACTCTGGTGGCAACATTGTTGGTGGTGATGCTGTTGGTGACAGTGGTTGTCACCTCAACACACTTCATCTCCATCTCAGATTCATTCTGTTACATACAGAGACTTGCATTATTAAGCCTAAGCTTAATTATCAAGCTAATTAATTATTTAGCTTAATTAATTATCAAGCAAATTAATTAGCTTATTTATCCAGCTAATTAATTAAGCTAATTAATAGCATTAATTTATGCTGTACGGTATAAGAGAACAGCGGGCAAGTGAAGTTCAATCTTATTGACAAAATGGAGGAAGGACTGAATTAAATTGTACTCAATAACAGTGAAATTGGGAACCTTTAGTAATTTTTTCTCCTTCAGGAGTGAGGCGGAAACTGGCACTGCCACGCTGGAACTGTGTGGCCTTGGGCAAGTGTCTTCAGCTCTCTGAGCCCAGGTCCTCATCTGGAAATCAGGGCGGGCAGCGAACCCTAGCGGCAGCAGTATGTGGTGGAGAAATCTCACGGGGGTGGTGTGGGCGCCTACCCTTGCTCCATCAAAATAGGTGTCAGCTGAAAATAATGGGGATAATTTAGACAGCTGAAAACACTATTCTAGATTCCCAGTGGAGACTAGTTATTAGAGAGTAGCCATTCTAAGGTGATCTGACTGGCATTTAAAAATAGGAATAGAGTGTAATAGAAAGCATCATGTGTGGTACAGGGTGGTATTTTAAAAATAAGTTTTATTTTGTTTTTAATTGACACACGATAGTTGTGCATATTTATGGGGTACGGTGTGATATTTGGATACATATATAGATTGTGTGATGATCCAATCAGGGTAATTAGCTTATCCTTCGCCTCCAGCCCTAGTCATTTCTTTGCGGTGAAAACATTCAAAATCTTCTAGCTACTTTGAAGTATACATTATTGTTGACTATAGAGGGTGGTATTCTTTTGTGAAACTGTGTTGATGCGAAATGGTTTCTTATTGTGCATCATGGTCAGAAAAGTCTGGAAGGCGCTGGTAGACCGTTCCCAGCCACGCACACTGATTTTTAGACAACTGTCGTCCGTACACCGGCCACCACCTGCCGTTCAGCCCCTTCCATCCCCGCCCAAAACGAACGTTTCTCCTCTCCCTGCGGCGCTGCATTAGCGGGACGCTGCCGCCAGGTGGCGCCCGTGCCCCACCGGGAGTGGGTTTTGCGCCATCCGAGACCATTCATCCTTCTTTCCACAAGTGCATTAAATGTCGCTGTGTTCTCGACGAGGTCCCCGCACCTGGAGCTCACATCCCAGTGGGAAAGACAGACAAGAACCCAAAATCACGACCCAGTCAGTACAGTGAGGCTCCGGCTTGGGGCTTAAGAGCCGAATCTCTGGTGCAGGACAGCAGGGGTAGAATCCCGCCCGCCACCTGTCGGCTGTGTGACCTTGGGCAGCTTGCTCAGCCTCGCTGTGCCTGAGTTTCTTCTGCTATAAAATGGGGGTGATGGCTGGGAGTGGTGGCTCACGCCTGTAATCCTGGCACTTTGGGAGGCCGAGGAGAGAGGATTGCTTGAGGCCAGGAGTTCAAGACCAGCCTGAGCAATAGAGAGAGACCTCCGTCTCCATCAAAAATAGAAAAATTAACTGCGCGTGGTGTAGCACGCCTGTAGTTCCAGCTACTCAGGAGGCTGAGGCAGAAGGATCGCTTGAGACAAAGAGTTTGAGGAGCTATGATGATGTCACTGCATTCTACCCAGGGTGACAGAGCGAGACTCTGTCTCTAAATAAATAAATAAATAAAATCTCAGTTCAAATGCCATCTCCCATGGGAACATTTCCAGACCTTCACAGCTACATGTTTCTCTTTCCTTTTGGCTTTCTAAGATGCTAAACTTTTGCTCTCTGCGTTAGTACCAGACTGAGATAAAAGGTGACTCTGATGTTGGCATTGCATAATTTTTTTCACTCTTGGTCTCTTTGGGCTACCAAATAGGAATAAATACATCTATCCAACTAATCCATGGGCACACATGGACATAGAGAGATGTAAAGGAGATTGGAAATCAAGAAGGGGGCGGAGGGACAGGGGAGGGGTAAAAACCTACCTATCAGGTACGATGAACAGTGTTTGGGGGATGGGCACACTAATGGCCCTCACGTAAACATTATAAAAGGTATTCATGTAACAAAAACATCTGTACCCCCTTAGTGTTTTGAAATATAAAAATCCATCCAAAAACATTAAAATTGAACAACTCATTATTAATGAACGAACTTAAAATTGATTGAGATATGTTTTTCTTATTCAAAATTGGAAAACAAATTTTGATAGTTTAGAGATGGTATAACATGTTGGGCAATCTCATTCTTTACTCTTTTTTTTGAGACAGAGTCTCACACTGTTGCCCAGGCTAGAGTGAGTGCGGTGGCGTCAGCCTCGCTCACAGCAACCTCAAACTCCTGAGCTCAAGCGATCCTCCTGTCTCAGCCTCCCGAGTAGCTGGGACTACAGGCATGCACCACCACGCCCGGCTAATTTTTTCTATATATATTTTTAGCTGTCCATATAATTTCTTTCTATTTTTAGTAGAGATGGGGTCTCGCTCTTGCTCAGGCTGGTCTTGAACTCCTGGCCTCAAGCAATCCTCTCTCCTCGGCCTCCCAAAGTGCTAGGATTACAGGCGTGAGCCACCGCGCCCGGCCTCATTCTTTACTCTTGAGAAATTATACTGTGAAAGCCTTTGGTAATTCACTTAGAAACACACCAGGTTTAAATAGGAAAAGATTCCTTTAATCCGTAATTTCACTGAGAGTAGTAGCCCCACCAGGCAATGTGTAAAATTGTGTTCATGGAAATGTTTCCTGGCAGGGCACCTAGAATGAGAAATAAGAAGACATTAAATGCTGGATAATAATGGAGGGTCTGGCCAGGCGTGGTGGCTCACGCCTGTAATCCTAGCCCTCTGGGAGGCCGAGGCGGGAGGATTGTTTGAGGTCAGGAGTTCGAGACCAGCCTGAGCAAAAGCGAGACCCCGTCTCTACTAAAAATAGAAAGAAATTATATATGAACAGCTAAAAATATATATAGAAAAATTAGCCGGACATGGTGGCGCATGCCTGTAGTCCCAGCTACTAGGGAGGCTGAGGCAGAAGGACCGCTTGAGCCCAAGAGTTTGAGGTTGCTGTGAGCTAGGCTGATAATGCCATGGCACTCTAGCCCGGGCAACAAAGTGAGACTCTGTCTAAAAAAAAAAAAAAAAAAAAATGGAGGGTCTGAGAAACTTTAGAATTGTAGCTACATGGTATATTCTGCCCCATTAAAGTAATGTGTAGAAAGGCTTTTTAATTGTACAGAAAATATACAACAATCTCAAGTGGCAAGTTCATAAAATTAAGTACATAATACAAAATGAGTTATTTAACTCCTTTAACAAGTACATTAGAGGTGCCTTCTTTTTTTTTTTTTTTTTTTTTTTTTGAGACAGAGTCTCACTCTGTTGCCCAGGCTAGAGTGAGTGCCGTGGCGTCAGCCTAGCTCACAGCAACCTCAAACTCCTGAGCTCAAGCAATCCTCCTGTCTCAGCCTCCCGAGTAGCTGGGACTACAGGCATGCACCACCATGCCCGGCTAATTTTTTCTATATATATTTTTAGCTGTCCATATAATTTCTTTCTATTTTTAGTAGAGATGGGGTCTCGCTCTTGCTCAGGCTGATCTCGAACTCCTGAGCTCAAACGATCCGCCCACCTCGGCCTCCCAGAGTGCTAGGATTACAGGCGTGAGCCACCACGCCCGGCCCTAGAGGTGCCTTCTTTAGAATGAGACGTGGTAGTAGCTCTGCCAGGCAAATTCAACTTCCAATTATGTAACAGAACCTAACAACACATACAGCAAATGCTAAAATGTTCACTCTGCCTGTGTTAATGTCTTAGAAATCTGTAAAGTGATTCATACTATTTTTCCATATTTTTAATTGAAAAAGATTTATGTTTGACATTAATAAATGAATACATTTCATCTTGGTAAGATTTTTCCATTTGATTTGTGATCACAATGTACTTTGAAAACTGCTGAGTTAAATTCATTCTATTATAACCCCCTTTGGTATTATTGCCAGGTGAGCAGACCAGGTGCAATATAATGGCAATGAACGTTTAAGAGTAGCACTGGTGGTGGGGGTGGGGTTTGAAAACACACACCCTGCACAGAGAATAGAACTTGAATAATAAGACAATAATACGTGAGATGTCTGGGATAGAGCTCAATCTAGACTTTGGGAAATTATCAAGGAAGAATTTATGCTGACAATGATTCCTGCAGACGGTGTTGTTATTCCAGTTAGTTGATACTCTTAGGGAGTAGTGAGCGGGAGTGGGCACAGAGGGTGTTTGGAAGCTGCTATTTCTGTTTCTCAGCCTAGGTGCTGGTTACATGGGGGTGTCTGCCGTCAAAATTCAAAGAGTTGTATAATTTTCTGTATGTTTGATGTACATAAAAATGGTAAAGAAAAACTCAAATGATACATTTCAGCTTGATGCTGAAAACTAAATTGGATTGGAGTGTCTTCAAAAGAAAAACTTCAAATTGTATTGATCAAACAGAAGAAGCCATGATGGAGAGAAAGACAAATATATACAATCTAACAAACGTATCAGCAAAACGCTGATAGGGTAGGGTATCATAATGGATGGATTTATGCAGACATTGAGAGATACCACTGCATTTTTTTTTTCTCTGTGTAAAGGAGTGAAACTCCCAGAACTCCCAATCTCTTTATTAGCACTACTCTTAATAGTTCTTATGATACGTACATATATTTTCCTATAACACCAACATTCTACATAATCTTTTTAGTTATTATGTTTTATCTGTTTAGGTCACTGATGTACATCCAACCCCTAAAATACTGCCTGGAATATGTAAGGTGGGTAATATATGTTTGTTGAATGAATAAAATAAGTTCCTTAGAGGAGTTCACTTTAATAGAAATATAATGCAAGTATAATTTTAAATATGTAATTATAAATTGTAATTTTAAATATCCTGTATGTAATTTTAATATGTATTAAATGTAATTTTAAATATCCTGGTATTTAAATGTAATTTTAAATATCCTGATATTTTCATTAAAAAAGAGTAAATGCAAGCAGATAAAATTAGTTTTAACAATATATATAATTTATTATACCCAAAGTATCATAATTTAAACATGTGATAAATATGATATTTATGTACTTTTATTCATTGTAAAACTTCAAAATCTGAGCCTTTTCAAGATTTGCAACGTATTTCAATTTAAACTAGCCCCATTTCAAGTGTTCAATAGCCACATGATTTTTATCCGTCATCTCTGAAGTCTCCTCTGTTGCAGAACGAAGTGTGTTGTGTCAGATGAGCTTTGCATGCTCCTTGAGAAATGATAATTTTTATCTTAGAAGAGAGGAAATAAATTGGGAAATAAATTTATTATTGTTAATCAACACAAAAGGGCAGAGCATTGGGTAGCATGCCGACATAATCCCATCAATCTTGCCAAATCCTAGGTTTTTCTCAGGGGTATAAAATGAATAAAGGGTCATGAAGTTGTTTAAACAATAAAATAACACAAAGCAACACACCAGCACTAGGATGCTGTGGGTGGCTTTGTCTTCAGGAGATGGCTGGTTAGAGAGGCTGGGGCTGTGGAGGTGCTGGGCTCTCCTGCGGTGTCTGCGCAGGATGCTGACCATGTAGTTGCTGGTGCAGATCATGAGGACCACGAACAGGAGATCTCGTATCATTATGATGCTCATATATGACCCGGGACGTTTGTGTCCAAACTGCCTAGATTGACAGTAGGTTTCAGAATACCCAGAACCAACAGCATTGACATTGGTTCTGGCTACTACAGCCTCAATGACATGGATATAGACCAGCATGTTGAGGACCCAGAAGAAAAGCAAAGAGGGAAAAATGCACGTAGAGAGTTTAGACTTGAGCCATGCCCATTTAGAATTCCCGGGGCTGATGGTGATGGCTTGAAACGTACTCAGGAGGGAGGTAGTACAGATGGAAAGACCCCGGGTCACTCTGTTTATATACAAAATTGCTTTACAGCTGGCATCATTCATAGCATTTCTTACTCCAAAGGATGACATGATGTCTGGTGTCAATGAGAACAGGATGCTCAAAACATTGACTAATGTCAGGTGCATGAAAATCAAATCTATGGGCTTCCTCAGGTGAGTTTCAGTGATAAGTATGTACATATAGAACACAAAGAGCAATGAGTTCCCGATGAAGCCAATAAAAATTTGAGATATGAGGGCAAAGCCCCACATGATGTCACTTGGACACATTATCTTAATGATATTTTAGACGTTCTACTTAGGTAAGTCAGACCTCAATGCAAAATAATTCGATTACTTTGTGAAATTAAGAATAATAGAGCTTGTGGAAACATACAACAATTGACAGTTCAGTATGAGGAAAGAGTGTTGAAATGTCCAGTTTCTCTGTATTTCAGGCCCAGATGTGGCATTTTCTGACACTGACTTTCAGGGACTCATAAGAACCTTAGAGTACAGAAGCAGGCCTTATGAAGAAGGTGGAATTCAAACGCCAACACTCAGCACTATAGTGTATTACCCAGGAGGACATACTGGCCTAGAAGAAGACAAATTTGCATTTTTGAGTTATTTTTGCTTCAGAGGATCAGACTGCATTGTGTCCCCAAACCTACATTTCAGTATTCTAAACTTCCTAAAAACATGATACTTATTTAAAAAATTTATTTATTTATATTTCAAAAGTGGATTTAGGAAGTACAAGTGCAGTTTTGTTACACGGATATACTGTATAGTGGTGGTCTGGGCTTTTAGTGTAGCCATCACTCCGACAGTGGGCATTTATATCCATGAAGTCATTTCTCATCCCTCACCCCCACCCACCCTCCTGCCCTTCCTAGCCTCCACTTCTAATGCATAGAGTGTACCATGTGTATTTGAACTTCTTTTGAGAGTTTTGATTGCATACACAATCCTTTCAAGACAATGATTACTTATCTAATCTAGAATTTTCTAAGTAGAGCCTTTGCCTCCCCCGTCCTCACCCCCAGGTCAATGGCAGTGCTCACACAGTTTTGGTTTTCACAGCTTGGTGCAGGACTGCTGACAGCCAGTGGGTAGAAGCCCAGGATGCTGCTAAATATCCCACAATGCACACAACAAGGAGTTTTCTGGCCCCAAGTGGCAACCGTACTCTGGTTGAGAAATCCAGTCTAACAAATAGTCCATGTATCTTGCTGGCTGCAACACATCTAAAATCCACATTTTGGCTTGAACATTTTTTTGGATGCTTGTTACGGTAACAGAATTAGTCGGTTCACAAATATAGTTAAAATAAGAATAAGAATGACATGCCATTCATCAAGGTGGACATTTAAATTCATAAAACACTGCATCTGTATTTCTTGGAATGTGTAGTTATTTAGTGTATCATTCTCTCAGAGACTCATTCTTCCACTCATCAGGTTATTTTCATCATTTAAATCATTGTCCATCTGTTAATATTAACTTTGTATATGTTTCCCCCTCTACGCTGACAAAGACCACAAGAGTATTCTGAACTTACCAAGTGATACTCGCTCCACTCAACGCCGCTCTCTACTCTGGCATCCATCTCTACTACAGCAATAATATTCTCATGATCTAATGACGGGAGGAAAAGAAAAAGTACTTATTGAACATCTACAATATGTGACTATTATTCTTCCATAATCTCATTTTGTTCCTTCTACCAACTTTGTAGTTTAGTTTTATTACTTTGAATTGTTTGAAACGGTGACACTTGATATGGTTGACGAGTGTTGACCATATTCTTATATTTGAAAATGCATCTTGTGTTTAATACGTGGGACGGGAGTTTCAGGTTCACCTTCAAGACCTTTGTGTATTTCATGCGGTCCAGTGAGCAGTGGCGTCTCTCACTCCTCACCAGTAGCCAGAATTCTTTCTTCCACCCTCTTCTCTCCTTGTTCCACGCAACTTCCCTTGGCAATAGAAACTCTTTCATAGTTTTATCACCCAAATCAATTTCCTAATTTTTCTTTGCGATTCATGGCATTAAGATCTCTTTCTGCAAAGGGTTGGAGGCCCTGGATAACACACCAGGCTCTCACCTGATCATAACCAGCTTCAACTCTGCACAGCTTACGATTGCATCCCTGGTGTCAAGTCCCACTCCATGCCTAGCAGAGGAAAAGGAGAACAACATGCAGTGGAAGAAAGGTCATGGGCAACCTTCGTAGCTCAGTGTGCACTATGTCCAAGAAAAGAAAACCTGGACAAGAAATACAGATGGACAAAGAATTTAAATCCACGAGAAAGACAGAAATAAACACAGGGCAACGAATTGTCCAGATACGGAATCAGCATATAGGGATGTTCAAATAACCAGGGTGATATGCTATCAGTCAAAATTAGTGAAGAAAATAAAAGGCCTGAAACTTGTTGGAACAAGGAGTCAGTATGAGTATTAGAGCTTACAAAACTATGGGAAGCACTTCAGTTAAAGTATAGAAAAGACAACAAGAGGGGCAGAGAGAGTTACTAACCACAATACCCTGAAGCAATAGCTGGAGGGCAGGGAGGATGGGTGGGGAAATCCTAAACCTGTGGATACTGTGGTCAGGAAGGTTGGCTTGTAGAGGGGAAACTTGTGGAGATGTCTTAGAAGCTGCCAGATATGAGAAACTGCAGGCCGAGCATGGGAGTTGGTTCAGGGCCATTGTTGGAATATCAAGCCGGAAGCTGGAGCCCACTGAGAGCTTCTGTGTTTGCCATGACTCTGATTGACATAATAATAAATGGATTAAAGGCTTCTGCCTCACTCTTAACTTCCCAAACTCATGGAGACTTCTTTTGCCCAACTCTATCCCAGAAATTTATAGGGAAGAGTATTCTGTAAAGTAGGCTTTGAGCCTTAGAAAAGAGATAGGGCCAAGTTGACAAATTGAAATGAAACACAGTCCATTCATTTGTCAGTATGGCATCCTGATTTACCCCTTTACTTGCCAGTAAGGAGAATAGCAAAATCAAAATTCCAGATATCATGATGTAACCTCTCCAAGAACTGAAAACTTACAAATCCATCTCTTTCAAACAGAATGAAAGAAGTTGCATAGGATTGTATTTGTGTGCTGCTTGGTCCTCTTAAAAGTATTGACATCTTGTAAATTAAATTCTGGAATCAGCACACTTTCTGATTGCTTTCTTTCCTTTCCTTTCTTTCTTTCTTTTTTGCTGAATAGAGAAATATAGAACAAGAAAACTTTCTGATTTCGAACTGTGTTACAAAGCTTTAGGAATCTAAACAGTACGGTACTGGCATAAAAATAGACCTATTGACCAATGGAATAAAATGGAGATACCAGAGATACGTTCACACAATAAAGTGAACCTTTGACAAGTGCACCAAGAATACACGATGGTGAAAGAATAATCTATTCAATAACTGATGATGTGAAAACTGGTTATCCATTTGCAAAAGAATGCTATTGGACCTGTATTTCATGCAATATGAAACAATAAATAGGATTAAAGACTCAAATGGAAGACTAGATGGTATAAAATTCCTAGATGAAATTATAAGAGAAGAACTCCTTGATGTTGGTACGGGCAATGATTTTTGGATATGACACAGAAAGCACAGACACCAAATTAAAAATAAGTGGGACTACATGAAACTAAAAAGCTTCTGCAAAGGAAACAGTCAACACAATGAAAAGGCAACCTGCAGAATGGGAGAAAATATCTGCAATCCATATATTAGATAGG
The DNA here is from genome assembly GCF_041146395.1 of Eulemur rufifrons. Lineage (NCBI taxonomy): Eukaryota > Metazoa > Chordata > Mammalia > Primates > Lemuridae > Eulemur > Eulemur rufifrons. The sequence continues at coordinate 12,251,558 of NC_091006.1, read as the reverse complement.
GGGTTAATATCCAAAATATACACAAGGAATTCACATGACTGATTAGCAAAAAATCAAGTAAACCAATAAAAAATGGGCAAAGACATTTTGTCAAAAGAAGATATATGAATGGCCAACATGAAAAAGTGTACAATGCCACTAATTATCAGGGAAATGCAAGTCACAATGACAATGAGATACCACCTCCCACCAGTGGATGGTTATTATCAAAAAGACTAGAGATAACAAATATTGATAAGGATGCACATAAAAGTGAACTCTTGGCCGGGCACGGTGGCTCACGCCTGTAATCCTAGCACTCTGGGAGGCCGAGGCGGGTGGATCGCTCAAGGTCAGGAGTTCGAGACCAGCCTGAGCAAGAGCGAGACCTCGTCTCTACTAAAAATAGAAAGAAATTATCTGGCCAACTAAAATATATATAGAAAAAATTAGCCGGGCATGGTGGCGCATGCCTGTAGTCCCAGCTACTCGGGAGGCTGAGGCAGTAGGATCGCCTAAGCCCAGGAGTTTGAGGTTGCTGTGAGCTAGGCTGACGCCACGGCACTCACTCTAGCCTGGGCAACAGAGTGAGACTCTGTCTCAAAAAAAAAAAAAAAAAAAAAATTTAATTAATAAAAGTGAACTCTTGTACACTGTTGTGAATAAATTAAAATGGCCCTTATGCAAAACTCTATGGAAATTCCTCAAAAAATTAAAACTAGAACTACCACCTGATCTGGCAATTCCAGATCTGGGAATATATACAAAGGAACAAAAAGCAGTATTTCAAAGACATGTCTGTACTCCCAAGTTCATTGCAGCATTATTTATAACAGCCAAAATATGGAAACAACCAAAGTATCCACCATTGGGCAAATGGATGTTGAAAATGTGATACACTCTATACACACATATATACACCCACACATACCCACACAGTGGAATATTATTTGACCATATGGAAGGAGGAAATTCTGCATTTGTGATAGCATTCATGAGCCTGGACTATATTATTTTGAATAAAATAATCCAGACACAGAGAGACAAATATTCTATGATCGCCACTTATATGCAGAATCTAAAAATGTCCAACTCAGAAAAACAGGGATATAGAATGGTTGTTGCCAGGGCCTGAGGTGTGGGGAAAAATGTGGACATGTTAGTGAAACAGTAGAAACTCTCAGTTGTGAGGTGAATAGTTCTGGATCTCTACAGAAATCTATGGCGACCTTAGTTAATAATACTGTACTGTATATTTGAAAATTGCTAACAAAGGAGATCTTTTTTTTTTTTTTTTTTTTTTTTTTTTGAGACAGAGTCTCGCTTTGTTGCCTGGGCTAGAGTGAGTGCCGTGGCGTCAGCCTAGCTCACAGCAACCTCAAACTCCTGGGCTTAGGCGATCCTACTGCCTCAGCCTCCCGAGTAGCTGGGACTACAGGCATGCGCCACCATGCCCGGCTAATTTTTTCTATATATATTTTAGTTGGCCAGATAATTTCTTTCTATTTTTAGTAGAGACGAGGTCTCGCTCTTGCTCAGGCTGGTCTCGAACTCCTGACCTTGAGTGATCCACCCGCCTCGGCCTCCCAGAGTGCTAGGATTACAGGCGTGAGCCACCGCGCCCGGCCCAAAGGAGATCTTAAGTGCTCTCACCACACACACAAAAATGTAACTCTGCGAGGTGATGGATATGTTAATTAACTTGATTGTGGTAATCATTTCACAGTGTACAAGAATATCAGATCATAGTTCTTTTATTTGTCAATAACACCTCCATAAACCTGGAAAAACATGTTAGAAAGAAATAGACTGGCCGGGTGCGGTGGCTCACGCCTGTAATCCTAGCACTCTGGGAGGCCAAGGCGGGAGGATCATTTGAGCTCAGGAGTTTGAGACCAGCCTGAGCAAGAGCGAGACCCCGTCTCTACTAAAAAATAAAAAGAAATTAGCTGGACAACTAAAAATATATAGAAAAATTAGCTGGGCATGGTGGCGCATGCCTGTAGTCCCAGCTACTCGGGAAGCTGAGGCAGGAGGATCGCTTGAGCCCAGGAGTTTGAGGTTGCTGTGAGCTAGGCTGACGCCACGGCACTCTAGAGGGTGACAGAGTGGGACTCTGCCTCAAAAAAAAAAAAAAAAAAAAAAAGAAAAGAAGAAGAAATGGACTAAGCACACTAAGCAAAAGGCAGAGAATGTAAGATCAAAAAAATACCACATCACAAGTATGTGTTGTCTAATACACTCACATTTTAAATACAAAGACACACACAGGTCAAAAGTAATAAAATGTAAAAAGAGATACTGTGCAAATCTAATCAAAAGAAAGCTGGAGTGACCATACGAATACCCGCCATGCTGGACTTCTATACCATTACATATATTTTATAAGACTTATGTTCAAAGAAAAAGATATAGAAAAGTTCAAAATAAAAAAATGGAAGGGGACAACTCTGTACAAGCTACTCAACAGAAAGCTGGTGCACGTTCAATACCATCAAACAAAACAAATTTTAACAGAACAGAAGTACTGGATATATATTTGGCCATTTCAATAATAACAGAAATTTTAAATTTGTGTATGCAAATACATAGTATCAATATAGGTAATGTGAAAACATATTTATAAGAAGACCTAGGAAAATCTACCCCAGTTGTGAGAGATTTTAACCAATGTCTGTTAGTAATTAACAGAACCAGAAGGCAAAATGTCAGTTATGATATATTAATAAAAACTTTATGCAAGTCAGTTCATACTATTGACCTAACTGCTATAAAAACAAGACACATGATCAGGATATAATACCCATTTTTCCTTCTCAGGCACATATGAAACACGCAGTAGATGCAGCCTTACAGCAAACATTGAAATGCATGTCAACAAAGTTCAAGAGTTTAATTTAACAGAACGATTTACCTGAATTCAATAATAATGAGTTATAAGTGAAAAAATTGATAATTAAACAAGAATAAAACTTGATTCGTCAAGATTTTCAACACTAAAGCACTTCCTCTTTTTTTTTTTTTTTTTTTTTTTTTAGACAAAGTCCCACTCTGCTGCCGGGGCTAGAGTGCTGTGGCATCAGCCTAGCTCACAGCAACCTCAAACTCCTGGGCTCAAGTGATCCTTCTGCCTCAGCCTCCTGAGTAGCTGGGACTACAGGCATGTGCCACCATGCCCGGCTAATTTTTTGTATATATATTTTAGTTGTTTGGCTAATTTCTTTCTATTTGTAGTAGAGACAGGGTCTGGCTCTTGCTCAGGCTGGTCTCAAACTCCTGAGCTCAAATGATCCACCCGCCTCGGCCTCCCAGAGTGCTAGGATTACAGGCGTGAGCCACCGCGCCTGGTCTAAAGCACTTCTTAATAACAACATAGTGAAAACAATTTTTTTTTTTTTTTTTTGAGACAGAGTCTCACTCTGTGGCCCGGGCTAGAGTGAGTGCCGTGGCGTCAGCCTAGCTCACAGCAACCTCAAACTCCTGAGCTCAAGGGATCCTCCTGTCTCAGCCTCCCGAGTAGCTGGGACTACAGGCATGCACCACCATGCCCGGCTAATTTTTTCTATATATATTTTTAGCTGTCCATATCATTTCTTTCTATTTTTAGTAGAGATGGGGTCTCGCTCTTGCTCAGGCTGGTCTCGAACTCCTGAGCTCAAACGATCCGCCCACCTCGGCCTCCCAGAGTGCTAGGATTACAGGTGTGAGCCACCACGCCGGGCCGTGAAAACAATTCTGTTAGGAAAAATGCATGAGGGAATGTGCATTACAGAAATAGAAGTGAAGTCTAACCTTTATTTTATTTTTATTTTTTTAAAGAAATCAATGACATTAGAAAAGCAATAGCAAAGTGAATCCTGGAAAAAAAAAATAAAGTGAATTGATACAGGTAAAAGCAGAATACTAGAAAACAACCCAAAATGGAAGGGAAAAACAGAGTCAAAAGTCAATTCCTTGTGGAGAAGAATAAAATTAACAAAGCTTTGTGGAGACTGTACCACTGCTCAAGGGAAGACACCAATAACATCAGGATTAAAATGTTAAAGAGAGAACAATTGAGAGCTGGAAATATTTTTAAAAAGATGATATTGTAATTAACTATGCCAATAAATTTGGAAGATTAGGAGATATGGGCAAATTCCTAGAAGACTTAATTTTCCAAAAAGGATATTAGAATTGCAGAAAGCCCTAAATCTGCAATACTCCCCATGATGCAATTGAACAGTGAGCAAATCATTCCACAGAAAATTCTGAAAATGCCTCAAGTGTGAAGTGTGTCAAATACACCAGATACAAAATATATCTATAAACTATATTGTATGAATATAAAAAAGAGCATTTCAATAACCACATAATCAGGTTAGCCTGACAGCAAAACATAATGCAGATTGTTTGAAAAGTCTAATGATAAGATTATGTATTTCCTGAGCCAAGTGAAAAACAATCTATACAAAATAACTGTAAAAATGAATTCCATGCCATGTAAAAAGATTCAAGCAATTGATCAAGAGAATTATTCAAAAATACAAGGTAAGTTTAACATTATAAACTTTATATAATTAACGACAGTAGCAGATTAAAGGAGAAAATCTACAATCACCTCAACAAATACATAAAATTATGTGATAAAATTCAACATGTATCAATGGTTAGAATTTTACTTATGTAGCTAGCAATTAAAACGATAAACGTTACTATGACAAAAATACCTACACTGTCAACAGTATCATATTAATGGTTAAATATTGAGAGCTTTTCCTTTGGGATTGGATATGATTAAAAATATCTGCTCTCACCAATTCTATTCCTCATGTTTTTGGAGGTGATTTTTTGTAAAGAAAGAAAGTAAAATTTATAATATTTGGAAAGTAGTAACACTATTTTAAAATTATTAATAGTTCATCTAAATTTTAAGAAAAACTATAGAATTGACTAAATTATTATGTTTGAATTATTAAGAGAGATTTTCAAGGTTACTGAGAGCGAAGTCAGTATAAAAATCATTTGGATTTCTATTTTACAGCATAAAAAATTTTAAAAACACTTTAGAGAATGATATCATTTAAATGACATAAAAATATGGTGAAGCTAGGAGTTAATACCTGATAAAAATGTGTAAAATCTCTAATTGGAAACAATGGTATAAACTAACCTAAATGTGACTGAAGCCTTTTCCAAGGAAAAATGAGCATACATTGATTTGAAATAAAGAGTATTTTGTATAAAACAGAATAATGATAGGAAAAGAAATTAAGAACGACAGTAGAGTAGAAAAGGGAGTAATAAAATGACACTAGAGTTATTTCAAATGTAAATAAATACCAGTTAAGGTATTGAGAATAAAAACATCATGCCATATGGGAAATCTACGTGTATATATGGAATTGAATGGAATGTTCAAATGCTTCTTAATGATAACTCAAAGACTCAAAATACAATGAAGAAAGTGTGACACTGTTTTAAAATAAAACTCTATTGTCGACAAGGTCAATTTGCAAGAGGTTGTTAGAAATATTGAAATATAAAAGAAATGAAAGCATGAAGAAAGTAAAAACATGTATGGAAGAAAAAAGAACTAGTGACAATAAAAATAAGAAAGAACAAAATATATGTATATCATAAATGAAAATATATTAGAAAGATAAATCTGAAGAAATTTGAAGTCTCTGTAAGGAAGCATAGCACGGGAATAGGAACGTTGAAAATGTCTTTATACCTTGTTCTCCTTCCTGAGGCTGAGTGTCGCAGAACCCTCACGAAAGGCAGGTGGCTTCCCGGAGACACTGAGGCGTCTTGGAAAGGCTGGGTCTGCCCAGTAAGGACTGTATATCAGGGATGGGTGGCAGGACTCTCCTCCCAGTGGACATCAATCACCTTGTCACCTGCTGCCTCAATGACCTTGCTTATTGTTCAACAATTTGATGTGCTTAGAGGAGCAAGAAATCCTTCTCCCAGATGCCAAATAATTCTCTTGGTAAATAATTTAGGTGTATTATTGAGGAGTGCAAAGGCGCTGTTTGAGGATGTATGTTTTCCCCAGTTGAACTACATCAGAAAGTAAACTTCGGGATCTAGGAATTCATTATAAGTTAGTTTTTCGTCAGCGGTGAGAATTAGCACAGCCCTTGATATAATCTGACGGCTGAGCAGGACCCCAGAGAACAGTCCGTGTTCCCTCGGAGCAATTGTGCCTCATGCTTTTATGGTGTGTTTAACTTCTGCGTGTTCCATAAAGCGCAAGCACAATGCCGGGCACTGAGGTTTTTGTTTTTTTTCATTTGTTTGTTTTTAATTTTCCTATGGTGGTAAAAGACACATAATGTAAAATTTATTGTCTTAATCATTTCCGAGTTTATAGTTCAGTAGTGTGAAATATATTCACATTGTCGTGGGAGCTTTTTCATCTCAAATGACTGAAATTCTAAGCCCATTAAACAGAAACTCTCTGTTTTCCCTCTCCCTGACCCCCAGTCACCATCATCCTGTTATCTCTTAATAGGAGTTGGACGACTTCACCTCTCAGAAGTGATATCATTTGTCACTGGTTTCCTTTACTGAGCATAATGATCTCAGTTTTTATCCATGTTGTATCATGTGTCAGAGTTTCCTTCATTTTCAACACTGACTAGTATCTCATTCTATCTATATACCAGATTTTCTTTTTTGACTGGACAAGATTAATAGAAGAAAGCTCAGAGTTCAGAAGTAGAGACCTTGCAGTTAAGAGTAAGGTGAAGAAGACAGCTTGCTTCAGGCAGGGTCCAGAGCAGGGTCCTCAATTTGAAAGAATGCAGACTCAATCACTCAATTTTGTGAATTCATGGTGGGATGATCTGGTTATGGGGCTCAATCTTACGTACAATAAAATATGGTGTGTAAATGAGAGGAATTCTCTAAATAAATCAAGGTATTTCCATCTAATGTAATTTTTTAAAATTGTTTTTCTAGAGACAGGGTTTCCATGTGTTTCCAGGCTTCAGTGCAGTGGCCCGATCATAGCTTGCTGTAATCTTGAATTCAGTGTAAACTTGAATTTCCCTCCCTTTGGGGGAAAGACCTCCCTCATAAAAAGAGAAGGCTTATAATTAATTTGTGTGGATGACTGAAAATAGAAAATTAACTGGAATGATAGAAGAGGTCAGCTTATACTTTATTTATTTTCTTTTCTTATTTGCACAAATTTAAGGGGTATAAGTGCTACTTTTTTATTTCAAAATATTTCAGGGGTACAAATATTTTTGGTTACATATATCAATTTTGTTTTGCTTGAATGAGGGTCATAAGTCGTGCCATCACCCAGATGGTGTTCACTTTTCCTGTTAAGTAGGTTTTCACGCACCCCCTCCTCCCCCTTCCCCCCAGCTTGATTTGCACTGAGTTTTACTTCCCCTGTGCACACGTGTACTCATCTGTTAGTCCGAATTTCATGGCAAGTACATGTGGTGTTTGTTTTCCATTCTTTGGATACCTCACTTAGAATAATGGTTGCAGTTCCATCCAATTTGTTGCAACAGGTGTTGTTCATCCTTCTTCATGGCTGCTTACTAGTCCATGACATTTTGTTACATCGATTCCATTGCATAGTGGCGAAGTCTGGGCTTTTAGTGTAACCATCACTTGAATAAAGTACATTGTATCCATTAGTCATTTCTCATCACCCACAACCTTCCCAACTTTCCACCCTGCCACCCCTCCAAGACTAGAATGTCCATCATTCCACACTCTATGTCCATGTGTGCATATCACCGAGCGCCCACTCATAAGTGAGAATATGTGGTATTTGACTTTCTGTTTCTCAGTTGCTTGACTTCGAATAATGACCTCCAGTTTCATCTGTGTTGCTGCAAAAGACATGATTTCATCCATTTTTATGACTGAATAGTATTCCTTGGGGTGTGTGTGTGTGTGTGTGTGTGTGTGTATTTGTATATGTATATCACCTTTTCTTTATCCAATCATCCACTGTGGTTCACTTAGGTTGATTCCATATCTTTGGTATTGTAAATAGTGCTGCGATAAACATATAAAAGAGTTATCTTTTTGATAAAATGAGTTCTTTTTCTTTGGGTAGATATTCAGTAGTGGGATTGGTAGATGAAATGGTGGTTCTATTTTTAGTTCTTTGAGAACTCTCCATACTGTTTTCCACAGAGGGTGCACTAGTAATTTATATTCGCACCAACAGTACATGAGTTCCCTTTTCTTTACATCCTCGCCAACAACATCTGTCTTTTTTTTTCTTTTTGGTCCTTTGGTCTTTTGATTTATAGCCATTTTGACTGGTGTGAAATGATATCTCATTTGGTTTTTTTTTTTTTTTTTTTTTGAGACAGAGTCTCACTCTGTTGCCCAGGCTAGAGTGAGTGCCGTGGTGTCAGCCTAGCTCACAGCAACCTCAAACTCCTGAGCTCAAGCAATCCTCCTGCCTCAGCCTCCCAAGTAGCTGGGACTACAGGCATGCACCACCATGCCCGGCTAATTTTTTTTTTTCTATATATATTTTTAGCTGTCCATATAATTTTTTTCTATTTTTAGTAGAGATGGGGTCTCGCTCTTGCTCAGGCTGGTCTCGAACTCCTGAGCTCAAACGATCCGCCCACCTCGGCCTCCCAGAGTGCTAGGATTACAGGCGTGAGCCACCGCGCCCGGCCTCATTTGGTTTTAATTTGCATTTCTCTGATGACCAGTGATGTAGAACAGTTTTTCACATGCTTGTTCACCAGGCATTGAGGTTTATTGTACCTGAGTCTTCACTGGTATCACTCACAATTGTATTAAATAACAAATGTGGTTTATTTTGGAGCATTTTTCTCATTTCAAAATTGCTTGCCACAATATAAAGACTGAATTTGTTCCAAAATTTTACTTCTGAGTATTTTCTTTATAATATATGACAGAATCTAATTATCCGGGCATGGTGGCACATGCCTGTAGTCCCAGCTACTTGGGAGGCTGAGGCAAGAGGATCGCTTGAGCCCAGGAGTTTGAGGTTGCTGTGAGCTAGGCTGACGCCACGGCACTCACTCTAGCCCGGGCAACAGAGCAAGACTCTGTCTCAAAAAAAAAAAAAAAATTAATTAATAAAAAAAATAATATATGACAGAATCTAAGCAAAGTAAAAACAAAGAACGTATATACAACACAGGTAAGTAAATAAAAGAATATTGTCAATAGCTCTGAAGAAGTAAAAGTATGTACCTCAATGTTAATGCTTAACTTCCTTTCCCTCAGGATTAAACATTCCTGAATGTTGTATATATTCTTCTTTGCTTTATATTTAATGCCTATGTAGGTTTTGATTTTATAAAGCATGTAATATTCAAGTTTTTATGGATTTCACTTTGTATGGATGGCATTATGTTGTATAAATTCTCATCAAACATTGATTTTTATATTCAGAAATATTTTTTGTGATTGTAGGAGTTTAAATTTGAAGTTGTAGTTAACTTATTTTCCTCCTGTATTGTCTTCCATTTTATGGATATACCAAAAACTTTCATCCACACTTCAGTTATGGGCAATTGGGTTATTTCAATTTATTTTCTCTGGCCTGAAGTCCTCTGTGTTTACTGGAGATTTTGTTTCAAGGGCACATCAAAAAGCAAAGAGTGAGTTTGGGTTGAAGACAGTTGACTAGACGCAGCTGTTGCATGTCTTCCCCCATGGAGAGGAACTGAAATCAGTGGGGAGATATTTACAATAGATGGTCCAAGTGGACTACTGAAATTCGCCAGAGAAGCAACAGGAAGTGGGAAACTAGAGGAGGGGGAGGCCAGGCAGTGTCCTTGGATGGGTGGGAGGGTGGGAGAAGGTCCCCAACAGGGAGAAAGCATGAGTAAAAGACCCTCATGGGGTTCCACACTCCTGCCAGGGACTTTTAAACTCCTAGCTAGGGGAGAGCCCCATCTCCCTGGCAGGTCCCCAGACTAATCCACGTAGCTGCCTAGACATTGCTCAGAGGCATCTCTCAAACTTGTGTGGAGACCCACAGGCCTTCGAGCTCTGAACAGCTGTAGTTCAGCACCTTTCAGGGAACCCAGGCCCCAGAGGTCTCTGTCCTGCTCTGGGGCCATCACCATCACCTTTCCATTGCCTCCACTGAGACCGGCCCATCCTCCCTGGTGGCAGGCCCAAGGCACAACCAGCTGCCCCTGCTTGGGCATTCCAGCCACTGTCCCCGGAAGTCTGCATCCTGCCTGCCCTGTAGCTGCCTGTCTCTGCTACTCCCACGAAGAAATTCTTGCCCTTCCCACTGGCTGGGCGCAGCACACCTACCCTGTCCCAGCTTGAGCACCCTGCTGGTGACCAGGGGATCAGCCCGCCCCTCTGTATCATAGCCAGAGGGCTTGAGGACAAGTTGGCCAGTCCTTGTCTGATCCCCACAGGACCCAAGCATGCAATCCAGAGTCCAGGGCTTGGAGATTTGCTGACCTAGTCCACCACTGCGGGACCTGAAAGCTCCTCTAGAGGTCTAAGGTCAAGCCCACCAAAATTGCCAGCACCACACAGCTGGTACCCACCTGTGCATGCTGAAAGGCCACCCTCTGTCCCTCTCCACATGAAGCAGCGGAGTTCCCTGCAGAGGAGAGCAGGTGAGCTGCACAGCTGTCTGTTTGGGCTGAAGGAAGAAGTTCTGCCTGCAAATCATTCAGGCAGAGAGCTGTGGGACAGGCATCTTCGTGGCTCTCAGTGACATTGTGTCCTGGAGAGAGGTGGCAGTGTCTGACCGAACTGAGAGTCAGGAGCCCCAGGACAGGGGCATGATGGGGAAGTGGACGGCAGTAATGCCAGTGTAAGAGGTGGAGCTGGTGACCCCCAGTCCCCTATGGAGTCCTCAGGGCAGGTCACTAGGAGCTCCCTCCATCCCCCCTGTCAGGGCTGGACCTGCTCCTCACTGAGGTATCTGTGGGTGAGCTTTGTGGTCCAGCCCCACCCAAGTTGCTCCCCCGGGAGAGCTCAGGGGACTCAGGGCACTGGACATGCCACAGACCAACCAGCTCATTTCCAAGACAAGAGATGGTCCCTCCCAGGAAACAAGGATCAAACACATACTTAACAGAAAGTATATTCAAAAATAAGAAGTCACAGCTTCTCCAGATGAGAAAGAACCTAACAAAACTTACAGAAAATGCCAAAATATTAACTCTGCCTGTGTTAATGTCTTGGAAATATGTAATATGATCCATACTATTTACTCCATATTTTCATTTTTAAATGTTTATTTTGACATTAATTAATGAATATATTTCATTTTGGTAAGATTTTTCCATTTGTTTTGCAATTGCAATGTATTTTGAAATGTACTGGGTTAAATTCACATTCTACCCCCTCTGGGTATTATTCCCATGTGAGCAGATGAGATGCAATGGAATGGGATTGAAGTTTATGGGTAGCATTGATGGTGGGTGGGAAGTCTGCTGAGGCACACTAGGACACAGAACACAACTTGAATAACAAGATAATCGTACTTGAGATGTGGCAGACAGAGCTCAATCTAGAGTGTATTAAATTATCAAGGAAGTATTTATATTGGAAATGATTCCTGTACATGATGTTACTGTTCCACTTAGGAGATACCCTTAAGGCATAGTGACTAGAGAGGGAACAGGGAAATTCTGAGAGCTCTTGATGTTCTGCTCTTGACCTAGGTGCTGGTTACTGGGGGTGTCTGCTGTAAAAATTCAAGGATTTGTATGATTCTTGTACTTTATACAATGGTAATCAGTTGATACATTAGAAGGAGGTCATGCTTAATGCTGAAACTTGAATTAGAAATGAATATATTCAAAGGAAAAATTTCAACTTGTATTGATCAAAGAGAAGAAGCTATGCTGGAGATGAGGGCCAACATAGACATTATAACGGAGGTATCAGCATAACAGTGAAAGGGTAGGGTTGTGCTGATGGATTTCTGCAGACATTGAGAGACACCACTGCACTTTATTCTATATTAAAGAATGGAACTTCCAGCACTCCCCATTCTTAATCATCCCCATTCTTTATACCACTTATCATATGTGCATATATTTTCCCCCACACGGGCAACACTCTCTATAACCTCTTTAGTTATTATATTTTGTCTGTTTAGGTCACTGACGTACATCAACCCGTAAAATACTGCTTGGAATACGTAAGATAGGCAATATATTTTTATTGAATGAATAAAAGAATTTCAGCACAGTGTCAGAGAAATTGGAACTAACTGATGAGCACACAGGTGCACAGAGGAGAGTAAAACTCAGAGGAAATTAACCAGGGAGGAGGGACAAGGAGAAGGGCAGAAACCTACCGAATGGGTACAAGGAGCACCATTTCGGTGACGGGCACACCTACAGCCAGGATTCAAGCATTACAAAAGTGATCATGTAGCCTAAAATGTTTGTATCTCCTTAATATTTTGAATTATAAAATTGCTTTTGCTAAACGGAGTCTTCTCTGGTTCCACACAAAGCATAAAATTATTTTTTCTATATCTGTGAAAAATGATGTTGGTAATTTAATAGGGATTGCATTGAATCTGTAGATCACTTTGGGTAGTACAGATATTTTAACAATGTTGATTCTTCTAATCCACGAGCATGGTATGGTTTTCCGCCTATTTACATGCTCTGCTATTTCCTTCCTCAGTGTTTCATAGTTCTCCCTATAGAGGTCCTTTACCTCCCTAGTGAAATATATTCCTAGGTATTTTATTTTCTTTCTTGCTATTTTGAAGGGTATTGAGTCCTTAGTTTGGTTCTCCGTTAGACTGTTATTGGCATATATGAATGCCTCTAATTTGTAACCCCTGTGGAAAGCAATACGGAGATACCTTAAACAGATTCAAGTAGACCTACCATTCGATCCAGCAATCCCATTATTGGGCATCTACCCAAAAGAACAAAAGTCATTCTATAAAAAAGACACCTGCACCCAAATGTTTATAGCAGCACAATTCACAATTTCCAAGATGTGGAAACAACCCAAATGCCCATCAATTCATGAGTGGATTAGTAAAATATGGTATATGTATACTATGGAGTATTACTCAGCTATAAGAAAGAACGGTGATATAGAATCCTTTTTGTTCTCCTGGAGAGAGTTGGAACCCATTCTATTAAGTGAAGTATCCCAAGAATGGAAAAATAAGGGTAGGGGATGGGTGTATACCTACATGATGAGTGCAATGTGCACTGTCTGGGGAATGGACACGCTTGAAGCTCTGACTCAGGGGGATGGGGGGACATGGGCAACTTATATAATGGAACTTTTGTACCCCCATAATAAGCTGAAATAAAAAAAAAGAAATATAAAAAGAGAAATATAATGCAAGCCCCAAATATAATTTTAAATTTTCTACTAGCTGCATTAAAAAAGAGTGAAAACCAGGAGGTAAAATTAGTTTTTATCACATGTAATGTATCAATTTATCAAAAGTATCATAATTCAAACTTGTAGTGAAAGAGAAAATTATTGATATAATATTTTTATACTTTTATTCATTGTAAGACTTCAAAATCTGAGTGTTTTATATTTACTACAAATCCTAGTTCAAACAAATCCCAATTTCTTGTGTTTAATAGCCACTTAATTTTTTCCCTCAAATAAATCATAATGAAGATAAGTCCCCTATTGCAGCAGAAAGTGTGGAGTGTCACATCGGCCATTGAGTGCACTTTGAGAAATGACAATTCTCATCTTAGAAGAAAAGAAAAAAATTGGGAAATAATTTTATTATTGTTCATCAGCACAAAAGGGCAGAGCATTAAGTAGCACGATGACAATATTACAGAAATTGGATAGAGTTTTGGGTTTTTCTGAGGTGTATAAAATATATAAAGAGTCATGACGTTGCTCAAACCATAAAATAACACAAAGCAACTTACCAGCACAAGGATGCTATGGGTGGCTTTGTTTTCAGGAGACGGCTGGGAAGAGAGGCTGTGGCTGTGGAGATGCTGGGCTGTCTTGTGGTGTCTGCGCAGGACCCTGACCATGTAGAGGCTGGTGCAGATCATGATGATCACAAACAGGAGATCTCGAGTCACTAGGACACTTAAATATGATCCTGAACTTTCATGTCCAAACTGCATAGTTTGACAGTATACTTGAATATACCCATGGCCTACAAGAGTGAAATTGGATCTTGCTGTTACAACTGCAATGACATGGCTATAGATCAGCATGTTGAGGATCCAGAAGAAAAGGAGAGAGGGAAAAACGCATGTAGAGAGTTTAGACTTAAGCCATGCCCATTTAGAAGTCCTGGGGCTGATAGTGATGGCTTGAACTGTACTCAGGAGGGAGGCAGTACAGATGGAAACACCCCGGGTCACTCTGTTTATATACAAAACTGTTTTGCAGCTGACATCATTCATAGCATTTTTTACTCCAAAGGATGACATGATGTCTGGTGTCAACATGAACGTGATGGCCAAAACATTGACTAATGTCAGGTGCATGAAAATCAAATCTATGGGCTTCCTCACGTGAGATTGAATGAAATATAGGTACACGTAGAACACAAAGAGCAATGAGTTCCCGATGAAACCAACACAAATTTGAGATACGAGGACAAACTCCCAAATTATGTCACTTAGAATCATTATCTTAATGATCTTTCAGATGTTCTCGTCAGGTAAGCCAGTCCTCCATGCAAAATAAATAGATTACATTGAAAATGATAAATAATGGAGCCTGCGGAAGAAGAAACCTGTGTAAGTTCAGCATGGAGGAAGAGTGTTGAAATGTTCAATTCCTCGGGATTTCAAGCCCAGATGTGGCATTTCCAGAAACTGAATTCCAGAGACTCTTGAGAACCTTAGAATATAGAAGTGGGCGTTAAGAAGGTAGAATTCAAATGGTAGCAGCCAGCATCATAGTGTATTACCCAGGAAGACATGCTGGCCTACATGAAAGACAAATTTGCATTTTTAAACTATATCTTCTTCAGAGTATCAGACTCCTTTGAATCTCTACACCTATGTTTAATCTTCTAACCATTTTAGACAACAGTATACTTGTTTTTAAAATGTTTTTTAACTTTTTATTTTTATTGATTTAGGGAGGAGGACAAGTGCAGTTTTGTTACATAGATGTAGCTGTACTGGTCAAGTCTGGCCCTTTAGTGGAGCCATCACTCAAATAGTGTACGTTGTACCTCTTATCTCAGTCCCCCTGGCGCACCCTCCCACCTTACATGACTCCATGAACAGTTTACTTTAACACATAAAGAGCACCATCTCTATTTGGACTTCTTATTGATCGTTTTGGCTGCATACAACATCTTTTCTAGGCAGTAATCATTTTAAAGATTCATCCAACACAGGGTTTTCCAGGTAGAAACTTTTTGGCTTCCCCCAGGTCCCCCTCCCATGGGTCAAGGGTCCCTACTCATAGACATTTTTGGTTTTCACAGCTCAGTGCAGGGCTCCTGACAGGCAGTGCTGAGAGGCGCAGCATGCTGCTAGGTACCACATAATGCACAGGACAATCCACAACAGGGGCTTTTCTGGCTCCAGTGGCAAAAATGCCAGGGTCGATAAATCCAGTCTAACAAATAGTCCATGTATCTTGCTGACTGCAACACGTGTCAAATCCACATTCTGGTTTGGATATTTTTTTTTTCAGTTTATTATGGGGGTACAAAAGTTCAGATTACATACATTGCCCATGTACCGCCTATCCCCCCAAGTTAGAGCTCCAAGCGTGTCCATTCCCCAGACAGTGCGCATTGCACTCATCATGTAGGTATACACCCATCCCCTCCTCCCACTCCCCTCCCCGAGTCAGCACCTTCAAGCGTGACCATTCCCCACATCACACATCAGATAAAGGACTGATAACAAGAATCTATTTAGAACTCAGGAAAATCAGCAAGAAAAAATCAAACAACCCTATCAAAAAGTGGACAAACGACATGAATAGAAATTTTTCAAAAGAAGATATAAGAATGGCTCACAAACATATGAAAAAATGCTCAACATCCCTAATCATCAGGGAAATGCAAATCAAAACCACAATGAGATATCACGTAACCCCAGTAAGAATGCCCTTTATCAAAAAGTCCCAAAACAACACATGTTGGTGTGGACGCGGAGAGACAGGAACACTCATACACTGCTGGTGGGACTGCAAACTGGTTTGGATATTTTCTGAGTGCATATGGAAACAGAATTAGTTGGTCCACAAATATAGTTATTCTAGGAAAAGCATAACATTCATCAAGGTTGACACTTATTAATAAAGTTAATACCACATCCATATTTATTGGAGTTTGGCATTGTTTACTCTACCATTCTCTCAGAGACTCCTTCTTCCAGTGTTTCCATTGTTTTATACATGATCCTTTTTCCCTCAATAAACATCTAGTGAATTCTCCATATAGTCTGTTACTTCCTTTATACTGACACAGTCCATAGAGTATTCAGAACTTATCAAGTGATATTCTGTCCATTCAGCCCCACTCTCTACTCTGGCATCCATCTCTACTGCAGCAATAATACAAAAGTGGGCAAAAGACATGAACAAGAGGTTTTCAAAAGAAGATAGACAAATGGTCAAGAAGCATATGAAGAAATGCTCAACATCACTAATCTTCAGGGAGATGCCAATTAAAACCACACTGAAATATCACCTGACCCCTGTCAAAATGGCCATTACTAAACAGTCAAGAAATAATAGATGCTGGCATGCATGCAAAGAGAAAGGAACACTTATGCAATGGTGGTGGGACTGCAAACTGATACAACCTCTATGGAAAACAGTATGGAGATCCCTCAAAGAAATAAATGTAGATTTGTCATTAGAGCCAGCAATCCCATTACTGAATATCTACCCAAGTGAAAAGAAATCATTTTACCCAAAAGACACCTGCATTCAAATGTTTATCACACTAAAATTTACAATTGCAAAGATGTGGAATCAACTTAAGTGCCCATCAATTCATGAGTGGATTGAGCAAATTTGTTATATATACAATATGGAGCACTACTCAGCCATAAAACAGAATGAAATAATGCATTTTTCAGCAACTTGGATGGAACTAGAGACCATTATCCTAAGTGAAGTATTTCAGGAATAGAAAAACAAACACCACGTGTGCAATAATAACTGGGAGGCAATCAATGAGCACACACAGGCTCCAAGACAGGTAAAGGTCATTGGCAATTGGGAAGGTGGGAGGGGGAGGGGCAAAAACTTCCCTGTCAGGTATAATGAACACTGGTTGGGTGATGGGCACACTAGAAACCCTGACTTAAGCATTATAAAGGATAACCATGTGACAAAAACATTTGTATACCCTAATACTTTGAAATGAAAAACCAATAGTAATATTCTTCAAATTTAATGAGAGGGAGGAAAATCCAAAGTACTTATGGAACATCTATAATAAGAGACTATTATTCCTCCCTAATCTCATTTTGTTTCTTCTACCAACTTTTAAATTTAGTTTTATTCATTGAATTGTTTCAATTTGTGATCCTTGATGTGGTTGGCAATTGTTGACCACACTCTCATTTTTGAAAATGCATCTTACGTTTAATATGTAGTATGAATGTTCCAGGTTCAGCTTCAACCTCTTTGTTCATACATTTCTTGTGCAGTTCAGTGAGCAGTGGCATGTCTCACTCCTCACCAGTAGCCAGAATTCTCTCTTCTGTCCTCTTTTCTTCTTGCTCTGCACATCTTCCTTTGTCAGTAGAAATTCTTTCAGTGTTTTATCATCCAAACTAATTCCCAAAATTTTCTTTGGTATTCATAGTTAAGATCTCTTTCTGCCAAGGGTTGGAGGCCCTGGATAGGGCACCAGGCTCTCAACTGATCATAACCAGCCTCAACGCTGCACAGCGTATGATCAGGTACCTGGCGTAAAGTCCCACTCCATGCCTGAAAGACGAAAACAACCTGCAGTGGAAGAAAGATCCTGGGGAACCTTCCTAGCTTAGAGAGCACTATGTTTGGTTTTCCAGAAAAGAAAACTGGAGGAAGAAATACAGATAGATGAATAATTTAAGCCCATGAAAAAGACATAAATAAAAACAGCTCACTACGTTGCCCACATGTAGAATCAGCATATCGGGTTGTTAAAATAAGTAAGGTAATATTATATCAATCAAAATGAATGAGGAAAATGCAGTGACCAAAACTTCTGGAGCAGGGAGACAGTATGGGTGTCAAAGTTTACAATAACATGGGAGGCACTTCAGTGAAAGTTTAGAAAAGACATCAAGAGGGAAGGAGAAAGTCAGTAACCACAACTCCCCAGGAGCAATAGCTGGAGGGCAGTCCTAAGTGGGTGGGAAAATCCCAATCCATGGACATGTGGTCAGGTTGGCTTGGAGAGGGGCAGCTGGTGAAGATGTCTTAGGGCCATCACTGGCATATCAAGATGGAAGCTGGAGCCATTTGGAACTTTGGTTTCTGTCATTGGGTCTGAATGACATAATATTAAAAGGATTAAAGGTTTCTGCCTCACCCTTATCTTCTTGAAACCATCAGGCCGACTCTAACAGAGAAATTTATAGGGAAGGGTATTCTGTAAAGTATGGCTCTGAATCTCTAACGGTTACAATGAACACTATTTGGGTGATGGGTACACTTACAGCCATGACTCAAGCATTACAAAAGAGACCCATGGAATCAAAAACATTTGTTCTCCCTTAATACTTTGGCATTGAACAAAAACAAAGGTTAGTAGCCCCCAGTTCCAACCACATTGCTGAAAAGACATAATTTTATTCTTTTTGTGGCTGAATAGTATTCCATGGAGTGTTAATGTGTGTGTGTGTGTGTGTGTGTGTGTGTGTGTGTATTATATATATATATAATTTTCTTTATCCAATCATCCACTTATGGACACTTAATTTGATTCCATAGCCTTGCTATTGTGAATAGTGATGTGATAAACATAGAATGCAGATTACCTTTTTGGAATAATGACTGCTTTTCCTTTTCAACATATATTCTATCCATGTAACAAAACTGCACTTGTACTCTTTAAATCTAAAGAAATAAAAAATAAAAATAAACATTAAAAAAAAGAAAGGCAATAGGGCCAAGGTGACATATTGAAATCAAAGACAGTCAACTCATTCGTCTTTTATTTTTAAATACAAAGTCGGGTGTCCCATTCCATGCTTATTTGTTAATGTGTTGTCCTGACCTACCCGTTTATCTCCAAGCAAGAAGAACGGCAAAACCAAGATTCCAGATGTCTTAATGCAATCCTTCCGAGAACTGAAAACTCACAAAACCCGCTCCACACAAAAGTATATGAAAAGTTCCACAGGATTGTATTTGTGTGCTATTTGTCCATCTTAAAAGTTTCAGTCTCTTGTAACTTAAATTCTGGAATCAGCACACTTTTTGATTTCAAACAAAGCTATGGTAATCTAAACAGTATGGTACTTGTATAAAAATAGGTTGACCTATGGAATAGGATAGAGATTCCAGAGGTAAACCCACACAGTATGGTGGACTGGCCTTTGACATGGGCACCAAGAATACACAATGGTGAAAGAAGAGTCTCTTCAACGACTGGTGTTGGCTAAAGTGGATAGCCACTTGTAAAGAAATGCTATTGGACCCTTATTTAACACCATACAGAAAAATCAATGCAAACAGTATTAAAGACACAAATGGAAGACTAGACGCTGTAAAATTCCCAGAAGAAATAATAAGAAAAGACCTCCTAGACATTGGTATGGGCAATAATTTTTGGATATGTCACCAAAAGCACAGACTATGAAAAAGAAATAAATAACTGGCACTACATGAAACTAAAAAGCTTCTGCACAGCAAAGGAAACATCAACACAATGAAAAGGCAACCTGCAGAATGGGAGAAAATATCTGCAATCCATATATCAGAGAGGGTGTTTTTAACCAAAATATACATACCTACTCATACAACTCAATAGCAATAAAACCAAATAAACCAAAAATAAAAAAATAAGCAAAGGATTTGAGTAGACATTTTTCTGAAGAAGACATCCAAATGGCCAAAATATTGAAAGGTGCTCAACACCGTTAATCATCAGGGAAATGCAAGTCTCAATGACAATGAGATATCTCCTCCCATCTGCAGATGGTTATCATGAAAAAGACTATGGATAACAAGTATAGGAAGAGTGTAAACAAAGGGAACTCTTGTACACTGTAGGTGGGAATAAATTAGAATGGCCCCTTATGCAAAACTCTATGGAGATTCCTCAAAAAAATAAAACTAGGACTACCATGTGATCTGGCAATGCCAGATCTGGGCATATATCCAAAGTAACTAAAACCAGAATTTCAAAGAGATGTCTGCACTCCCATGTTCATTGCAGCATTATTTATAACAGCAAAGATATGGAGCATCCTAAGTGTCCCTCGATGTGCAAGTGCAAGTGGAAAATATGACACACACACACACACACACACACACAAACATTGTTTGGCCATATTAAAGAAGGAAATCCTGGCATTTGTGGCAGCGTGGATGAACCTGGAGGATGTTATGTTGAATCAAATAAACCAGACACAGAAAGGCGAGTGAATACTCTGTGATCTTAGTTATACGTGGAATCTAACCATGTCCAACTCAGAGACGCAGGGTGCAGAATGCAGGTTCCCAGGGCCTGAGGTACGGGAACAAGGGGTTGGCGTTAGCCAAAGTGTACAAACTTTCACTTAGGAGATGAACTTATTCAGTGATATAAGGCGGCCTTAGATCATAATGATGTATTACATACTTGAAAATTGCTGGCCGGGCGCGGTGGCTCACGCCTGTAATCCTAGCACTCTGGGAGGCCGAGGTGGGCGGATCGTTTGAGCTCAGGAGTTCGAGACCAGCCTGAGCAAGAGCGAGACCCCACCTCTACTAAAAATAGAAAGAAATTATATGGACAGCTAAAAATATATATAGAAAAAATTAGCCGGGCATGGTGGCACATGCCTGTAGTCCCAGCTACTCGGGAGGCTGAGACAGGAGGATCGCTTGAGCTCAGGAGTTTGAGGTTGCTGTGAGCTAGGCTGACGCCATGGCACTCACTCTAGCCTGGGCAACAGAGTGAGACTCTGTCTCAAAAAAAAAAAAAAAAAGAAAATTGCTAACATAGTAGATCTTCAGTGTTCTTGCCACACACAAACCCAAATGGACCTATGTGAGGCGATAGATATGTTAATTAAATAGTTTGTGGTAATCATTTCACAATATGCAAGTATATCAAATCATCATGTTGTACGCCTTAAAAATACCATTTTTGATTTCTCAACACCACCTCAATAAAGCTGGAAAACCATTTTAAAAAGAAAATGGACCAACCACATCAGCAAAAGGCGGAGAATGCAGGACCAAAAAGTACCACATCACAAGTATGTGTTGTCTAATAGATTCACATTTTAAATACAACAACACACATAGGTGAAAAGTAATAGAATATAAAAAGCACTACTGTGTAAATCTAAACAAAGAAATCAGGAGTGACCATATGAATACTGACAAACTAGACTTCCATGCCATTACGTGTGTTTTATGATCTAAGACACACCTCCAAATAAAAAGATATGGAGAGGTTAAAAATAAAAATGGAAAGTGACAACTCTACTCCAACTAACCAACAGAAAGGTGGGCACACTCAATAACATCAAACAAAACAAACTGTAAGGGAATAGAAGTACTGGAGATACAGAAAGGCATTTCAATAATAATAAAATGATGAGTGCAACGCGCACTGTCTGGGGAACGGACACGCCTGGGGCTTTGACTTGGGGGGACAGGCGGTACATGGGCAACGTATGTAACCTGAACTTTTGTATCCCCCATAATAACCTGAAATAAAAAAAAATAATAAAAGTTTTAAATTTGTGTATACAAATACACATACCATCAATATAGCAAATGTAAACACCTAGAATTATAACGATACATAGAAAAATGTATCACTCTTTTGAGAGGTTTTAACCATTGTCTTTTAATAATTAAGAGAACCAGTAGACAAAATGTCAGTCAGGATATAAAAAATTTGAGCAAGTCAGTTCATAGTACGGACCTAATTGCTATAAAAACAACACACACAATCAGTATAAAACACCTATTTTTCCTCCTCAGACACAGAATATCAATGATAAATGTAGCCTTACAGCAAACACTGAAATGACTTTCAACAAAGTTCAAGAGTTTAATTTAACAAAACAATTTATCTAATAAAATTATAATGAGATATGAATGGATGAATACATAAGGAAACAAGAAAAAAAAACCTGATTTCTCAATATTTTCAACACTAAATCACTTCTTAGTAACCACCTAATGAAAAACCCTGTATTAGGAAAATGATTATGGAATGTCCATTACAGAAATAAATGTGAAGAAGAGATAAGAACCTCCAAAGAAATCAGTGGCAGTAAAAAGCAATAGCAAAGTGAATTCTGAAAGATAAACAAATAAATAAAGGGAATTGATACAGGTGAAAGCAGAACAATGTGAAAACATCCCAAAATGGATGGGAAAAACAGTCCAAAGTGAATTCCTGTAAAGAAGAATAAACTGAATAAACCTTTGCAGAGACTATACCACTGCCAAGGGAAGGCACCAAGAATATTAGGATTAAAATGTTAAAGAGAGAACAATTGCGAGCTGCAAATATTTTTATAAAGATAACATCGTGATTAACTATGCCAGTACATTTGGAAGGTTAGGGAACATGAGCAAATTCCTAGAAGACTTAACCTGCCACAGAGTTTGTAGAATCGTAAATGTGCGATGCACCCCACGATGAAATGGAATAGTGGGCAAAATTGTTCCACAGGAAATTCTGAAGGATCCTTCAGGGATGAGGCTTGCCAGATATACCACATAGAAAACATATCTACAAACCACATTGTATGGATAGAAAAAGGTCATTTGGTCAACCACATAATCAGGTTAGCACAACCTTGGTAACTAAACGTAATGCAGATTTTATGAAAAGTGTGATGAGAAGACTATGTATTTCATGAACCTAGTGAAAAATAATCTATGCAAAATCACTGTAA
Source organism: Eulemur rufifrons (assembly GCF_041146395.1). Lineage (NCBI taxonomy): Eukaryota > Metazoa > Chordata > Mammalia > Primates > Lemuridae > Eulemur > Eulemur rufifrons. The sequence goes on along the minus strand of NC_091006.1, from coordinate 12,228,582 downwards.
ACATAAATTCCACACTATGTAAAAAGATTCAACCAACGGATCAAGAGAATTATTCAAATATGCAAGGTAAATTTAAGGTAAACTTCCACTGTATGATTAACCAAGTAGTAGATGAGGGGAAAACATAATCACTTTAATAGATATATAAACTTATGTCATAAAATTCAACACATATCAATGGTTAAAATGTTAATTATGTAGCAATAGGAAGAATTAACCTTATTGTAATGAAAATATCTACAATGTCAACAGTATCATATTAATGGTTAAATATTGGAAGATTTTCCTTTAAGATTGGATAGGACTGAAATTATCTGTTCTCCCCAAGTTGTATTCCTCATGTCTTTGGAGGAGTTTTATTGTAAAGAAAGTAAAATAATTGAAATGAATGTGATACTGTTTTTTATTATTGAGAGCTTAGCTAAATATTTGAATCATTAAGTGAGATTTTCAAAGTAACTGAGTGCAAAGTCCGTATAAAAATCACAAAAATCATTTGGATTTCTATGTTGCAGCATAATAATGCTGAAAACACAATTTAGAGAATGATGTCTTTTTTTGTTGTTGTTGTTGTCTTCCGATCTTTTTTTTTTTTACTTTTTTTATTTCAGCATATTATGGGGGTACAAAAGTTTAGGTTATGTATATTGCCTAATAGCATAAAAATATGGTACAACTAGGGGTTAGTATATGTTAAAAATGTGTAAAGCCTCTAGTTGGAAACAACGGTATAAATTAATCTAATTGTGACTGAAGCATTTTAAAATTATTAATAAAATGAGCATGCATGGATTTGAAATAAACAGTGTTATCTATAAAACAGAACGATGCTAGGAAAACAAATTAAGAATAACAGTAGAGTAGTAAAGGGAGTAATGAAATGAAACTAGAATTATTTCAAATGTAAATAAAGCCCAGTTAAAGTACTGAGAATAAAGAAACCATATAGTATGAGAGATCTACTCGTATACATGGAATTGGAAAGAATTCTCAGGTACTCTTTTTTTTTGGACAGAGTATCACTCTGTTGCCCAGGCTAGAGTGCCGTGGCGTCAGCCTAGCTCACAGCAACCTCAGACTCCTGGGCTCAAGCGATCCTCCTGCCTCAACATCCCTAGAAGCTGGGATTACAGGCATGCACCTCCATGCCCGCCTAATTTTTTCTATATATATTTTTAGCTGTCCAGATAATTTCTTTCTCTTTTTAGTAGAGATGGGGGTCTCGCTCTTGCTCAGGCTGGTCTCGAACTCCTGAGCTCAAATGATCTGCCCGCCTCGGCCTCCCAGAGTGCTAGGATTATAGGCGTGAGCCACCGCGCCCGGCCAGGTACTTCTTAATGATAAACCAAAAGGTCAAAATACAATGAAGAAAGTGTGACACTGCTTTAAAGTAAAACTCGATTGTACACAAGGTCAGATTGGAAGAGCTGTTAGAGGTACTGAAATATAAAAGAAATGGAAGAATGATGAAAGTAAAAATTACATATAAGGAGGAAAAGAGAAATGGTGATAAAAATAATAAAGAACTATATATATACATATATACATATATTATAAGTGAAAATATATTAGATAAACCTGGAAAATTTGAAGTCTCTGTAAGGAAGCACAGCATGAGAATGGGGACATTGAAAAGGTCTTTATACCTCGATCTCTTTCCCAAGGCTGAGTGTCGCAGAACCCTCGAGAAAGGCAGGCGGCTTCTCTATCTTGGAAAGGCTGGGTCTGACCAGCAAGGACTGTATATCAGGGATGGGTGGCAGGACTGTCCTCCCAGTGGACATCAATCACCTTGTCACCTGCTGCCTTAATGACCTTGTTTATCGTGCATCCATTTGTTGTGCCCAGAGGAGCAACAAGTCCCTCTCCCAGACACAAAATGCTTCTCCTGGGAAATAATTTAGGTGTATTAATCAGGAATGCAAAGTAACTATTTGAGGATGTACATTTTCCCCAGTTGAACTGCATCAGAAAGTGAACTTCAGGATCTAAGAAGTCATTAAAAGTTAGTTTTCATTCAGCTGGTGGGAATTACCACAGCCCTTGATACAGTCTGACCACTGAGCAGGACCCCAGGGAACACACTCACGTTTCCATTGCAGGGTAATGTGCCTCAGGCTTTTATGGTGTGTTTTAACTTCCTTCATGTTTCTTAAGGTACAAACACAATGCAGGGCGCTGACTTTTATTGTAACTGAACCCTTACAGATATCACTCAGGATTATAACACATGAGGTTTTCTGTGAAACATGTTTTTCATTTAAAATTGGTTGACATGATATAAAGATTGAAATTGCTCCAGAAGTTTTACTGGTAAATGTATTCTACGTAATGTATGATGCAGTGTCTAAGACATCGAAAGAATAGATATTCCTATACAACTCTGCCGAGTTAATAGAATATTTTCAATAACTCTGAACTTCTAAAAATATGTTCCTCTAAAATGAATGTATTTCTTCCTTTCCTTCAGGATTAAATATTCCTGAATGTTTTATATATTATCCATCCTTTATATTTAATGTCTGTTTTGATGTCAAAAAGTATGTACAATTCAAGTTTTTATGGATTTCACTTTGTATGAATGGCATTATATAAATTTTTATCATACTTTGTATGATATTTTTTGTAACTGTAGGAGCTTATAGTGGAAGCCACAGTTAATTTATTTTTCCTGCTGCATTGTATTCCAGTTTATGAATATACCAGAAAGTTTTGTCCATGCTTTAATTGAAAAAATAGGATTATTTCCACTTACGATCTTTGGGCTAGATAGAGTTCCACAATGAATGGTTCTCTTTGTATACTGGAGAATAGTGACTTTCATTTTTTTTTTTTTTTTGATCCATAAATCTGTTCCTAATTTGTTTTAAGAGTATATAAGAAAGTGAAGTTACTGGTGTTATGGCTTATGTGTCTTTAATTTCAGTATGACTTCAAATTATTTTCCACGATGATATTTGCACAAAAATAGTATTTTAACATTTTTTGATCTACCCACCTACCCATACGAACTATTGGAAACTCCAATATTTGGCAATGTGATGAATATAAAATGGTTTTAATATCAGGTAGCTGATTACTAGGAGTTACATTCTTTCAGTTGGTTCATTGTCCATTGAGGTTCATACTCTGTGAAATCACATTCTTAACTTTGCCCACTTTTAACCACTGATTTTTATTTTTCTATTGATGCTAAATAGTTTGGGGTATGTTTAAATATCATCTACTATTTATACGTATAGTTTTAAGCATCTTTCAAAATCATACTTCGCTTCTTAAACTTAAGAGACACAATATGTCAGACTCTTAATCATTTGTGCTTCTGTCTTGTTTTAATCTCTATTAAGATGCTTTCCTATTTTTCATAAAATAGTATCATTCTTTTTTTTTAATTTTTTTTATTTCATCTTATTATGGGGGATACAGAATTTCAGGTTACATACGTTGCCCATGTACCGCCTTTCCCCCCAAGTCAGAGCTCCAGGCGTGTCTGTTCCCCAGACAGTGCGCGTTGCACCCATCATGAGGTATATATCCCTCCCCTCCCCACCCCCCCTTCCTGAGTCAGCACCTTCAAGCGTGACCATTCCCCAAACGGTGCGCAATGCACTCATTATGTGGGCATATACCCATCCCCTCCCCCACCCCCACCTCAGTCTGATATCCGATTGGTGTGGTTCCCAGATGTGTATTTAGGTGATGATCAGGGAAACCAATTTTCTGGTGAGTACATGTGATGCTTGTTTTCCCATTCTTGGGATACTTCACTTAATATAATGGGTTCCAACTCTCTCCAGGAGAACCATAGAGATGTCGTATCTTCATTATTTCTTATAGCTGAGTAATATTCCATGGTATACATATACCACAGTTTACTAATCCAATCATGTATTGATGGGCATTTGGGTTGTTTTCCACATCTTTGCAATTGTGAATTGTGCTGCTATAAACATTCAGGTACATGTGTCTTTGTTATAGAATGACCTTTTTTCCTTTGGGTATATGGCCAATAATGGGATTGCTGGATCGAATGGTAGGTCTACTTGAATCTGTTTAAGATCATTCTTCCTTTGAATTTAAATGTTTGCTTCTGCTTCAAGTTAGAATATAAAAGGTCACAAAATACCCTAACTCCACCATAAGAACAATGGAGATGAGAAGCTCCCAAACAAGAATCCATGAGGTCATTTATGAACTCCTATGCTCAATCTTTATTTGTGCATGCATAGATCTGGCTCTAATCAGCATACCGAAGAGTTTGAGGACTAAGATAATGGGCAGACCTCTGCCTATCCCCTAGGTATATTCTAGCTATCTACCTGAATAGCACTGCTAAGGCTTTGAACTGAGCTAGCATTGGAACCTGAGTTCACAGAAGATATAATCAATTTCCCTGTTCCCCTGTCCAGTCACTACTCCCTAAGGGTATCTACTAACTGGAATAATAACACCATCTACGGGAATCGTTTTCAGCATAGATTTTTCCTCAATAGTTTCACAAAATCTAGAATGAGCTGTATCGTAGACATCTCAAGTGTTATTATCTTATATGCAAGTTGTGTGCTGTGCCTATGGTGCGCCTTGGCAGAATCCCCCCAACCATTAATGCCACCCTTGAACTTTGGTTCTTCTTATATTACCCATGCTCTGCCCACCTGGAACAATTACGAAAGGGGATTAGAATGTGAATTTAACCCAGCAGATTTCAAAATACATTCTGTTGCAAACCAAATGGAAAAACCTTACCAAAATGCAATGTATCCATTTGTTAATGTCAAACATAAACATTTAAAAATTAAAAACATAAAAAAATCATAAGAATCACTTTACATATTTCCAAGGCACTGACACAGGCAGAGTTAACTTGTTGGCATTTGCTATATGTGTTGTTAGGTGCCTTCTAATCAGAAGAAGCTTCTTATTTTTGAATTTACTTTTGGATAAGTATGTGTTTGATCCTTGTTTCCTGGGAGGGGTCCTCTCTTGTCTTGGGGTTGGTCTGTGGAATGCCCAGAGCCCTGAGTCCCCTGAGTTCTCCCAAGGGAGCAACCTGGGTGGGGCTGAACCACAACGTTCACCCACAGATACCTCAGTGAGGAGCAGGTCCAGCCCTGACAGGGGGGATGGAGGGAGCTCCTAGTGACCTGCCCTGAGGACTCCATAGGGGACTGGGGGTCACCAGCTCCACCTCTTACACTGGCATTACTGCCATCCACTTCCCCATCATGCCCTGTCCTGGGGCTCCCGACTCTCAGTTCGGTCAGACACTGCCACCTCTCTCCAGGACACAATGACACTGAGAGCCATGAAGATGCCTGTCCCACAGCTCTCTGCCTGAATGATTTGCAGGCAGAACTTCTTCCTTCAGCCCAAACAGACAGCTGTGCAGCTCACCTGCTCTCCTCTGCAGGGAACTCCGCTGCTTCATGTGGAGAGGGAGAGAGGGTGGCCTTTCAGCATGCACAGGTGGGTACCAGCTGGGTGGTGCTGGCAATTTTGGTGGGCTTGACCTTAGACCTCTAGAGGAGCTTTCAGGCCCCGCAGTGGTGGACTAGGTCACAAATCCCCAATCCCTGGGCCCTGGATGTCATGCTTGAGTCCTGTGGAGACCAGACCGAGTCCGGACTTCTGAAATTCTTCAAGACCCCTTGGCTCTGAATGGGAGGGGCAGGCTGATGTCATGGTCACCAGCAGAGTGTTCAAACAGGGACAGGGTAGGTGTGTGCAGGACAGTCAGTGAGGAGGGCAGCCCCTTCTCCATGGCAGTAGCAGCTACAGGACAGGCAAGATGCAGACATCTAGGGGCTGCGTCTAGAATGCCAAGGCAGGGGCAGGCTGCTTGTGCCTTGGGTCTGCCAACAGGGATATGGGTCCTTCTCAGGGGTGGCAATGGCATGGTGATGGTGGCAGCCCCAGAGCCAGATGGAGACCTCTGGGGGCTGGGTTAGCTGAATGGCAATGAATGGCAGCTACTCAGAGCTCAAAGGCATGAGTGTGAGTCTCCACACAGGTTTGAGCAATGCCTCGGAGCAATGTGTTGGCAGCTGCTTGCATTGCTCTGGGAGCCTGGCAGGGTCATGGGGCCCTCCCATAGCTAGGATTGCAAAAGTCCTTGGCAGGAGTGTGGAAACCCAGGGGTATATCACTCATGCCTTAAGGGAGCCTCTCCCACCTTCCCACCCATCCCAGACAAGGATGCTGCCTGGCCTCCAGCTCCTCTGGTTTCCCACTTCCTGCTGCTTCTCTGATGAATTCCGGTGCTCGCACTTAGACAATGTCTTTGAAGTGTGAATATCTCCTCACTGATTTTGATTCCTCTCCATGGGAGAGACAAGGAATACCTGCATCAAGTCAGCTCTCCTGAACCCAAACTCACTCCTTACTTTTTTATATACCCTTGAAACAAATGTGAGTAACTGATCTTCACCAAACACAGAGAACTCCAGGCCAGAGAAAATAAATAGAAATAACCCAAGTTAACTCCAGAAGGGATGAAATATTCTGGTACATTTATAAACTTGAAGACAATGCAGGAGAAAAAATAAATTAACTGCACATCAAATTTAAGCTCCTACAATTACCAAACATTTAATGATAAAAGAATCTAAGTTTGATGAGAATTTATACTATATAATGTCATCCATGCAAAGTGAAAGTTCGTAAATACTTAAATTTTACATTTTAAATCAAAACCTACACGGGCATTGAATTTACAGGAAAGAATGTGTTCCTTTCACCATTATCCCACACCCTTAGTGTATATGCCCACATGTGTTTCCTGGATTTTTCTGTATGAATTTGAAGACTCAAGTAGTTCCTTTGGACTAGGGCACACCTCTTCATGTAATTCACGAGGGTGTGCACCTCACCTTTCAGTGCCTGCTAGGACTTGAGACAGTTATAAGTCTAGGAGCAATGAGGGGTAGTGAGGGTGGGTCTGGACAGGAATCATTATTCTTTTATGAGGCAACTGCCTCAGGAGAAGCCATTATACTTTCCTCAGGCATTGCATGGCTAATCCCCTCAAATTGGGGTGGAGAAAAAGATGCTCCCACTGTGGGTGGGGAGGTTGCGCCCATTGCCAAAGAAGACTAAGAATTCAGGGGTTCTCTGCTTCATCGAGGTCTTTCTACAAGTCCCAATTCCAACTTGCAGGATCCCATTCCTTCACAGCCACTGCCCTCACTTTAACTGTGAGGCTGATTGCTCACTTTGTACTGTAATTCAGCCAGGTGCAGGAAAAGATTCTGTGTTTCATTTTCAGCAATCTCAGCCCTGAAATATAGACAATAAGGGTCTCCTTTAGGGGACGCATAGAAGCTTTCAGGTCATTTATGTAGCACCTGATCTAGTAATTAGCATCATCAAATTCAAACTTTTCATATTCATCCAGCAACATTATTAGCGAATAGCCAATTTCCTTATACTCATCAGTTCAACAAAAATATTTGAAAGTATATTACACAGACATGCAGATCCTTATAAGATTCTTTTTTAAATTTTATTTAATTTTTTTTATTTTAGCATATTATTGGGGTACAAAAGTTTAGGTTATGTATATTGCCCTTGTCTCCCCTCCCCCCTGAGTCAGAGCTTCAAGCGTGTCCATCCCCTAGAGGGTGTGCATCGCACTCATTATGTATGTATATACACCCATCCCCTCCCCCCCCATGTCTGCCGGACACCCGATTAATGTTATTCCTAAATGTGCTCTTAGGTGATGATCAGTGAAATGAATTTGATGGTGAGTACATGTGGTGCTTATTTTTCCATTCTTGGGATACTTCACTTAGTAGAATGGGGTCCAGCTCTATCCAGGAAAATACAAGAGGTATCCAATGGTGACATTTTGTGAATCTCTATTGTTAGATCATGCCATGGAAATCAGTGCTCTCCTTACTACTAGAATTACAGTCACTAGCATTCTTAAATTTAATCAGATTAGAGAGCCAATTCCAGAAACTCTAGAACTAATTCACAAAATTTATTCTTAAAATTCTGTTCCTCCAAAACAGTCAGCCATATCAGATAGCAGCTGATACTTCGGGAATAAATAGTTGCAAACCATATGTGTGATAAGAGATTAATATCCAAATACAGAAAGCATGCAATTCAATAGTGGAAAAATGAATAACCCACATAAAAACAGCTAAAACACCTATGTAGACATTTTTCCAACGAAAACATAAAAATGGTCAACAAGTATATTGAAAGGTGCTCAACATTATTAATGAGCAGGGAAATGCAAAACAAAACCACTAGGAAGTATCACCTCAAACACACCAGGATGAGTATAACCAAAAAGTCAAAAGATAACAAAGGTTGGAGAAAAGAAAACTCATGTACACTGTTGGTGGGAATGTAGATTGGTACAGCTATTGTGGAAAATGCTATGTAGGAATACAATTAACATATGATCCCAAAATTCCTCTCCTGGGAATATACCCACAGGACATGACATCTCAACATCATGAAAATATCTGCACTGCCAAGTTCATTGCAGTATAATTCACAATAGCCAAGATCTGGAAGCAATCTATGTGTCCATCAAGTGATGAATGGATAAAGAAACACTGATACATATACGCAATGAAATATAATTCAACTCTAGAAAAGATTTCAGTCTTGTCATTTCCCACAACATGAATCAGCCCGGAGCACATTATGCTAATTAAAAGAAACCAGACACAGGAAAAATAAAATATTGCATTATCTCACTCATGTATGGAATCTTAAAAAAAAAATCAAATACACAGAGATAGAGAACAAAATAGGGTTGCTGAGGGCTGGGGCAAGAGAGAAAGCAGGGAGATGTAGGGAAAGTTGCAGATAAGTGAGATGAACAAGCTTGAAGAGCTAATGTACAGAATGACCATGGGTAGAATTGTACTGCACATGGGATTCATGCTACATGAGAAGATATGGCTGATCTTGCCACAAAAACAAAAAATATGAATAACTATGTGAGATTATGGAGATGTTAATATGCTTCACTATAGTATCGTTTTCACTATTTGTATCCCATAATACCATGTTGTATACCTTAAATATACACAATAAAATTTATTTTAAAAATAAAGGGGGAAAAGGAAAGGATAATATATAAAACATTCAAGAATGTTTAATCCTGAGGGAAAGGAAGGAATATGTTCATTTTGGAGGCACATATTTTCAGGTGTTCAGAGTAACTGGTAGTATTCTTTATGTTTCTGTGTTGTATAGAAGTACATGTTCTGTTTTTACTTTGTTTAGACTGCCATGTATATTGTAAAGAACACGGACAAAAGTAAAATTTTTTGAACAATTTCAGTCTGTATATTGCAGCAACCTACTTTAAAATGAGAAAAATTCTCCATGGGCAGCCACATGAGTGATACCTGTGATGACTCAGAGCTAAGAAAACTTGAAATAAAAAAACTCCATGCCTGGCAATCAAACAAAGTGAAAAATATTCAATATCACTAATCATCAGAGAAATGCAAATTAAAACCACAGTAAGATAGCATCTCACGCCAGTCACAATGGCTACTATTAAAAAGACAACAAGGCCGGGCGCGGTGGCTCACGCCTGTAATCCTAGCACTCTGGGAGGCCGAGGCGGGTGGATTGCTCAAGGTCAGGAGTTCGAGACCAGCCTGAGCGAGACCCCGTCTCTACTAAAAATAGAAAGACATTATATGGACAACTAAAAATCTATATAGAAAAAATTAGCCGGGCATAGTGGCGCATGCCTGTAGTCCCAGCTACTCGGGAGGCTGAGGCAGTAGGATCGCTTAAGCCGAGGAGTCTGAGGTTGCTGTGAGCTAAGCTGACGCCACGGCACTCACTCTAGCCTGGGCAACAAAGTGAGACTCTGTCTCAACAAAAAAAAAAAAAAAAAAAAAAAAGACAACAAATAATGGATGCTTCCAAGGATGAAGAGAAAAGAGAACGCACACACTGTTGGTGGGAGTGTAACTTAGCACAACCTCTGTGGAAAACAGTATGGAGAACTCTCAAAGAACTAAAAATAGAACTACCATTCAATCCATCAATCCCTCTACTGAATATCTACCCAAAGGAAAAGAAATCATTATATCAAAAAGATACAGCACATACATGTTTATTGCAGCAGTATTCACAATAGCAAAGACACGGAATCAACCTAAGGGTATGACAGTGGCTGATTGGATAAAGAAAAGGTGGTATATATACACCATGCAATACTATTCAGCCACAAAGATGAATGGAATGTCTTTTCCAGCAACATGGAAGGAATTGGAGGTCATTATCTAAAGTGGAGCAACTCAGAGAGAGAAACCAATATCACATGTTCTCCACTTATGAGTGGAAGCTCAATACTATGTACACATGGACATAGAGATGGACTGATGGACATTTTAGTCTTGGAAGGGTGGAAGGGAGAGAAGTGTATAGGTGATGAGAAATTACTAACGGATACAATGTACATTATTCAAGTGATGGTTACACTAAAAGCCGATACTTCACCGCTATGCAATGGAATCTATGTAACAAAATGTCATGGAACAGTAAGCAGCCATCAAGAAGGATGAATAATGCATTTTGCAACAAATTGGATGGAAATGCAACCACTATTCTAAGTGAAGTATCTAAAGAATGAAAAAACAAACTCCACATGTACTTGCCATGAAATTGGGACTAACAGATGGGTACACGTGTGCACAGGGGGAAGTAAAACTCAGTGGAAATCAAGCCAGGGGGAAGAGGGAGGAGGGGGTGCGTGAAAACCTATCTAACAGGAAAAGTGAACACCATCTGGGTGACGGGCAGACTTATAACCCTGACTCAAGCATAACAAAATTGATATATGTAACCAACAATATTTGTACCCCCGTTAATATTTTGAAATAAAAAACTCACGCTTGTACTCCTTAAATTTGTACAAATAAAAAAGAAAAGAAAAAAATACATAAAGTATAAGCTGACCTCTCCTATCATTCCAGTTAATTTTATATTTTCAGTCATCCACCCAAATTAATAATAAGCCTTCTCTTTTTATGAGGGAGGCCTTTCCCCCAAAGGGAGGGAAATTCAAGGTTTCAGCAAGCTATGATCAGGCCACTGCTCTCCAGCCTGGGCAACAGAGTGAGACCCTGTCTCTAAAATAACAATTTCAAAAAATTACATTAGATGGAAATACCTTGCTTTATTTAGAGAATTCCTATCAATTACATACCACATTTTATTATATGTAAGTTTGAGTCCCATAAGCAGATCAGCCCACCATGAATTCACAAAATTGAGTGACTGAGTCTGCATTCTTTCAAATTGAGGACCCTGCTCTGGACCCTGCCTGAAGCAAGCTGTCTTTTTCACCTTACTCTTAACTGCAAGGTCTCTACTTCTGAACTCTGAGCTTTCTTCTATTAATGTGATCCAATACAGATAACGGCCATATTCTGAGAACTCTCAAATTTATATCACTGCTAAGCCATAAAATAAAAGATGAGTTAATACCTTTTCCAAAAATCTGGATGGACCTGGAGATCATTCTCCTCAGTGAGATATCTCAAGAATGGAAAAACAAACACCACATGTACTCGTATTAAATTGGAACTAACTGATGAGCACAGCTGTGCCCAGAGAGAAGTAAAACTGAGTGAAAATCAAACAAGGAGAAGAGGGAGAACGGGAGGGTCAAAACCTACCTACTGAGTGTGATGAACACTATTTGGGTGATGGACACACCCACAACCGGGACTCAAGCATCACAAAATCAATCCATGTAATCGAAAACATTTTTGAAATAAAAAATGCAAATGTGGTATATACTTTAAATATTGCTTTGCAAAGGAAGGAAACTCTGGCACATGATACAACATGGATGAAAATTGAAAATGTTATGCTAAGTAAAGTAAGCCGGTCACAAAAAGACAAATATTACTGTCACTTCGGGGAGGTAAAGTACTCAAACTCATATCAAGAGGAGATAGACTGATGATGACTGCGGGTGGAGGGGAGGGAAAATGGAGAGTTTTTGTTTAATGGGCATAGAATTTCAGTCATTTGAGATGAAAAAGTTTGCACAAGAATGTGAATATATTTAACACTATCGAACTATAAACTTGGAAATGATTAAGACAATGAATTTTACATTATGTGTATTTTACTTCAATTAGAAACTTTAAAAAACAGAACAAACAAACAAACAAAAAACCTCAGTGCCCGGCATTGTGCTTGTGCTTTATGGAACACGCAGAAGTTAAACACACCATAAACGCATGAGGCACAATTGCTCTGACGGAAAAGTGAGTGTGTTCTCTGGGGTCCTGCTCAGTCGTCAGATTATATCAAGGGCTGTGCTAATTCTCACCACTGAGTAAAAGCTAACGTATAATGACTTCCCAGATCCTGAAGTTTACTTTCTGCTGCTGTTCAACTGGGGAAAACATACATCCTCAAACAGTGCCTTTGCACTCCTGATTAATACAGCTAAATTATTTACCAAGAGAATCATTTTGCATTTGGGAGAATGACTTGTTGCTCCTCTGGGCACATCAAATGGATGAACAATAAACAAGGTCATTGAGGAAGCAGGTGACAAGGTGATTGATGTCCACTGGGAGGAGAAGTCCTGCCACCCATCCCCGATATACAGTCCTTGCTGGGCAGACCCAGCCTTTCCAACATGCCTCAGTGTCTCCGGGAAGCCGCCTGCCTTTTGTGAGGGTTCTGCGACACTCAGCCTCAGGAAGGAGAACGAGGTATAAAGACATTTTCAACGTTCCTATTCCCGTGCTGTGCTTCCTTACAGAGACTTCAAAGTTTTCAGATTTATCTTTCTAATATATTTTCAGTTACGAAATACATGTATTTTGTTCTTTGTTATTTTTATTGTCACTAGTTCTCTTTTCTTCCACATATGTAGTTTTCACCTTCTTCATTCTTTCATTACTTTACATCTCTTTGTGCCTGTGTGTGCCCATCCATTAGCTCCCAGTTATTACTGTACATGTGGTGGTGTTTTACGGTTCCTGAGCTACTTCACTTAGGATACTGGTCTATAGTTCCATCCAAGTTGCTGCAAAAGACATTAGCTCACTTTTTTATGGCTGAGTAGTACTCCATGGGGTGTGCGTGTGTGAGTGTGTTTGTATCACATTTTCTTAATCCACTCATGAATTGATGGGCACTTAGGTTGATTCCACATCTTTGCGATGCTGAATTGTGCTGTGATAAACATTTGAGTACAGGTGTCTTTTTGATAAAATGACTTCTTTTCCCTTGGGTAGGTACCCAGTAATGGAATTACTGGTTTTTGTGGTAAATCTACATTTATTTCTTTGAGAAATTGCTATATTTTTTCCATAGAGGTTGTGCTAATTTGGAGTCCCACCAACAGTGTATAAGTGTTCGCCATTCCACACTACTCTCTGATTCCACACCAGCATCTATTGTTTTTTGACTTTTTAGTAATGGCCATTTTGATAGGAGTAAGGTGGTATCAGATTGTTGTTCTAATTTGCATTTCCCTGGTGACATTGGGCATTTCTTCATGTTTGCTGGCCATTGGCCTATGTTCTTTTGAAAAACTTCTGTTCATGTCTTTTGCCCACTTTTGTATTATTGCTGCAGTAGAGATGGATGCCAGGGTAGAGAGTGGGGCTGAATGGACAGAATATCACTTGATAAGTTCTGAATACTCTATGGACTGTGTCAGTATAAAGGAAGTAACAGAACAGCTACAGAATTCACTACATGTCCATTGAGGAAAGAAGGATTGTATATAAAATGATGGAAATGACTGAAAGAATAATGAGTCTTCCACATAATGGTATAGTAAAAAAAAGCCAAATTCCAATAAATATAGATGTGGTGTTAACCTTATTAATAAGTGTCAATCTTGATGAATGTTATATATTTCCTAGACTAACTATATTTGTGAACCTACTAAGTCTGTTTCTTTAAGAGGCACTCAAAAAATGTTCAAACCAAAATGTGAATTTGACCCATGTTGCAGTCAGAAAGATACATGGGCTATCTGTGACACCGGATTTATCAACCATGACATGTTTGCCATTGGAGCCAGAAAATCCCTTGTTGTGGGATCGTACTGTGCATTGTGCAGTATTTAGCATGCTGGGCCTCTATCCACTGCCTGTCGGTAGCTGTGCACCAAGCTATGAAAACCAAAACTGTTGAGCACTGACGATTGACCCACGGGAGGGAGAGGTCAGGGGAGGCAGAAAGTTTCTACTTAGAAAACTCTGTATTAGATGAGTGTTTAAAATGATTACTGTCTAGGAAAGTTATTGTAGGCAGCCAAAACTCTCAATAAGAAGGCCATAAGAATAAATACAGTGCTCTTTATGTGTTGGAAACATACTGCTCACAGGGGCTGGGAAGGGTGGGAGGCTGGGCAGAGGTGAGGGATGAGAAATTATTTAGTGTATATAATGTACACTATTTAAGTGATGCCTACACTAAAGGCCGAGACTTCTCCAGTACACAATAAATCCATGGAACAAACCTGCACTTATACTCCCTAAAACTATAAAAATTTAACAACAAAAAATTTTAAATAGAAGTATAGTGTTCTTTAAATTGGTTGCAATATTAAGCATAGGCTTACAGACTCAATACAGTCTGATAGTCTGAAGAAAATGTAGCTTAAAAATGCAAACTTCTCTTTCCTATAGGCCAGCATGTCTTCCTGGGTAATACACTATGATGCTGGCTGTTAACATTTGAATTCTACCTTCTTAACAACCATTTCTATATTCTAAGGTTCTCAAGAATCTCTGAAATTCAGTTTCTGCAAATGCCACAGCTGGGCCTGAAATACCAAGTAAATGGACATTTCAACCCTCTTCCTTCATACTAAACTGTCAATCATTACATTCTTCCACAGGCGCCATTATTTATAATTTTAAATGTAATCTATTTATTTTATTGAGGACTGGCTTACCTAATTAGAACATCTAAAAGATCAATAAGATAATGATTCCAAGCAACATAATTTTTGGGTTCGTCCTCATATCTCAGATGTATGTTGGTTTCATCGGGAACTCATTGCTCTTTGTGTTCTACGTGTACATATATTTCATTCAGTCTCACTTGAGGAAGCCCATAGATTT
The DNA here is from genome assembly GCF_041146395.1 of Eulemur rufifrons. Classification (NCBI taxonomy): domain Eukaryota; kingdom Metazoa; phylum Chordata; class Mammalia; order Primates; family Lemuridae; genus Eulemur; species Eulemur rufifrons. The sequence continues at coordinate 12,213,484 of NC_091006.1, read as the reverse complement.
GATATTCATGCACCTGACATTAGTCAATGTTTTGGCCATCACATTCATGTTCACACTAGACATCCTGCCATCCTTTGGAATAAGAAATGCTCTGAACGATGCCAGCTGTAAAGCAATTTTGTATGTAAACAGAGTGACCCGGGGTGTTTCCATCTGTGTTACCTCCTTCCTGAGTACGGTTCAAGCCATCACTATCAGCCCCAGGACTTCCAAACGGGCATGGCTTAAGACTAAGCTATCTACATGCAATTTTCCCTCTTTCCTTTTCTTCTGGATCTTCAACATGCTGGTCTATATCCACCTCATTGACACTGTTGTAGCCAGAACCAATGTCACTATGGTTGGTCCTGGGTATTCTCAAGCATACTGTCAAACTAAGATTGGAAACCTTCCTTCACAGTCATTTATGAGTGTCATAGTGATACGAGATCTCCTGTTCGTGGTCCTCATGATCTGCACCAGCCTCTACATGGTGAGTGTCCTGCGCAGACACCACAAGACAGCCCAGCATCTCCACAGCCCCAGCCTCTCTTCCCAGCTGTCTCCTGAAGACAAAGCCACCCACAGCATCCTAGTGCTGGTTAGTTGCTTTGTGTTATTTTATGGTTTGAGCAATGTCATGACTCTTTGTATGATTTATATACCTCAGAAAAAACCAGAACTGGGGAAGATTGCTGGAATTTTGTCATCATGCTACCCAACTCTCTGCCCTTTCGTGCTGATGAAGCATAGTAAAATTATTTCCCGATTTTTTCCATCCCTTCTGAGATGAGAGCTGTCATTTCTCAAAGAGCACTCAGTGGCTGATCTGACACCGCACACTTCCTTGCAACAGGGGATTGCCCATACTCATTTATATGAAAGAAAAAACATTATGTGGCTATCAAACACTTGAAATGGGGAGTTTAAGATTTATGGAAAATTGAAAACACACAGACATTTAAGTCTTACTATGAACAAAAGTACATAAATATCATATTACTATTTTTCACATTTATTACATGTTTAAATAATTTGAGTAAATTAATATATTATATATAATTAAAACTAATTTTATCTGCATGTTTTTGCTCGTTTAAATTATTTGTCCATATAAAAAAATGAAATCCTGTCATTTGCAGCAACATGAATGAACCTGAAGGACATTATCTTAACTGAAACAAGCCAGGCACATAAAGAAAAATACCACATGATCTCACCTTTATGTGGCATCTAAAAGAGATGATCTCACAGAAGTAGAGAGAGAGAGAGAGGAGAGGGAGAAAGGGAAGAGTTCGGTGAATGGGTCCACGTTACAGTTAGATGGGCACCTCAAACCATGGTAGTTGGCAGGAGGGCTCTGTCCCATGTAGCTGCTCAGGGACCAAGGCTGATGCAGGCATTCTGTCTGGAATGTCGTGTGTTGCTGGGGCAGGGAAAGACAGAGATTGAAGAATCGTGCATGACTTTTCGCTAAGACTGAAAAAGCAATAAATAATACCGTGGTTATATTTACATGTCAGTAGCCAGAACTGTCCCATGTCCCCAAGTTCCCTACAACAGAGTGGGAGAAGCAAGGGAGCAAGTGGAACATATGGTGAGTGTTTTACCTCTGTCAGAGGAAGATTAGAAGGTGAAAAATATCTATACACAGAAATCTATTGCATGTCTATAGAGGAAACACCAATAGTTAGGGAAAACAGTAGAAATGATACCATTTACAAAAGCATCTAAAAAGTAAAGTTTTGGGAAGAAGCCTGACAAAAATCACCAGGTGAACACCCGAATTTCTGCTACTGCATTTCCACTTCCTACAAGTGGAAATTTTCTCAATCATCTCCCCATAGAACTCATCATAACACTCCCACTCCTTCACAACACCCCAATTCTCCCAATAGCATCCTAACTTCCCTTATTGCAAACTGATTCCTCCATCACACTTCTCCATCCCTCCGTGAACACCTCAGTTACCCGGTTGTTACTCCATGTCCCTAACCCACTTTCTCTCTCCCCGGTCCCCTCCCACTCCGGGGTTACTATGGCAACGCCTACGTTTGAATTCCCCTCCAACAAGCTGAGCAGCCCTGTTACCACGGAGACCAGAGCAGGTTCCCCGCCTCCCTAGCCCGGAGATGGCAGCTCTGGGGCCCAGACGCTTCAGACTGGAAGAGTCGAGGAGACCCCATAATGCTTAGCGAGTAAAGGGTCCTCCGCCCTCCTCTCCCCAACCCGACCCAGAGCCGTGAAGCTCGCACATGCTCAGATGGAGCTCTGGGTCAGCTGATACTACTGCGCAGGCGCTCACGCTCACCTAAGGGACTTGGGCGCGAAGGCGCTGGCGGCGCTCAGCCTGCTGGGAGTTGTAGTTTTCTAGCTGCTACAGCAGGAGGTAGAGGTGACCAACCAAATGGGCGGGCAACATGGGTGTTAGAACAAGGTTACTGAAGCTGGCATCTTGGAGCTGGCTCTATCATCACCAGAGCAACGATGAAGCATAGAGAAACTGCCCTACTACCCAGTCTGCCATTTTTATTCTTTCATCTTTTTCACTCAGAGCTTACTTTGCAACAGGTATTGTTCTAGGCACTGGGAATACGATGAAAAACAAAATAGAGCTTATATTCTGGTGGGCAGAGATTGACGAAATAACAGTGAACACACGTCACTGGAGAAAACAATATGTTAATAAGTAATTCAGATGCTTTATGCAGGCAATGTTAGAACATTGGTACACACACTACTTCATTTATGCTCACAAACTCCTATGAGATAGATACTATTATTACCCCCAAACTGGAACATAGGTTAAGCAACTAAAAGTCACACAGCAAAAAAGTAGTGACGCTGGGGTTTAAACCTAGGCAGTCTGGCTTCATATTTGATAAGCTTAACCACAATGCTAAATTGGTAAATAGCTATGTGGCATAATTTCAGGTAGTGATAAGTGTGTGAAAACTAAACAGAGAAAAGGGATGGGGTGACTCTGTAGAGACACTGCTCAGGGATGGCCTTTAGGAGGAGGTGACATTTGAGCAGAGGCCTGAAGGGATTGATGTACTTGTGAGCTGGACATATAGCTGGTCAAAGGTCACTTACCTTTGGTTTTCTCATGCCTGCCTGAAGGGCAAAATACTGCTAAACATGCTGTTTCCTCCACCGGAATGCACTTCCTTGTTCTCTTCCTAGAAAACACATCCTTCAAGGTCCAGTTCTGTGAAGAAGCTTCCACCTATTTTACAGTATAAATCTTCTCCTGCTCTGGACTCACATCCAATCCATTTGTCACAGTATAGCTTCCGGGGTGGGTGGGTGGTGTGATTACTCTAATATATTAACACATCCAGTCAAGCCAGTCCCTGTTTTAAAACCTTTTGAAGGCTTCCCATTGCTCCCAGGGTAAATACTCACCCCCTCTTCTACCTCTCAGGCCCTATTGATCTCACTATCCACATCCCACCCTGTCCAACACTCTGACCCCCCTACACTAGCCCATCTTCAATTTATATTAGTGGCCAAGCTTTCCCTCCCCAGGACTCTGCATCATTTGGTGAATGAATTAAGAAATTAATTCAGTTTCCCATCACTGACCCGATAACACACATCCAAGAATCTAATGATAAAACAGGCAAGTGGAGAGGTTCAGATTTGGTCTGCACTGGATTGCTGTTGTGTTTTCCCACCTAGGCTTCCTCCTGCCTCTTTTCGTTCATGACCCCCTCTCCCCACTCTCTGTGATCTCTTGTGTTCTCTCTGCCCTGTGAGCCTGCTCCAGGCATAGGCATACGTCCAGGAGAAATGATCAGAGAGGTGGTTCTCTAAGTGTGATCGTTGAATCAAAAGCATAGGCATCATCTGAGAATTTATTAAACATATAAATTCTCAGACCTTGCCTTAGACCTATTCAATCAGAAACCCTGGGCAGGGTGAGACCCAGAAATCTGTGCTTTAACAAGTGTGATGGTTAATTTTAAGGGTCAGTTTGGCCATCAGATTAAACATTATTTCTGGGTGTGTCTGTGAGGGTGTTTCTGCCTGAGATTAGCATTTGAATCGGTGGACTCAGTAATGTCAATTGCTCTCCCCAGTGTGAATTGCCATCATCCAATTCATTGAGGGCCTGAGAGAAAACAAAAGGTGGAGCAAGAAGGTATTTGTCCCCTGTTTATTTTTCCTGCCTCACTGTTTGAGCTGGGAGATTGCAATTCAACTTCTCTGGCTCTCAGACTGGGACTTACATCACTGGTTGTCCTGGTTCTCAGGCATTCAAACTTGGACGGAATTACACCAGCATCTTTCCTTGGTCTCCAGCTTACAGGTGGCAGATTTTGGGGCATCTCAGCTTCCACAATCACATGATCATAAATCTCTCTCTATATCCCTATCTGTATCCGTACTTATACCTACACCTATACCTATAATCCCCCACTGGTTCTGTTTCTCTGGATAGAAGATCTCTGGGCAATCAATTTCCCAAGGCCTGCGCAAGTTTGGGCACCAGTGAATCAGAATACTCTGTTTCTTGGCCAAAGTGATTGGTTCAGACTTCAGCATGTGGCCTTAAGTAGTAGACACCAAAATCATGGCCCCAACTCAGTCCAAGCCCTTTGTCATGTAACTTTGCCATGACAGGCATGGACTCTTGGCACTGGGCTGAATCATTTGCCTAGCTATGGCCAGTGGGACATTAGCAGAGTGGCACATGCAGGTGTGGCATGAATTTGCTCTCTTGCCAGTCTGCCGTTGCCATGATAATACACCTAGACCAGTTGCTGAAGGAGAAGAGACGTGGAGCAAAGCTGAAAACCCTTGTCCTCCCGACCAAGACCATTTTAGCTCAGCCAAAATCCAGATGACCCCCTGATAATTTGAGCAAGATCAGCTGCTTTGCCAAGATTAGCTGGTTTTATTTAAAAAAAAAACAACTTTTTGAGATAATTATATATTTACATGATCATTTGCTTTTCAAAGTTTAATATGCATACTGGGGATCTTGTTAGAACAGGATTCTGATTCTGTAGGTCTGGAGTGGAGTCCGAGAATCTACATTTCTAACAAGCTCCTAGGGAATGTTGATGATGCTGTTGTGTGAGCCATGCTTTGAAAAGCAAGGGTCTAGCCAACCTCCCATGTGACCCAGGACACATAAACAATAAATGTTTGTCACACATCTCTGAAGTGTTATGGTTGCTAACACAGCATTAATGTAGCCATAGATAACTGATACCCTTACTAAATCAAACCAGCGTCTTTCTTGAGATTTAATAAATGAATAGTGGTATTAATAAAGAGATCTTTTTGGATCAAGATATGAAGATGTGAAGGGGGAACTTCTAGTAGCTATCTTTCTCGGGCAAAAGAAAGGGTCTTCTTTGGAAGGAGCTCATCACACAAAGAGCAGAACTGAGAGGGGAAAGCTGGCATCGTTGGAGCCCCTGCAGTCAGCTGCGGTGCAGCCTTTGACTTCTCACGACTTGACCCACTGGACTGCCTTTTATCTTAAGCTCCTTCATTGCTACTCAAAGTGTGCTACACGATCCAGCAGCAGATCCTCAGAGAGCTTGCTAGAATTCTGGGCCCCACCTTGGACCTATTGAATCCAACTCTTTATTTTAATAAGGTGCCCAGGTGATTCATTTTCATATTAAAGTTTGAACAGTGCTGAGCTACTGAAACCTGGATTTTTTTCCCTATGATAGAATTAAATCCCCTTCATCGGTTGTGACAACAGAAACTCCAACTCAAGCTTCCCTAAATCATTAAGATATCTTTTTTTTTTTTTTTTTTGAGACAGGGTCTCACTCTGTTGCTTGGGCCTAGAATGCAGTGGCGTCATCAGAGCTCACTGCAACCTCAAACTCCTGGGTTCAAGCGATCCTCCTGCCTTAGTCTCCCAAATAGCTGGGACTACAGGCATGTGCCACCAGGCCCAGCTAATTTTTTTATTCCTTGTAGAGATGGGGGTCTTGCTATTAGCTCAGGCTGGTCTCAAACTCCTGGCCTCAAGCAATCCTCATGCCTCGGCCTTCTGAAGTGCTGGGATTCCAGGAGTGAGCCACTGTGTCTGGCCAAAGATATCTTTTACTTAAGAAGCCCCATCATAGAGCAAACTCCAGAGACTCAACTAAACCAAGCAAACATCCAGATTGTCTTCATCTCTGAGCTTTGTCTTCCTCAGTGTAGACTTCATTCTCACACTGTACCAAGATGGTCATGAGCAGGTTTAGGCCTGACCATCTCATTCTGGGTCTTCTTAGGCGAAAACCTTTACTAGAATCCTCCCACCCCAACCTGAGAAGACCTACTGGCCAGGACTGGGTCACATCCCATTCTTAAGCCAAGCACTGGCAAGGATGATCTGCATGAGCTGGTCACTCGAGGGCAGAACTGATGGATGTCAGGTTGCCACCATGGCGCATTGGTCCAGGTGAAGGAGGATGAGGCCTGGACTGCTGAGGAGATGCATTCGTTGTGGCTCATACATCCGTCTGTCCCCAGTAGGCCTTGCTGATAGAATGAAGCAATGCTGGGCCATTTCAACTTTCCTCTGGATCTGAGCCTCCCATCCTCTGCCAGAAGCCAAGAACTCAGCACAGAAACCAAAATAATACTGTTTTATTCCGATTTTAAAGCACAATAGTCCAAACAGTTCCCATCCCCCGCTGGAGTGTCCAGCCCGTCCCCCCAGACTCCCAGTGCCCCCTCGCACTCTGCCTTCCAGGAAGGAATAGCCACCCAGAAGGCAACGGAGCTCCAAGGCTCCAGGTCTTAGAAAAACACCCGAATCACTCCCTTCTCATTGCTTCCCTCCCCATCTCCCATTCCTTCCCTTGATCTCATTTCATTTTTCCTTTCCTCTCCTCCATCCTGTCCCCTTCTCCCCTCCCCGTCTCACCTCTCTCCTGCCTCCCCCTGCTTTTCCTCATCTCTCTCGTCTCTTGTCCTCTCCCCTCCACTTCTGTCCCCGCTTCTATCTTTTCTCCCCTGACCTCTCCTTCATCTGTCTTCTCCTACTGCACTTTCCTCTTGTTCTCCCCATCATCCAGCGCTCCCTAGACTAACCAGACTACTCTGGCCAGACTGCCATATCCTGGTGTCTTCACCCTCCCCCCAGCTCTGCCCACTTCCTTCCTTCTGCCCTGGCCTGACCCTGTCTACACCTCTCAGCACACATTTCCTCTCCCCAGGGAAGCCCTCAGAATCTACACTGGCCATCAACACCTTCCCTGGCTGTGGCTCCAGGACCTCAGAGACCACTGTCAGCTTCCCCTTGGACCCACAGAGGCAAACTGCCAAGATGAGGTCCCCCGATGACCCAGGAGGTGGCCAGAGGGACTGGGGTGGTCTCCTTGGCCTCAGCCCTGTTATCTTTGGGATAGAAGAATGCCCTCCCGCCCTCACAGTGGAAGGTGGTGGGCAGGGGCCCTAAGGGTCAGGGCTCTGGGGCTCTGCCCCAGCAATCCCTGAGCAGGTCCATGTGGAATAAGGCTGCCCCCGTGAGGAGGCGTGCTGCAAAGAGGTGTCGGCAGGGCAGACGACGGGCAGCGTGGATCGAGCAGCTGCAGCGCGTCAGGGCCCCATCCAGGAAGAAGTCCGAGGTGCCGTCCTTAAGGGCAAAGCCAGCTCCAGTCCAGTGGAAACCCCGAGTCCCGTGCTGCCTGGCAAAGGCTAGCTCCTCGGCCACCAGGTCTGCCAGCTCTGGCCCACAGGCTGCTCGGAATTTGGCCAGGGGCTCCCAATCTACCTCCTCCTCTCCTGAGGGGCGGCAAAGCCTCTTTGGTTCCCTTGGGCCTTCTCCTTCGCCTCCTTCCTGCAGGTTCTCCCCGGCAGCCAGGTACTCGCTCCTCGTGGCTGCCCATTCTGGATTGCCTTCAAATGCAGTCCCCACCCGGCTGCCACACAAGACTCCATTCTCCAGCTCTGGACACCTCCCTCCTGTGTCTCCCCACTCTATCCCTTGTCCTGCTCTGCTCTTGGGGCCCACAGACCGGGCTCCTCCTCCATCTCCATTCTCCATGCCTGTAACCCTTGTGTCCCCCAGCTGGACCAGAACTATGTCTTCCAGACCCCTTCTTCTTTTGACCCCCAACATCAATCCCTTCTCCTCTGCGATCTCTGGCCCTCGCCTCCTCTCATCTCCCCACTGAGGGCCCCTTTGGTCTCTGTTCTCAGGGACCGGTTCCAGGGGCTTCTCCAAATGGACCCCCCTCCAGTTTCTGACCTCCAGCCCCTTCCCTCTCTCTGCTTCCAACTGGGGCCCCTTCCACTCTCTGGTTCTCAGTCCGCTTGCCCTTTCATCGTGCAGCTGGGCCTCTCTCCAGGGCCTTCCTTCAATACTCCCGGCCCTCTCGCACTCAGACTGGATCCCCATCCGGTCTATGGTCTCCAGCACCCCACTCCTTCCATCCTCCAGCGGGGCCATCCTCCAGGTATATCCTTCCAATCCTCGTAGCCCCTGCTCCTCCAACTGGGCCCCCCTCCAGACATAACCTTCCAGTCCCCAATCTTTCTCACCCTCCAACTGGGGCCCCCTCCAGTCTCTGATCTCTGGCCCTCTCAAGTGCCCTTTCTCCAACTGGGACCCTCTCCAGACACTCCCTTCCAGCCCCCTCACCTTCTGGTTCTCCAACTGGACCCCTCTCCAATCTCGGATCTGCAAACCCCTCCCCTTCTCACTTTCTAACTTAGCCCCGCCCCTGTCCCTGGTCTCCAGTTCTCGTGCCCACTCTTTCTCTATCTGTGCCCCTCTCCAAATACTTCCTTCTTTCGGAGCCCCTCCCCAGTCTCCCGTGTCCAGGCCCCTCACCCTCTGGTTTTCCACCTGGCCCCCCCTTCCCAGCTCGCCCTCTAGCCACGCCCCGCCTCCATCTGGGCCCTCCGGCGCCGCCTCCCCGGCCGCGTCAGCCCACTGCATGGCCACCAGGTCGCGAAGGCACTGAGCCACGCTGCGCGAGGGGCTGAGGCGGCGCAGCAGTCGCCGGCGGTGGCTGCGCACCAGGGCGCACGCGTCCAGGTCGCGGGCCGCCTCGAAGGCTCGGAAGCGCACCCACATGTCGCGGCGGGGCTCCCAGTTGCGCTCAAAGTAGTCGACGAAGGCGGCTGGGCCGTGCGCGTGCAGCTCGGCCAGCGCCTCGTCGTAGGCAGCGGGCGACGACGCGCCGGCCAGGCGGCACAGGCGCGGCCACAGACCGGGGTCCTCGCGGCCGGCGCCGCCCAGCTCCTGCGCCTTGCTGAAGAGCGTCTCGAGGCCCTGCGCTCGGCAGATCTGCACGCGCGCGCACGGCAGCAGCTGGCGCACGGCGGGCAGCTGCGCTGCCACCTCTGGCCCGGCCGTGAGGCAGCGCACGCGGCCCTTGACATCGGGCGCGCTCTGCAGCAGCGAGGCGAGCGCGAAGCGCAGCAGGCTCGGCGTGCCCGGGCGCGCCACGCAGCAGGCGGCCTGGCGTGCGCGGCCCGCGCCGTCTACGCAGAGCACCGCCAGCAGGTCCAGCGCGCCCTGCAGCCCCGGCAGCCGGTCCACCAGGAGGATGCGTGGGAAGCGCCGCAGCAGCGCCCTGGTGCGCGACGTCAGGAAGAACACGGTCTCCACCACCGCCTGGTCTTCCACGAACACCAGCTTCACCTGTGGGAGGGGGGAGGGGGCGGGAAAGAGATTAGAGGACGCACGGTCGGCCCCGCCCAGCTTCCCCAACCTCTGTTTCCTCCTCTAGGGAAATGAGAATCCGCTCATTTATGCGTGCATGTGCATTTATTCTTTTGACCGGCAGGAGGCAGTGCAGGGGAATGGTTAAAAGCACGGGTTAGGAGTTTGAGATCCAGGCGCCACCATCTAATAACCATGTGATGTTTTACACACGACACTTTTAGCCTGTCTGAGCCTCCGTTTCCCCCGCTGGGAACTGAGTATTCATTCATTCCTTCACGTGCTGAGAAGCAGTCTAGGGCAGTGGTTCTCAAAATGTAGGCCCAAAATGAGCAACAGCGTCAGCATCTACTGCTTGGACCTGGACAGAAATGCACATGGTCACCCCAGACTTACTGAGTCTGAAATTCGAGGTGGGGCCTAGCGATCTGTTCTGACAAGCCCTGCAGGGATCCCCGTGCACACTCGAATTTGAGAACCACTGGTCTAGTGGTAACGAGCATAGAGTGTGGAGGCAGATCCTCTAGGTTGGAGTCCCACTCCTACCGCTCCTAACCTGTGATTTAACCTCTCTGTGCCTCAGTATCCCCTTTAACCTCCATATTCCCCGATTCCCCCTTCTAGGAATTGAATGTTCATTCCTTCATGCACCAAGAGGCAGGACGGTGGTTAAAAGTGTTGTCTCTGGGGCCAGACTGCCTGGGCTGAGATCTTGGAGCCCCTACTTCTTGGCTGTGTGGCTTCTGGCAACTTCCCTAGCCTCCATTTTTATATATTCCTCTGTGATTGGAAGGATGAAATGCATTAAAGCATTTATAACATTGCCTGGCACACATAATGTTACTATTGTTACTCATTCAACAAATAGCAAGTGCTCTCGAAGTGGTCATTATTACTATAATTACCGTCTCTGCTAATCATCCCAGCTAAGCCAACACTCCATCTCTCTCTGGCCCCTTTTGGCCCCGGCACTTACCACCCTCTGGCAGGTCATATCTTAATTTGCTGATTTGCCCATTGTCTGTTTGCCCCACAAGGATGAGGATGTTCTCTTTTGTATGTCTTATGCTATGGAGGGTATCTGGCCCAGAACAGCAGCTCAATGCATCCCGAATGAGTGAACTAATGCGAGGGTGTGCGGGGATATCTAGTGGCCACATCTCTGGAGTGGAGGTTCAGGAACAGACTCCTGGATTTGCCTCTTATTAGCTGTGGGACTTTGGGCAAGTGACTTCCTCTAGATGAGCCTCAGTTTCCATGTCTGGTAAAATGGGGAGGTCTGTTTAACGGGGTCATGATGAGGCTAAACTGAGATCATTCATGGCCAAGTCTTGCAACAATGCCTGGCATATTTCAAATCCCAGCTATCATTACTGTCTTACTTGATCTCTCAGCAGGATTCAGCACAGTGATCCTGCCCGCTTCCTGGAACATGGGTCACTCTTGGCCTCTGTCACCCTGAAAACTCCTGCGTTTCCTCTTTCCTCCCAGGCATCTCCTTTTCTTGCCTCTACACCGCTGCTCCACCTCTAAATATTGCCATGCCACAGAGCCCAATCCTCAGCCTGCTCCTCTCCTCTCTTCCCTATCTCTGTGCTTGTGCAAGGTGATTTCATCCAGTCACATGGCCCCCATCATCTCCGAGCTGGTAACTCCCAGGTCTGTACCTCTAGGCTCCAGACCCACCTAATCAACTGCCACTGCAGCAATCTGGCCCCTTGGGTGCCTCATATACCCCTCAAGACTAGCAGTCCAAAGTCACATTTGATTCTCACAAGCCCACTCCCTCAACCTGCCCTTCCTTGGTCAATGGCTCCACCATTCACACAGCAAAGGCCCCGCCTCAGCACTCAGGGCTGATGCTTGGTTTCTCTTTCCCCACCCTCTGCGTGCAATCCAACCCCAAGTCCTAGCACCATCCCTCAGAATGAGTCCAGAATCTGACCATTTCTCCCTACCCTTACAGCCACCAACCACCCTGGTTGGAGGCACGAGCATCTCTCACCTGGATTATTGTAGCTGCCTCCACAATAGGCTTCCTATGTCTGCTCTTCCTCCCTTGTCTGTCCCCAGATGGCTGCTAGGGGGGCATTTTCAAAACTCTAATCAGATCGCCCCCTCCTCTACTGGAAAACCCTTCCCAGGACTTCCCATCACACTCTAAATAAAACGAGAAGTCCACACCACAGCTATGGGCTCTGGGCATTCAGGCCCTTTGACCTCATCTTCTGTTTCTCTCACCCACTGTGGTCTCCGCCACTCTGGCTTCCTCATGATTGCAAAATAGCCACTTGATGGGGAGGGGAGATTAGCAGCTATCATCCAGGACCCCCGGGCCCCTGTACTGGGCCAGCTGCTAGGGCGTTGTCAGCCCGTTCCTGTAAGTGCTGACCACAGCTGCAGAACCAGGATTTGATCCAGTTTAACTACCGATCTCTCCACAAATCATTCTGCCATAATCCAACCTCATCCTACAATTCCATTTAAAAAGCGCTGCATGGTATTCAGTTTAAAAAAAACAATCTATTTTAAAAAGGGTCTAGTAGAGTCCAAAGAGAACAAGGAAATTGCTTTCCTAAGCCTGAAATCATATATTCACCACCTTAAATAGTATTGGAATTCAATACATTTTACCAAAAAAAGCCTAGTAAGCTTACCACTGAATTAGACACTGCTATAAATTTTTTCAACCATCATTAATTATTACACTCACAATTACTTTATAATTTATCTCAGATGTTCAATCTAGACCTGTTCTGTCCAATATGGTAGCCAATAGCTATATGTAACTGTTTAAATTTAAATTAATTAAAAATTTAAAATATATAAAAAAGTGCAGTTCCTTGTCACACTGGCCATACTTCAAGTGCTCAATAGCCACGTGAGGCCAGTGGTTACTCCACAGGACAGCATAGATCTGGAACATCTCCATGATTACAGAAAGTTCTATTGGACCCTTCACAGGGTGTTTCTTGGGAAGAACAGCTGAGACTTACTTACTTCATGGTGGACGGCAGGTAACAGTTACTAGCTCACTGAAGACCACTGGAGTAGGGAGTGCATGTGTACACCCCCATTTTACAGAGCAGCAAGCTGACTCGGGTGGGGCCTCAACCTTCTGAAGGCTGGAACTGACGGAGAGGGACCTGAGCTTCATTTCCAAACTGGGGAATAGCACAGCCGTGAAGACCATGGTCCTGGCTCAAGACAGTGTGGGTCCGAAGCCCAGCTCATTAAGTAGCTGTGTGACCTCAGGCCAGTTGCTTGACCTCTCTGTGCTTCAGTTTCCTTGTTTGAAAAATGGGAATGAGAACGGGAGACTCTTTCCTCACAGGGCTCTGGTGAGAGTTAAATTAATTACAATATGTAAAGCTCTGCGGCATACTTCTTGGAACTAGCCAGTTACCTGGGCCCACGCATAGATGGGTCTAGAGAACCATGGTGGATTCCCAGCTGATGAATTACAATATATAAAGCACTTAGGGTAGTGCCTGGCGCATAGTAAGTGCTTGATAAACATTAGCTAAAATTATTATCAATATTGTGTGTGGACAGAGGCCTGGGCTTGGGTTGGTGGCTTGAATGGGAGCTGGTTACTAGGCATGACACAGGGAGAGTGCTCCAGACCTGAATCTGGAGAATGGGTTCATGTCTCAGCTTTACCCTGAGTTGGGATCACATGAGACAAAGGCATACCCAAGTGGAGAAACCAGTTTTTCCTCCTTTCTTGTCTTTCTTTCCTTTTTTATTTTTAACTTCAAGTCCCAACCTGAAGTTGGAGCAAAGCCACAGAAAGATTCCTCATGGGGGAGCAGCATCCTCCTTGTTCCTCCAACACACCAAGCTTGCTCTAGGCTCTGGGCCTTTGCACTGGCTGTTTCCCCCTGCTTAGAACTCTTTTCCCTCTAATGACAGAATGGGGGTCTCTTCCTTCCATTCCATAGCCTCTGCCTTATCATCATTTCTTTAAAGAGGCCCTCCCTGACCACTCAAAGTGAAATAGCACCCTTGCAACTGTCCCTCACAAGCCCTCGCCTTATTTCCCTTGGTAATACTCATTGCTCCATAACATTATATGCCATGGCACCTCCTTTTCGATTCTTGATCTGGGCGGTGGGTTCAAGCGTGTTTTGACCTTGTGAACATTCATCAACTATATGCTTATCATTTGTGCATTTTCTATTTGTGTAGTTCAATTAAAAAATGTAAATAGCACCTTCCATCACTTGGGTTCCTCTTCTCCCTAGCACCCACACCTGGTGGCATCTGGATGTGTTTGTCCATTGTTGGCTTCTACCACTAGAACTGCGAAGTTGTTCTAGCAGCTACCTCTGCAAGGTAGAGCCAATAGCCATAGTGGCTGTATAAGTTTCAATTAATTAAAATACAATTCAATCAGTTCCTCAGTCATGCTGGCCATATTTCAGGTGCTCAATAGCCACGTGTGGGCGGGGGCTACCAAACTGGGCAGCGCAGAATCACAGAACATTTCCATCACGGAAGAAAGTTCTACTGGGCAGCGCTGCCCTAGAAGGCGAGTTCTCTGAGGGCAGCGACCGCATGTGTCTCGTTCGCGGCTGCATCCCCAATGGCTCGGTAAGTACTTATGGAACCAATGAAGGAATGAAGGAAGGGAAGGAGTGAAGGATGAGTGGGTGGATGAATGAATGAATGAATGACCCTCCAGTCTTGGGCGTGGCTCTCCCCCGCCCCCGTCCTGCCTCTCCCGAGACCCCCACCTTGGCCTCGGGGTCCGTGCGGAAGAGCCCCTCCAGCACGTGCAGGGCGTCCAGGACTCCGTGGTCGCGGCCCTTGCAGTAGGAGAGCAGGCGTCGCACGTCGGCCGGGGCCACGAACTGCTTGGAGATCTTGTTGGTGGTGCGCACCGGCAGGCAGGCGTTGGCCAGCAGGTGGCCCGGGCGGAAGTAGTAGGCGAACTCCAGCGGGCAGGCCGGGTGCGAGTGGGTCAGCTGGCACTCCGTCACCACCAGGCGGTCCCGCAGCGGGCTCAGCTTGACGATGATGAAGGCCGGGCAGCCGGGCTGGGGGGGCCTGCGGGAGGAACGACCACCGCCGCCGTCACATCCCTCTGCTGCCCTCTTCCTCCTTTCCTTTCTCTCTCTCTCTCTTTTTTTTTTAATTAAGAATTTTTTTCAAGCATAGAGGAGAGGGCTTTAAGACTATATCAGCTGTGTCACCTTGGGCAAGTCACTTCAAGTCTCCATGCCTCAGTTTCCCCACAGGTTAAAAGTGCTGTAGCAACCATCAAACCTTCCGAGGACGAAAAGTGTTGATAGGCATAAAGCACTTAAAAACAGTGTCTGGAACATGGTAAGCACTATGTGTTTGCTAAAGTTCTATACCCACCATCCCCAGCTCTATCAAAAGTGAATGAATGTTTTATTATATTTATCTCAAAAAAAATTTCAGAAGTGAAACGTCTCAGATAGTCCTGTATCTGCTTCTGGTTTAGCAATACCATTGCAAGTTGAGACCCTCTGTGAACCCTGCCCTAACAAATTCCGCTCTTTCTTTAGCCATTACCAAAATTGTGCATTTAGCATCCCCACATATGTGTTTATGCACCCATAAACAATGGAAGGCATGTTTCTATGTCATAAAACTTTGTATATGCAAAGAGGTGCTCAAACTCATTAGTTACCAAGGAAACAACAAATTGAAACCCTAAGGAAGTACCACCACACACTGCTAGAATAGCCAAATAGAAGAGACTGATAACATCGAGTGTTGACGAGGATGTGGAGCAACTGGAACTCTCACACGTCACTGATGGGAGCGTAAAATGGCACCACCACTCTGGAAAACTGTATGGCAGTATCTACCAAAGCTGATCCTATGCCTCTCCTGTGGCCCATTGATTCTACTTAAGATAAATGCCGGAATATGGCACATAGAGGTGTGTACTAGAAAGTTCATAGCAGTACTATTCATACCAGCCAAATACTTGAAACTCAAATATCCAACAACAGAGCAAGAAAATAAGTTGTGATATATTCCTAAAATAAAACACTAATCAACAGTAAGAATGAACAAACCATCACAGTCTCCAACAATGTGGATGAATCTCACAAAGCTACCATGTCAAAGAAGCCAGACACAAAGAGAACCCATGATATGACTCCTGCTTATATAAAGTTCAACAACAGGCAAAGTTAACCTCTGCTGTTGAGAAACTAGATAGTGGTTACCTGTAAGGGATTAACTATGTGAGGGGGAACTAGAACCCTTCTTGGGACTGGACACAGTTTGTTTCTCATTCTGGGTGCTTGGTGACATATGCATTCTACTTTGGGAAAATTCATCCAGCTGCACACGTATGATGTTTGCACTTTTCTGGATGTGTGTTATGCTTTTAAAGATAACTTAGAAGAGCATTGTTTTTGAGCATTGTGGTAGGAAGAATAATGGCTTCCCAAAATGTCCACATCCTGGTTTCTGGAACCATGCATAGGTTATCTTACATGGCAAAAAGGACTTTAAAGGTGTGATTAAATTAAGGATCTTGAGGCCAGGAGATTCTGGATAATGCAAGTGGGCCCAGTATAATCACAAAGGCCCTTATAACGGAAAGAGAGAAGCAAGAAGATCAGAGTTAGAGGTAAACTGAACGATGCCACCCTGATGGCTTTGAAAATAGAAGAGGCCTCAGGCCAAAGAACATGGGTGGTTTCTAGAATCTGGAAAAGTAAGGAAGTAGATTCTCCCTAGAACCTCCAGAAGGAAAGCAGCTTTCCTAAACCTTGATTTTAGCCCAGTGAAACCCATGTTGGCCTTCTGACTTCTAGAATTATAAGATAATAAATTGGTATTATTTTAAGCCACTATGTTTGCGGTAATTTGTTACAACAGCAACAGGAGACTAGGACAAGCATCGCATTCTATATATCCTTTTGCACCTTGCTCTTTCACTCATCAGATTTTCAAGACTTTTCAGTTTCATTCCTTTTACTTGCTGCCTGTGTGTTCCACTCCATGACTCTGCCAACTCTTATGGTGTTTCAATCCTCCTGTCTTACAAACAATGCTTCAACACTCTCTCTTACACATCTCTTTATGTGTATGAACAAGAGTTTCTCTAGGAAAGCAGTTCTCAAACTGCAGGGCATAGCTCATTACATGAAATCAATTTAGGCAGGTACAACCAGGATTGTAAAAAATGAAATAGAATAGAAAAAAATCAGAGTGTATTTCCCTGATAATAATATTTAAATTGGAATCTGCTTTCTGAAAGGGGGGGGTCAGTGTTTCTCCATGGAGGGTGGTGATAGCAGCATTTTTTTTTTTTTTTTGGTAGGGGAGTTTATAGAGCAGGGATAGTCAAACTTTTTTCTGCAAAGGGCCAGATAATAAATATATTCTGTTGCTATACTGCAAACACAGTCATAGACAATATGTAAATGAACAGGCATGGCTGCGTTCCAATAAAACTTTATTTATAAAAATGGACTGCAGGTTAGCATTGGCCCAAGGGCTTCCTAGTTAGCTGACCCTCATAACACAGAGTGCCCAGGGCCTGGCATGTAGTTAAGAAGCCCTAGCTTCTAGGTAGTAAATGCCAGTAGCATGGCCCCTGCAATGATGATTCTCCCTGAGAACCACCAGTATAAATACTTAAGAATTTTCTTGTTAAACCAGAAGGGCATCCTTGACACATCCCTTTTCCCCTGTATGCATGAGGTAAAGAAAAACCCAGGCATCCGCTAGATTTTAAAAATCTAAATAGAGTTTGAGGCTGTTTGCATTATTTAGAGTAACAAAATTAAAGCAAATTTGGAAAATCTTAAGTATACAAATCATTATAAATAAAATGCAAATGTACAGCCACCATGCTGGTATCAGGTGGAAGCCAAATGAATTGCCAACATTCATTTGTGATGTACCCAATATGGCAATTTCACAGGATTCTGACCCAGTACATTTTTCTAGAATAAATCATGGGCTTTTGTGAAACTCTCTGGTCTGGCCTCTTTCAGCCTAGTGTTTCAGGCCCTAGAACAGGCCCTCGCTCAGGGGAGGCCACCTCTTCTATGAAGACATCATCTCGCCAGAGAACACCTCGCCCCCTCTGTGGATCCCAGTGTCTCACATGTAACCATCTACTGCCTCAACACACCATTTTTGCAATTGCTCGCCACCTATCCAGAGAAATAATGCCACCTCTCTCTAAATGTAAACTCCACGTGGACAGGAATTTTTGTCTGTTTTTGTTTATCTCTGTCTCCCTGGCACCTAGAATAGCACTGGGGAGACAGAATGGCCTGGCCCCTGGAGGTGCTCGGTAAATGTATGATGACTGAAGGACTGAATCGCATTGTGACCTAGACACCTTGGCGCACCTTCTCTGGTATATGGCCCCCATTCCTTCTAAACCATCCATCACCAAGTCCTGCCCACTATGCCTTCCAAACCTCTCCAAACTACCCACTTTTTTCCATTGCCACTACCACCAACCTATTATTTCTTTCTTCCTTCGTGAAACATTCTTCTCCCTTCTTTTCACCTAGTCAACTCCTATTTATCCTTCAGGTTTCACAGCCAGAATCACCTCCTCCAGGAAGCCTTCCCTGACCATCTTCAGGCTAGGGCAGATTCCATCCATCACACACGAAGGTGATAATCTGAATTATGCCCATCTGTAATGCAAGCTTCCCACAGAAGCCCCAGCATTTAAATCACAGACAGCTGGCACATAGTAGGGGCTCAAAACATACTGCTCGGATGAATGGACAAAGAGGATGATACCTAGACCCCAGAAATCTTTAGGTGCTAGCACATTCAACTCTCACAGCTGAAACAAAGGTGAAGGGGAGAGGGAGAGGGAGAGAGAGATTGAAAGAGAAAAAGAAAAAGAGAGATGATGTAGTGATAATTAAAGGCATGGGCTTTGTAGTCAGACTGTGGGGGTCTAAATTCTGGTTTTCCCTCTTAGTAGCTATGTTATCTTGGGATAGTCCTTTAACCATTCTGTGCCTCAGTTTTCTCATCTGGGAAATAGGGCTAATAATAAGACTGGCCTCAGAGGCTTGTCAAGAGGACTAAGTATGAGGATTAAACTACACAAAGCGGTTAGAAAAGGGGCTGGTGCGTAGTAAACAATCAAGAGATGATAGCTGCTACTTTCAAACCATTTTTTCCTCTTCTACAAGTACCATTGCTTTGCTTTATTTTGTATTTCACTCATGCAACTTTATTTTTGATCTTTTAGGTTTTCAAGATCTTTGTGCTTTCAAAGGTTGGTGTGTGTTGGGAAAGGTTGAGCAGTTCTGTTCTAGAGAGAGAAGAGCTGAGAGAGGGGGACAGGGAGAGGAACTGGAGCTGGAGGGCTGAAGGTGCAAGCATGGTGACTTGGAGGGGGTCACTCGCAACCTCTGGCAAGGGAGGAGTGGCCAGAAAGAAAGGCCTGTCTGCTTTTCCTGGATCCTCCTCCCTGACATCACGTCTCTCTCCTCCAGACCATCTCCCACCCAGAGCTGACCTTGCTCACAGTCCCCTGGGGCTCCCCAGCACCCCCAGGATAAAGTCCCAGCTCCTGGACTCAGCCCTGCCAGGTCCAGGCCTTGACACCACTCTGGCCTCTTCTCCTTCCTTTTCTCACCCACTAACTTCTCCAGCCTCAGGCCTCAGCCTATGGGCTGTCCCTGGGCAGAGACACTGGAGAGACCCTGCCTTGAGCAGTGGGGGGTGAGGTAAGGAAGCCCAGAAATGATGGGTCCACATCATGGTTCCAGAACAGCTCATTAACCACCCCACTTTTGCACTCCCCATCCAGAGACCACCCCATCATGGACCCAGTCACCAAGTCTGAACCCAGGGCACTGTCCTAGACACCGCCACAGCCCTGTGTCTCCTGCCCCCTGGCTCTCTCTGATATTTGTAGAACACTTGGGACAGAACACCACGTGTTTGTTAAGTCAAATACCGTACACACATAGACATATAAACAAAACCCTTCAAGGTTCTGCTTACTGTTTACCTCCTCCAGGAAGCCTTCCAGAAGCACATCATAAGCCCTCAGTTGGAGCTGACCATTCCCTTTTTGTCCTCTTCCAGTCTCCCCCATCAGCCTTGTTCTCACTACTGTGAGCCACTATTTGCACTTTTTTTTTTTTTTTTTTTTTTTTATCTGTGTCTCCTCCATTAAGTTCTGAGCTGTTCCAGGGCCCTGACCAGCACTGGGTTCCAAATGCCCAGCAAAGAACATGCGCACAATAGATGCTCAATAGCTATTTGTTACACCGGATTGGGTTCTATTAACAAAGAGAGATTCCAGATTAGGCCTGCGTATCTTGCGAGCTGTAGTATTCTAGATTTCTGTGTCACGTGTGTGTTTGACATTATGCTGCTTTCAGATCTCCCAGTCTCTGGGATAAGTAGAGTTTCTGGAATAAGTAGTGACTAAACTCAAGAACACAGTAATTCCACAATACACATTTAACTAACTATGGGTGAGAATAGCTGTTAGAGTACACTCACTCTTTGCTGGACACTCTTCTGAATGATTTATATGTATTAGTTCATTTAATATTCACAAAATCTATGAGATAGATACTATTTCATCCCCCCATTTTCCAAATGAGGAAACTGAGGCCCAGAAAGGTGTAGTCACTTACTCAACAGCACTAGCTATTCATCAGCAGAGCAATGGCCCCACAGCCTGCTCTTGAATCCTGTAACAGCTGTCACTTAACCAGCTGCCCTGTGTTCCAGGCACCAGCATAAGTGCCTTTCTTATGCGTGATCTCACTACATCCTCACAACAGCCCCATGAGGCAGATACCACAGTAATCCCATTTCAGAGATGAGAAAACTGAGGCTTGGAGATGTGAAGTCCATTGCCCAAAGACACCCACCCAAGAAGTGGTGGAGCCCATCTCAGGCAGCTTGAAGGCAGAGCCTATGTTCTTAGGCACTCTGACCTTGTCTATGGCTCCCCAACCAAAGGTCTCAAATTCACACCTACAGAGGCCAGGCAGGCACAATAAGGAAGCGATGGGGTCTGGGGCAAACCTGAGCATCTAACAGGGGCCATCTAAGAGGGGTGGCCATCTGCCACATGGAAATGTGGGCCCACCTCCTCCTGTGTTTCAAGGGAAGCTGGAAACCCAACACTGTATGAGTAACCATCCCAGTTTAAAATTGGGGTTAATTAAAATACTCCCAGCCACCTGGGTGTGATTGCTGGCTCTCTTGGATTTCTTGCCTGTCCCTCCTTGTAGCATTACATAGTTGTAGGGGACTACCCATGAACTTGTTCTTTTAACGTCAGCCTTCTTGTCCAGTCTGAAAGTTCCATGAGGACACGGATTTTTGTCTCTCCCTCCTCCCCCCCACCAAAAATATCCCCAGCCCCCAGCATGGGACCTGACCCACCCTATATTTACTGAATAGATGGACCTTTTTCTTTGTCTTGTGGCTTTCCCTGCAGCTCAGTCTCCCAGTCTCTGTTCTTTGTATGTGTGCAAGGTATTTAGCTGTTGCAGTAGGCCTCTCTCCCTCCACATCTCTGGGTGGGGGGCTTTCTGCCTGTCCCTCCCCTCCCCATCCACTTCCCCTCCCCCCAGCAGGACAGCAGCACAGGCTCACGCACCCCACGGTGGGCCGACTGGGCGCGCGCACATCCTTGCACACCAGCCGCACGTAGCTGTACTTGAGCACGTCGATGAGCGTGTAGAGTGGGGGTGCGCTGGCCCAGCGGCAGCGTGCCAGGTGCATGGAGCTCTTGACGAAGAAGAGCGCCAGCCGCTGCTGGCACCACGCATCAAAGAAGCGGCTGAACTCTGCCCACGAGAAGAAGGCTCGCTCCCGCAGCTCCTGCTCCTCCTGCCCCGCTGCTGTGCAGGCTGGGAGCTCCCGCCGCTCCATCCTGGGGGCCTGAGTGCAAGCGGGGAAAACAGCTAGATATCAGATCCATCCCCACCTGGGGTATCTCATTTTCTCCATTCTCAGCCTGCCCCGTTGGTGCTGATGCCTCTGTCCAAGTAGGGTCTGGAGCTGGATGCCCAGTTTTCCCCAGATACAAATCTCTACCCTATCTTTGGTCCCCTCACCACCGTCACCCCCTGTTCAGTTGGAGCCTGTCAACCTGATCCCTAGATCCAACCTCCTCCACAGATGTGACCCTTAGGTACAGTTGCAGTCCTTTTCCCAAAATATGACTCTGAAGCTCAGCTAAAACCTCCTCCCCTTCCAGATGTGTCTCACCATTGGCAGTGCCTTTAATACCCCCATTCATCTGGAACTCCCCCTTCCAAGTGTCTACACTTAGCTGTAACCCACATCCAGCTGTGCCCCCTCTAAAAATGTTCCATCTCCAGATGTTTTCCCCACATGCAGGCACGAACTCCTCATCCAGTCATATTCCTTGTGCACCTGTGGCTCCCTACTCCCCAGATGTGTCTCAGACATGCCGCTGTTGCCCTCCCCCAGATGTGAACCCTATGGATCACCACGTCCAGCTGTGGCTCCTCCATCTCACAGATGTTCCCATCTCCAGATGTGCCCTCCACATCCAGTTATGGACTCTGCCTACAGGTGTGTGCCCACTTGTGGCCAGTTCTCCCCAGAAGTGTCACCAATATTCATCTGTGGTCCCCTTCCTCCTCACATGTGTCTCCCAGTCCAGCTGTGACCCCCTTATCCCAACTACAGCCACCATCCTTCTCAACAAGCGTCTTCTTTATAGACACAGCCCCTCATCCACAGACAGGCTTCTTCACCCCAGATGCTCCCCCATGTCCAGCTGCGCCTCCCTCCTCCAGCAGCCCCTTCCAGCCTGCTCCCGCCTCCCAATCCCTCCGAGCCCCGCCCGCCGCGGCCCCTCCCAGCCCCGCCGTCCCACCTAGCTGTGCCTCTCCCCTCCCCCAAATGTGCACCCTTCCCGCCCCTCCCCACTCACCTACCCGCCCCGGAGCGGCGTCCACTTCCCACAATGCTTCGCGCCGAGGCCCAGCCCGGCCCTTGCTCCCGGGATGCCCCGCGCGGCTTCCCGCCTCTCTTCCCGTCGTGCCACGCGCGCAGCTTCCACCGAATCTTCCTCTTTCCTCGCCAGTCACTCGTCCGACCCGCAGCCACACCTACTCCCGCTCGTCCAGAGCAAGGGAAAGCTCGGGCCGTTTCCCAGAGTGCTCTGCGGGAGGGCTTACGCCGCTTCACCCTCTTTCCTAGCCACCTCCCATTCGGGAGACTACAACTCCCAGCGTCCCTCGCGCAGCGACGGTGGCGCGGCGGTGCCCTGGCCTCGCCCCTCGGCTCGGCCCCGCCCCCGCCCGCCGAAGTCTGCGCGCGAATGCCGTGGCGCGAATTTGGGACTGCAGCGGCGCGCCGAGCAGAGCTGAGGGTGTTGCCGGGGCAGTGGCGCGCGGGACTCGCGCGAGGCAAGTTGGGCTGTGCCCGCAGGGCTGGGAGGCTGAGGGTGACCAGCGTGCCGAATGCTTGGGGCCCATGCTTCGCCCGTCGGGGTGGTTGCAGAGCAGCGGTGTGGGGAAGCTGAAGAGGCCCAGTGCGCGGTAGGAAGGGGAGAGCGCGGGCTCAGGGCTGCCGTACAGAGGGCAGAGCGGCGTCTGCCGGAGGGAGAGGGGCCAAGGAGACGAGGGAAGCAGACGGATGCGTCAGGGTCTGAGGAAAGGCCTGGAGGGGCGGGGGCCTCTTGGAAGGAGGAGGGGTCAGAGAGCGCTGAGGGGCGGGGCCAGGGAAAATTTGTTGGTGGGCGGGGCCAGATGGGGATAGTGGCTGTGTTGGGTGGGCGGGGCCATTAGAAAGGATGGGGCTATGGGGAAGGTTAATAGTGGGCAGTGTCACCTGTAAGGGGTGGGCCCAGATGGACGGAGGCGGGGTCAGGGAGAGGTCAGTGCAGTGGTAAGGTCCAGGTCTAGGTAGAGGCCTCGTGAAGGATCGATAACCTTCTGGATAGGGAGAAGTCTGGCCTATGTGTGACAAAGGAGCGGAGCTGAAGCAAGGGCGGGCTAGACAGCAAAAATGGAGCCAAGGCCTGCGAGGAGGTGGGGCCGAGGAGAGGAGAGTTTAGGGAAGGTTCAGGGCTTGGTTTTGCCCGCTGAGTGTGGATCGGAGAGGCACAGGAGCTTGGGGAGAGAAGAGAGAAGGATGTTGACTTCCTCAGGCGAGAGGGAAGCTTGGAGGGTCCGTGGGAGGGCACTTGGTGCTGAGAAGAGAAGAGACCTGGGATCTGAAAGCCAAGCGGAATCCGGGAGAGGAGACAGCAGAAAGTGGCATTAAAGGCATCGCTGCTTGGCCTCCATCCCTATTTTCGGCACGTTTCAATCTTAGACTTGCCTATTCGGCAACCTAAGAAGGAGGCATGAGGGAAAGGCGCTTTAACTTCATTTTGTTTTCGGATCTTTGAGCCTGCTAGGCTGCTGATTTCCCCCTCCATTCCCAGAATTTGTATTCTAGTAGTTCTGGGAGTTTGCTGGGTATGTTTTAAACATGAATCCTAGGTAGTTCTCAACTGAGCTCCTCTGTTTCTGGTATCCGTCATTGACTGGCTACATAGCCCTGGGCAGGGCACTCTCCCTCTCCTATCTCAGCTTCCTCGATTGTCTTTAGAAGGATGCTGAGCTGTTTTAAGTCTCAGAGGATGGGAGAGTAGCATATTTAGGGAAAGGTGTGAAATATTTGACAAGGGTGGGGTGTGGCTTGGCTCGAGCCTTCTGGCCTGTCATCCCCAAATTGTTCAAAGACCCCTTTATATTCCTCCTCTTCACCATGGCCTCCGACTTTTCAAAGGTCCTGCTTATGAACCCTGAATTCTTAAATAATGATGTTTGTGTTACTTCAAGTTTTAGTAATCAAAGATAAGTATATTGGCCAGTGCATTCAATACCAGGCACAGTTTTAGGTCCTGTGGATGTGTCACTGAACAAAACACAAAATCTATACCTTCGTGGAACTTACATTTTAGCCCTACTCTGCTCAGTGCAGTAGCCGCTAACCATGTGTAGCTATTTAAATTTAAATTAGTTAAAAACAAAAAACTCAGCTCCTCAGTCTCTCTAGTGTTTCCAATGCTCTGAAGCCCCGTGTGGCTAGGACTACCATATTGGACAGCGCAGATAGAGAACATTTCTATCATCTCAAAGTCCTGTTAGACAATGCTGCTCTGGAAGGGGAGACAAATTCTCATTTATAGTGTCAGGCTATGCAGAATGCTGTGATAAGGGGAGAGGCTGTCTTAGCCAGAGTGTCAGGAAGCCCCCCTGAGGAGGCAGTGTGCGAGGAGAGAGCTCCCTGAAGGTAGGAAGTGTGTTGACATGGCCCAGTCTCCGGGGTGGGAGCTGGTTGGTGAGTTTGAGGAGCAGCCTGGCAGCCAGCTTGGCTGCAGTGAAAAGGATTGAGGAAATGAAGTTGGTGAGTTGGGGGAAGGGAGAGGGATTCAGACTGTCTACAGCCTTGTGAGGACTTCGGAGCTTATTCTTAGTGTGATGGGACGGTGGTGGCAGGGCCTGGGCTATAGCAGTGGAGCGACGAGAGGTGGTTGACTGTGGGTTATTGTTTGGAGGTAGAGCCAATGGAGCTTGGAGTAGATGAGTTTAGGGTGTGAGAGAAAGCAGTGTGTTAACAGGTACTCCAAGGTTTTTGTCACCTGAGAGGCCCGGGGGTGGTGGCTTTTGCTTGTAATCCAGAATTTTGGAAGGCTGAGGCGGGAAGATTGCTTGAGGCCAGGAGTTCCAGACCAGCCTGGGCAACATAGCTAGTGGAAATGTATCATCATAAAGGTCTTTATCCCATCGTCTTCATGTTAAGTAGGGGAGGGAGGAATGGGTTAATCTTGCTGCCTCAGGGGTGGCAGAGACGGAAGAAAGTCCACCTATAAGTGGACCCTCAAAAGTTCAAACTAGTGTCAACTGTATGTATGTTCTTATTTTCCCCTGTCTTACAACACCAGGACTTCTTTCCATATTTGTATATAGTATTCGTATAGGGTGCCTTCATTCTGTCGTTTTGTTGTTGTTTTTATTTCGAAATAATTATACATTCAAGGAAGTTGTAGAAATAGTACATCCAGCTTCTCCCAATGGGGACATCTTGGATAACTCTAGTCCAATATCAAAGCCAGGAAATTGGCATCAGGACAATTCTGTTAACTAGACTACAGACCTTGTTCAGTTTTCAGCAGCTTTCACACGTGCTCCTGTGTGAGTGTGTGTGTATCTGTGCACTTTGATCCCTTGCGTAGATTTATGGAACCCCCATCACAGTTGAGATATAGAACAGTTCCCTCTCCACAGAGGAACTCCTTGTGCTTCCCCTTTATCGTCAGCTGCCCCCAACCCCTGACAGCTGTGACTCTGTTCTCTATCTCTAGTTTCGTTATTTGGAGATTGTTGTATAAATGGAATCACATAGTACGTTGCCCTTTTTTCCACTAAGCAAAATGCCCTTGAGAATCACCCAAGTTGTTGCTGTATCAGTACTTCATTTCTTTTTAACGTTGTGTAGTATTTCATCCTCATTTGATATTTTTCCTTTTATCATGTATGTATTTATTTATTTCAGTAACAGCTTTATTGAGGTGTAATTCAAATAGCATACAACTTGCCCATTTAAAGTGTACAATTCAGTGATTTTTTAGTATATTCCAAGTTGTGCAGTCATTACCACAGTCAATTTTAGAACATTTTTGTCACCCCAAAAAGAAACCCCCAGACCCTTTAGCTCTCATTCATTCAATTTTAACCCTGCACAATATTCCACCACATAATTGTACCAGTATTTAGGGAACCAGCTCCCTGTGGGTGGACATTCCACCAGTTTCCGATCTTTTCTCATCACAAATAGTACTGCAGCACATAACTCTGTACTTACATCACTTGGCCCACATGTGAGTGTCTCCGTGGATGCAGTTCACAGAAGTGGGGATGCCATTGTCATACAGATGCCAGGTGTCTCTGCAGAGACACCAACCAGCTTGTCCCCACTTCCTTCAACCCAGCAGTAGGGAGAGTTAGAGGCCAACCTTGAAAACCCTGAGTTCCACGCTAAAGAGGAGCATGGGCTTTGGAGCCAGCCACGCCTGAGTTTGAAGCCTCCCTTAGGCCCCAGCTGTGTCCCTCTGTCCTTGGTACCTTCTACGAAGTGGGGATGACCTCACCTCTCTAAGGGCTGGCCTGAGGATGTTTGGGAATGTGATCAGCTTGTCAGACTTCTCTTTGGCTTCCTAGTAAATGCCTGTGTCTTCCTCCTTCCCTCACAGCTTAGCCTCGCGGTTTAGAGGTAAGCTGGGGCTGGGTGCGAGGGGGCGGTGCAGGCAGAAGATCTGGAGCGGAACTTACTAGACCTGGGTCGTGTCCCTATAACCTCTCTGGGCCTCAGTTTCCTTATCTGTAACAGGGTTGTTGTGAGATTCTGTAAAACTGAGAATGTAAAGTACCTAGCCGGGCCGGGGAAGCACTCAAATAATAGTGATCATAGCCGTCGATACTCCCTTCTCTCCTGTCCCCTCAGGATTTTGGTGGCTAAGCCCCTAACCTACCTTCCTTGTGAACTGCTTGGTGGAAAAGCCTGGCTTACTGCCTGCTCCCCAAATGGCCCTGAGGAACCTTCTTTGGAGTTTTCTGATGCTAAGATTGAGTCTGAGCTCCTGGTGCCAGTGCTGTGTTGGCCGAGGCTGTGGGAGAGGAGTGCAGACGCAGGCCGTGGGGTGCGGGTCAGAGAGCACCGATTTCAGAAAACTAGAGGGACCCCCATGGGCCAGAAAAGATTCCAGTAATCCACCCAGAGGTCCTGCTAAAACTTCTTTGTTTTAATATCTATATTTATAATAGAAGGAAAGGCTCGATTCCAGTTAGATGTTTGCAAAAATAAAGTTGTAATTTCTTTCCCATCAAATTTCTTGAATTCTGTTGGACTCCTGGGCGGGGGGAGTGGGTATGTTCTGTGGACCCCCGATTAAGAACCCTTCCTTTAGGGTTACTCTGAACTGTAGAAACCCTAGTGACTATTACTGATTTCATCAAGTAATAGATTTATTTTTTTAAAATACACTTAATTAAAAAATTATATTTTGAAGGTATAACGTTTTCAGATGGCTCTGAACACAGAAGGGTGCTTGGTAAAAGGTCTCCAGTGTCTGTCCCTCCCAAGATGCAGCATTGTTTCCCAGCAGAGATGTTCTGTGCATAGGCAAGCAGATACATTTATATTCTTTCTTTCGTACACGGTTTAGTGGTGTGCTCTCCATGATGTTCTCCCCTCTGTTTCCATTAACAACATACCTTAGAAATTGTTCCACAGTTTATTTATGTAGACCAGTGGGTACAATTTTATGAACTGCCATGTTTTGCGGTCATTTTAGGACATTATGTAATCACCTTAAAACAATTTTTCACTAACTTTAACTTTCCCTAACCTGAATAAACTCTTTAGGCCCTCAGTGTGTTCTCTGTACTTGATGAAAAGCAGGCTCTGTGTGGTACAGGAGGCATCTTTTCTGTTTCTCCGATCTGGAACTTTAATTCTTCACTGATTAATCTCACTAGCAAATTATTTTGGTTAATAAGAACAGGAGTTTCTTCTTGAAGAATCACGTTTCCGATTTTGTTCTTCTGTTTGTTTTTTTTCTTTGTGAAAGAAGGGGTTTTATGTGTTTGGATCTCTGCACAATCAATACCCACACCAACTATTTGGATTTCTGTTTCAGGAACAGCTGACAAGAGAAGAGAAGAATTGGACAGGAAGAGAGAATTCTGACGCCAACATGCAGCGAAGTATCATGTAAGGGCCCTGCCGTACCCCCAGTCCTTCCTTTTCTAAATCTGTGCCTTAAAAAAAACAAACCTCAAGTTAGACTTCAAGTTGCAATTTCCAGGAGTTGAGTAGTATGGAAATGGAGAGTGGAATATGGAAGACATTAGTGTATTGAACATAACTTTTTAATTGCAAGGGACAGAAACCCTAACCCAGTGGTTCTCAATCAGCAGCAATTTTGCACCCCAGGGAGCATCAGGCAATGTGTGGAGACATTTTTTGTTGTCACAACTTAGGGAAATGGAGGTTTGCCATTGGTGTCTAGTGGATAAAGACCAGCCATGCTGCTAAACATCCTTCAGGGCTCAGGACAGCCCCCCAAAACAAAGAATGATTCAGCTTAAGGAATCAGTAGGGTCTAGGTTGAGAAACCTCATGCTAACACAAGCTGGCTTCAGGGAAAAAAAGAAAGGAAATTTCTTGGCTTATGTAGTTGAAACCTTCTGGAGTAAATGGCCTCAGGCTTGTTTGGATCCAGTTGCCAAAACTTTGTCACTGAGAATCTGTTTCTCTCCATTGTTCAGCTCAGCTTGCTTCAGTGTTATTGTCTCTCAGGGAGATCGATCCCAGAGGAAAGAGGTTGTCTCTCTCCCAGCTGTCTCAACAATATCTAGAGTCGAGTTTCACTGGCCCAGCTTGGGTCACATATCTCTCCTGAACCAGCCACTGTAGCTACAGGGGTGCAGAGCTCTGATTGGCCAGCCTGGGTTGTATGTCCACCCCTGGTTGTGAGTAAAAGGGCAGGCCCACTCAAATCTTGTATATTGAGAGAATTTGGGGTAAAAGGCATCCCAGGAGGAAAATTGGGGGGCTGTTACCAGAGCAAGGGAATCAGGGAATGGATGGTAGACAGACCTAGACCTGGACATCCACCACAGAAACTTGGGAGATAGTGGCTTATGCCAATCCTGCGTTTCGGTTTTCTCATATGATGAGAAATCTGGGGATGGTCTATCTCAGGCTGATAGCACCTTAGATTGCTTTCTGTCTGCTTGCTTTGCTTTATTTTCTTTTTCTGTTTTTTTAAAGATTAAACTTTTTATTTTAGAATAATTTTAGATATACAGAAAAGTTGTAAAGATGGTACAGAGTTCCTGTATACCCCTCAGCCAGTTTCCATTGTTGACATCATACATTGCTATGGTCCATTTCTAACAACTAAGGAACCAACATCGGTAGATTACTATTAATTAAACTCTGCACTTTATTGTTCAGATTTGACCAGTTTATTTTATTCATTTTTTTAAATTAATGTCCTTTTCTGTTCCAGGATCGAATTCAGGGTACCATGTTACATTTAGTTGTCACATCTCCGTCTCCTCTGGGTGACAGTTTCTCAGGCTTCCCTTGTTTTTTATGATCTTGTCAGTCTTGAGGAGTACTGACCAGATACCCTGTAGAATATCCCCCGATTTCAGTGTGTGCAGTAGTATCATAATTAGGCTAGGGTTATGGGCTTTTGGAAAGATGCCACTGAAAGATACTGCCTCGTGTCAGGGGTGCATAACATCCCTGTGACGTCATGCACAGCTCACCTTCATCACTTGGTTAGGGAGTGATAGCCAGGCCTCTTCACTGTAAAGTTCCTATTTTTCCCTCTCAGCGCTTTCTCCTTTGGAAGCAAGCTCCTCAGTCCAGGTGATCTCGAGTTAATTGGAAGGTACCTTGCTTTATTTATATTTTTCAGAGCACTTTGCACCACCTGAAATTTTATATTTAGTTATTTGTTTAATATTTGCCTCCCCGCCTAGAGTGTTAGCTTCTTGAGGTCAGGGACTTTATGTGTCTGAGTCACTGCCAAATCCCTCAGGCCCAGGGAAGGCCCTGGTGTATAGTAAGTACTCAGTTAATATTTGTTGGATGAAAATTGGGGTGTGTTGTATCTCTCAGACGCATCAAGACAGAAAAATAAGTAGAGTGTTGCTTCCTCTGTCTGAGCCTCAGTTTCCTTGTCAGTCAAAGGGGTTGGTTGAAATCCTCTGTTATCTGCTGGGATGGGAAAGGGTGTTGGAAGCTATAGGGTGTGGCATGGATAGGTGGGGGATTGGTGCTGTTCTCATTCCCTTTTTTCCCCTCTTATGCTCCTCTAGGTCATTCTTCCACCCCAAGAAAGAGGGTAAAGCGAAGAAGCCCGAGAAGGAGGCATCCAACAGCAGCAGAGAGACGGAGCCCCCTCCAAAGTATGCAATGGGGCTGGGACATGGTGAATTTTTTCCTTTGGGAGTCAGAATTCTCTTGGTTGCAAGTGTTAAAAACTTAATTCAAAATGTATCGGGCCCCAAAAGACATTTTGTGATAGGCTGTGTCTGTGTCCCTCACCAGACTGAGAGGTCCTCAGAGCCAGTGTCAGCAAAGTAATTGAGCTGCTTTAACAGTAAACAAAGTGACAGTGACTTAGTTAAAATAAAAGCTGCCCTTTTCTCACTTCTAAGACTCTGAGTTGTTCAGGCAATTTAGGGCAGGTAGGTGACTCTGTACCACTAGGTTGTCCCAGACCCAGATTCCCTCATCTCATTGCCAAAGCAAGTCTGAGGTCCAGGGGTAAGAGGACATGGACACTAGCAGTCAGGAGCAAGTTGCATGTGTCCATCATGCCACTTACATGCTATTGCTCAGAACTCATCACGTGGCCATGCGTAGCTGCAAGGGAGGCTGGCAAGCGTAGTCCCTAGCTGGGTGACCATGTACCTTGCTAAAACTCAGGAGCTTGTATGACTAAAAGAAAGTCTCCTAATGAATGTTGGAGGCCGGTCTCTGCCCTAGATAGGGACTCCATTTGCTCTTCAGCATCACCTGGCACGGGGTGGGCATTCAGGGGGCCTCTGGAGATGTGATGGAGTGAAAGACAGATGAATGGATGGATGATAGAGTATTTACCAAGGAGGCATCTAGAAAATGTTCATTGAATGCATTGCAAGGAAAGGAAGGGAAGGAAATGTAGTGAAGAGTCTGGGGTGTTTGGGGCAGTGCCCCCACTCTGCGTGCTGTGATACCCGCCCACCCCACCTTTCCCGCTGTGCAGAACAGCTCTGAAGGAGTGGAATGGAGTGGTGCCTGATAACGACTCTCCAGTGAAGAGGCCGGGGAGGAAGGCGGCCCGGGTCTTGGGCAGCGAAGGGGAGGAGGATGACGACGAAACCCTGACTCCCCCTAAAGGAAAGGTAGGTCCCCATTAGCCTGCCCATTTTTACCAGAAGAAACCACAATTGCCATTGGCCTTTGGAACTGAGTGCAGCAGCTGCTCAGGAGAATTATGGAGACATTCCCCAGGAGGTGGATGAGTTTAGTGGCTGTGCCTGGGGATGGACAACCCGGTCCTAACTCTGCCCCTG
Organism: Eulemur rufifrons; assembly: GCF_041146395.1. Taxonomy (NCBI): domain Eukaryota; kingdom Metazoa; phylum Chordata; class Mammalia; order Primates; family Lemuridae; genus Eulemur; species Eulemur rufifrons. Next base: position 12,181,750 of record NC_091006.1, on the reverse strand, counting down.
CCCTGGGACCTTGAGCAGTCTCCTTGACTTCCCTGTGCCTCGGTTGCCTCGCCTGTGACACGCAGCTCCTGGTAACACCTTCCTCATGGGGTGGCTGGGAAGATGAAATGAGTCGTTTCACGTACAGATCCGAGAATGATGCCTGATTTAAAGTAAGGGCTCAGAAATATATCCAGTCTCTCCTGTGGCCAGAGAGCTTTTCATCCTCTCCAAATATGTTGGATGGCTTCCTTCCCCGGTTTAAATGTCATTTAATGCTTGTTCATGGCTCTGTGGGTAACGTCCGAAGTGCAGCACTTCTCAGTCTGTCACTGGTGAGGTCCCGTCACTCCCTGCGGGAAGCTCTGATGTGACCGTCTTAGGCCAAGCCAGTCCTTGTGCAGACACACCGGGCCTCTCATGATCTGCCCGTCTCCCCCTGCCCGGCGATACTCAACCTCATTGACACGTCTTCCTCGGCTCACTCCGTCTATCCCACTTCTCACGCTCTCCAGGTGGGCTCCCCCTCTGGGTCACTTGCTCTTTTCCCTGCCTAAAACTCTCTTTCCCAGATACGCATGTGGCTCGATCCCTCACTTTCTTCCAGGCTTTGCTCAGATATCACCTTCTTGGTGAAACTTCCTGACCACCTGTATTAGTTTCCCATTTTGCTGCTATAACAATTTACCACAAACATAATGGCTTAAAACAATGTAAGTTTATTATCTTACAGTTCTGGGGGTCAAGAATCTGAAATGGGTGTCACGGGACTGAAATCAAGGAGTCAGCAGGGCTGCATTCCTTTCTGGGGGCTCCAGAGGAGGATCCATTGCCTTCCCTTTTCCAGCTTCTAGAGGCTGCTTTTCTCCATTTTCAAAGCTAGCAGCACTGCCTCTTTCTGTGCCTTTCTTCAGTGGTCGCATCTCAATCTGACTCTCTTTTCCTGCCTTCCTCTTCCACTTTTAAGGACCCTGTGACTACATTGGGCCCATCTGCATAACCCAGGCTGATTACCCTATCTCAAGGTCAGCTGATTAACAACCTTGATTGGACATGGATGCCTTTAGGAGCTTGGACTTTGCCTTGGGGCTGCTAGGGAGCTGTGGAAGGGTTTTGAGCCAAAGAGAGAGAGAGATAGCTTGGTCCTGGACAGTGTTTGAAATATCTCTGTGAGACTTGTATCCATCAAGGTCTGAATGGACAGAAACCACACCAGTGATTTAAACAGAGGGAATTCAATGTAAAGAATTGTCAACTAAGCATGCAGTTGTTAACTAGTTACCCAAAGGGATAAAAAGCAAACTCTGAGGCACCATGGAGGTAGCAACTGCAGGATGCAGCAGCCACCCCAGTGGCTGTGGAGCTGAAACTCAGACCTCTGTGGCAGGCATGCTGGCAGATGGCTGCTGGGGTCCCTGAGCTTGGAGGAGGTGCCCTGAGGGCCTGGGACCCAGATCTTTGAGGAAGGGGGCCCTGGGCAGGAGGTGCTGGTGTCTCCGATGGGGCATCACATAGCAGGCCCTGCAAGGGTTGGAAAAATTATTGGTTGAATCTATCAGCTGCCCCAGGAAAGCCTGCTGTGCCTTCAGTCGTGCAGTACCCTCTAGTGCCCCTGTGTTGGCACTGTCTGACACAGCTGGAGGCCAGAGCAAAAAAGAGGTTTGCAGAGTCCTGGTCCTGTCATCACGAGGGAGATTGGAGAGCAATGGGCTTGGAGCTGAGAGGTAGTCACTGAATACCTGGCACAGGGCCAGTTCTTAAGTCAGTTGTTGACACAGTAGCAATGGCTTAGGCAAGCAATTTATTTTCCCCTCTAATGAGCACACAAGTCCAGGATCCACGTGGCAGTCTCAGAGCCAGAGGCCCAGGCCTCTTCTGTACTGTTGCTTCTCATCCCTAGTTGCCCTTGTTCAAGTGAACATCCATATTCAGTTAGCGGGAAGAGGACATCCAACTTTAAGTGGATGTTATTTGAACCAAGAGACATGTACATCATTCCCCCTTACATCCCATTGTGTAGAACTGATGCTTATTACCACTAGCTGCAAGGGAGGCTGGAAAATGTAGTCCTTAGGCCCATGACCATACCTAGCTGCAAGGGAGGCTGGAAAATGTAGTCCTTAGGCCCATGACCATACCTAGCTGCAAGGGAGGCTGGAAAATGTAGTCCTTAGGCCCATGACCATACCTAGCTGCAAGGGAGGCTGGAAAATGTAGTCCTTAGGCCCATGACCATACCTAGCTGCAAGGGAGGCTGGAAAATGTAGTCCTTAGGCCCATGACCATACCTAGCTGCAGGGGAGGCTGGGAAGTATAGTCTTTACTTGAGACATCATATACCTAGCCAACAATCAAAGATTCTGTTACTTTAGAAAGCAGAATTGTTATTGGGGTCTATGATGGGAGAATCTGGGACTGTCATACTATACTGGAGGGTGGAGTGATTGCCCAGGTGAGAGAAGACAAGACCTGAGTTGAGGCTGGAATCATGGGGCCAGAAAGGAGGGTAGGCATAGAGAGAGGTTTGGGAAATGTAGTCCTTCCTTTCCCACCCTCACTGTAGAATTGCTCTTTCTTTTTTCTTCCAGAAACCTGCCCCGGACTGCCTGAAAGTATCCCCTCCTAGCCCTGCCCCATCTCCTGAGAACAGCCCTTCCCTCTCTGACACCTCTCCCACGAGCAACTCCCCACTGGGGATCCTGAAGCGCCGCACAGGTAAGGACACACGGGCTCCTGCCCTTTCCGCTGCCCATCTTTCTGCCCACTTTATTTCTGGTCCACGTGGACATCCTTAAAACAGCTCTGATCTTGGTGTTGTGGATAAGAGCACAGCTCTGCCATCCTTCTGCTGTGTGATCTTGGGTAAATGACTTACGTTCTCTGAGCTTAGGCTGCTTTATCTATAAAACAAAGATGATAATTATGGTACCTACTGCGCAGAAATGTCAGGAGAGTTAAAAGTTAACACTTGTAAACTGCTAAGAACTGGGCTCAGCCCACAGTCAGCACCCAGTAAATGTTGGTCATTGTGAGTCTTGTTATGTGCAGTGGTGGAGGCCACACACCTCAGTGGAAACACAAGGGCAGGGCCTCGGCCCAAAGGAGACTTCTAGAAGAGAGGTTAACCAAGCTGAGCCCTGAAGGACAAAGAAAAGGCAGCAGGGAGAGAAGAAGGGAAGAGAGTTCTAGGCAGGGAGACACTATGAGCTGAGAAGGCCCTTGAGGACCGCGAATGGTTTGGTGTGCTGGCACAGAGAGCGCAGGGTTCAGGGTGATGAGCCGTGAGGTGAGAAGGTTCTGGGAAAACAGCCTGAGGAACAGCATCTTTGTCCCAAGGGGATTGGGAAGGTTTGGTACTGGGGAAGGACGGGGGAGAGACCACACGTAATGCAGGGTGGTGTGAGCAGCACAACCGATGTGGCTTGCTGAGCCTTGAAACATGGCGACTATGACAGGGGCTGAATCTTTACTGTCATGTCATTTTAATTAAATCTGCATTCGAAAGCTGGTACTTGATTCAGTTAGTGAAGACTTTCCACTTGGAACAACTTGGGATACCTAAACACAGATCAAGTATTTCTGATGAAAATTTTGTGTCCGAATTGAGATATGCAGTGAGTTCATCAGATTTTGGAGACTTAGCATGGAAAAAAAAATATTAATATTGAAAACATGTTGGAACCATACTGTTTGGGATATACTGAGTTAAGTAAAATATATTACTAAAACTAAGTTCACCTGGTTTTTTTTCCTCTTTTCATTAATGTGGCTTCTAGAAAGTTTAAGATTGAGAGCACCTTCTGGAGCGGGTACCATGCCTAGCACGTTACATCATTATTTACATGTTGGGATTATTCCCATTCTGCAGGTGTGGACAAGTGAAGCACAGAGAAATTAAGTAACCTGCCCCAGGTCACACAGCCAGAAAGCTGCAGGGCTTGAAGGATGAGGCCTGTGCTAGAGCAGTGGCCGTGGGCAGGCAGAGAAGGGGACAGGGCACAGAGTCTCTGGAGGGGCGCCATCGGTGGGTCTGAGCTCGGCGGGGCGGGAGCAGACAGGCCACGAGGTCAGCCACACCCAGCCCTTGGCTTTCCTAGCTCGGAAGCAGCTCCCGAAACGGACAATTCAGGATGTCCTGGAAGAGCAGAGTGAGGACAAGGTCCGAGAAGCCAAGAGGAGGAAGGAGGAGGAAGGTGAGGCACCAGCAGGTAAGAATTGTGTCTGTGAATGCTGAGGGGACCAGGGAGGGCAAGGGCCCGAGGGTCCAGGATGTTTGGGCCCCGCTGATTCAGTGCCTGTGTCTAGGCTTCCAGACGTGTCGGTCGGAATTCCACGGACCAACGCAGGCACTTTTGTTGTGAAAGCATTTTGGAATGCATTTTTTGGTACATTTGTTTTGCCATCTTAATTCAGTATTACTTCATACACAGTTTCCCATTCTTAGCTTCCATTTTCATATTTACTTAATGGAAAATATTTCTCCTGTAAATGATTTCTTTTTCTTGTAAATTTTGCCATAAAGCAGAGGCTCCCAAACTTTCTTGGCTCACAGCCCCTTTAGTGTCTTAGTAAATTTTTCATGGCATCCCTAGGCCAATACTTTAAAAGTTCCTTCTATTAAGTAGTTATGTCCAAACAACTATTAGATAATACACATACAGTGAAAGAAAAAATATTTGTATTTTGTTCTTAAGTAACCAACCGCTTACTTGTTAATGGGATGTGCACTAGGTGCTGCAAAACATCTCAAGCCATGCCACCCTCATTCCCTGTTCCACGTTGATTTTTGCGCAGTGCTTGATTTTTATAAAAGCAACCAGTGAATACCCAGCTTTGCAGAGATACATCATTACGAGGAATTGATCTAATACTGAAAACTAAAAGACCTCAAGCTGGTAGTTCATGCAGTGTCCAACAGATGTCGCTGGGTTTCCTTTGAAAACGTAAAATACGGTGCAGTGCCTCTGTGAGCGCCCTGCATTTTGGTGCATATGTGGGAAACGGCCACGAAGATCTGATCCATCGATGGTTTGGGGCCTCTGTGAGAGTATATCAATTGCAGCCTTTGTCACTGCCAGGTTTTTCGTTTGTTTAACAGAAAGTCCTCACTAGGCTCAGTTTTCCTAGGGCAGATTTGAATTTGGTCAAGATTTGATTTCCTGTTGGCAACTTTTAATCAGTCATTGTAAATTGCGCAGTTTTAGCTATTGTTATGTGGGGGTGGGGGCAAGGAGGGAGTGACCTCTTTCTACTAAGGCAAATTTTCCCCCAGTTTTTGCAGTTTTTATTGTTACCTTAGAGGTATGGTTTTTTTTTTTTCAGTCAGTTTTTAAAAGTTTTATTTTTGTCTATAACAAGCTATCATATGCATTTCAAATCCTATTATGGAGTGAATAATTCTAAAAGAATAGTTTATAAGGAAAAACTGACTGTATTTATTTCTCAGCCACACGGGCAAACATGGGGTGTGGGTTCCCTCAGAGGGCCCCCCCCCCCCCCCCCGGCTCAGAGTTGAGCAGGAGCAGGGTCTTATGCCTCTCATCACTTTACAGACATACTTGATTGGTACCAGAAAGAACAAATCGGGCCAGAATGTCTTTGCAGTTGAAATGTCCTTGGGGGTCAAAGTGGTTTTTCACCATATCACTTTTCTGTCTGTCATCAGAAGCAGAGAGCCCAAAAGAAAGCCTGACGAAGGCTGAAGTGGCAACAAAGAAAGAAGCAGAAGAGGAAGACATGCCCATGACACCTCCCAATTCCCTAGAGACCTCCAGTGAGTTTCTGATCCTCTTTCTGCCCCCAGCCCAATCTCCCTGATTTTGAGGTCAGATATCGTGTGTGTGTGTGTGTGTGTGTGTGTGTGTGTGGAGATGGGGTCTCACTATGTTGTCCAGGCTGGTCTTGAACTCCTGGCCTCACGCTATCCTCCTACCTCGGCCTCCCAAAGTGCAAAGATTCCAGGCGTGTAAGCCACTGTGCCCGTTCAGGTCAAATATCTTTGGAGGACAGTTAATTTAAACAAAGCTTAGATTCTCAATTGTATTGCTTAAATGCGGAATCTAGGAGAATCATAGGTTTTATTATTGGTTTTTTAAATTATTTTCCCTCATGCATGTGGGAAAAGAGGAAACAGCCAATCATTCTCCAACAAATATTCATAGCTTTTGGAACTCATATTAAATGTTATTGATTGAGCAATAATTTATTAACTAAACTGAGGTATAGGATTATGAATTAATAATTAAGTTATTAAGCACTAATTTATTAACCAAGCTAAGTTACGGTGTTTTAGAGGTTGAGCTATTCTCAGGGGCCATAGAATGACCCTCCAGTCCAGGGGTCCATGAAAGCCCTCTGTTGGAAACAACACTTGCAGGACAATTTTAGGTATGTAGAGTTGCATCTGATTTTCTGCATCTGCAGAAGCGGGAATATTTTCTTCTAATCATGGTGAGATTTCTTTTTGCCACTATTCCTAAGGCTCCGATTTCAGGCCAAATGCTGGAATTTTGTTACTTAGCACTGAGTAGTAAACATCAAGCCTGAGATCTCAGCTCAAAACTTAAACGCTACAGAAAGGAAAAGGACAGAGTTGGTTATATTTTTCATCTGCAGGGTCAGAATGACTGTGGGGTTAAAAAAAAAAAAAAAAAAGTCTTGAGGTTGAAACAGTTTGCATCATCATGTCACCTCTCTCGGTTTAGAAGCAGAGAAGCCGAAGGAAAGCGGTTCAGAGCCCGAGGTGGCCGTGAAGCAGGAAGCACAGGACGAGACTAAGCCTCTCCCCAGAGCCCCCAAGACGCTCAGCAGCTTCTTCAGTGAGTTTCTCTCCCTCACCTCATCTCCCCGGGGTTGTGCAGGCAGGAGGTGGGTGAGCTTCCCTCCAGAGCGCTGCACATCCCTCTGGCTGTCCTGCTGGTTGGAAAGTGTCCCTCCTCTCTCCTGGCTTGTCACCTGTCTCCCCAAGCGTCAGGGCAGTGCTGGGTGGAGAACGGCTGGAAGGGTGGGGGCCATCAGAAGGAGAAAAGACCCGCCATTTCCTGGTTTATTCCCAGCACCCCGGAAGCCAACAGTCAAAAAAGAAGTGAAAGAAGAGGGACCGGGCACTCCAGGGAAGGAGGACAGCAAGGGGTGAGTCAACATCCGGGTCTGGAAAATGTCTTCCAGGCATGTTCCCTTCCCTGCATTCCCAGCTCAGGCTTGCTCCTCTTTCAGGGCTTGGCAAACCATTTTCTGAAAAGGACCAGATAGGAGATACTTCAGGCTTCGTAGGCCACATTTGGCCCCTGTTGCATAACCACGCTCAGCTCCTAGACCATGGGGCGGAATTCCAGGCGCGGAATTTGCCCACCCATCACCCCAGCCACTTGCCTGACCACCGGCAAGTGGTCTTTCATCCTCAGTCTGACCCCCAATAGGGCCTGGGGGACCTCTCTGACACCCCACAGTTGACTCTGCCCTCCAATGGCTCCCCAGTGTCCCCAGGACAAAATCTAAGCCCCTTTGGCCACTGGCCCCTGCCCACCTCTCTGGCCTCGTTTCTTACCGGTTTGTTCCTGTCGCACTGAACTCGCCAGATTCAGAGCGTGCTTTGAAAGCCGGCAGGCACGTTAAACTTTACTGAACCCCTCTCTGGGCGGCCCATGGGGATGAACCACATACAGCTGCCCTGCCCTGGCCCTCGTGATGTGCACAGTGTATTGCAGTTGTGGCCCACTGAATAGGTTGTTAAACAATTAATTGTCTCATCGTAATTGTGTTAATTCTTTGAAGACATGTCTGGGCCGATTCCCTTGACACCTGATAGGTACACAGGAGGCTTCGCTGAAGATTGGTTGAATGAATGACTAGATGGATGGGTGGATAGATAAGTACCGTATAAAGTGATGGGATCAGACTCCACCCCTGCCTTGCACAAAGCCCGTCTGTGATTCCCAGCACCCCAAGATAAACACTGGGCTCCTCGGGTCCCTATGAGTTAGCCCTGCCCACCTCGCATCACAGGCTTCCTGCCAGCACCAGCCTCCTCCTTGCTCCGTCAGCACCATTTCCTGTCATTCCTCCCGGCTTCTGAGTGTGCTGGCCCCTGCCTAGAGCACTGTCCCCAGGCCACTCTGCCCAACATACTTCCCTCCGGCCCCTGCTCATGTTGCACCCACCTGCTTGGGGACGGCTGGTGCCTCTTCCTCCATCACAGCTGATGTGTGTTTCTCATGAGGGAGCTCTCTGTTTTCATTCCCCAGCTGATGTGTGTCCCCTGCCCTGGAGTCACACTTTCTTTCATGTCCTATCACCTGGTAAAGCACCTCCTCAACCAGACTGCAGGCTCCTTCCCACGGAGTCAGGACTGGGCTGAGTCCTCTTGCCCAGCTCCTGGCACTGGGGCTGGCCCATAGCAAGTGCAGCCAATGTATGATGAACAAACAGTTTTAACTGAGCACTTTTAGATTTTTTTTCTCGTTAGTCAATCATGAATTTATTCCTCTACTCAATAAACATTTATCGAGGACTCATTGTGTGTCAAGCAGTGATTTTAAGTGCTGGAGATCTAGCAGAGAACAAATCAGACAAAAATGATGCTTTTATAGAGCTTGTTTTCAAACGGGAGACGGTATAAAGAATAAATGAGCAAAATCTGTCACATGTCACGTGGTGATGAGTGCAGAGGCGGAGAGTAGTGCAGGAACAGGGGAAGTGGAGAGGTTGCAAATTTCAATGGGAAGGCCGGGGAAGACCTCACTGGAAGGGGGAAGTTTGAGTAAAAGACTTGAAAGAGATGAGGAAATGGGCCATGGGGGAAGAATGTTCCAGGCTGAGGGAATAAATAGCAAGTGCAAAGGCCCTGAGGTGAGAGCGTGCCAGTGGTAGTCGAAGGGGGAAGTAGTAGGAGATGAAGTCAGAGGTGTCAGGGCCATCGTACGGCAGGGCCTTGTAAGCCTCTGTCAAGACTTTGGTTTTTAAGTCTGATTTGAGAGGGGTTGTGAAAAGTCGGTGGTATAATCTGATTTGTACTTTAGTGGGATCTCTCTGGCAGCAGTGGTTAGAATATAGACTATAGTGTTGAGGGTGGAAGCAGAGAGACCAGAGAAGAGTTTATTGTGATAATCTAGGCAAGAGATGGTAGAGGTAGTAAGTGCCAGATTTTGGATCCTGCCTTAGCAGGTAGGATTTGCAGCGGATAGATGAGGATTGTGAACTAAAGAGAGGAATCAGGGATGTCACTAAGTGTTTGGGCCTGAGCACTGGGAAGGACGGAGTTGCCTTGACTGAGGCAGGGAAGACGGGGTGGGAAGAGCAGGTTTAGGGCAGAAGTTTGCCTTGTTAAGCTGGAGGCGTCTGTCGGACATCACGTGCAGAGATGAAGGGTGCGGTTGGGTGCGAGTCTGGATTTCATCGTAGAAGTTGAGGCTGGAGTGAAGAGTTGGGAATCATCGACATACAGATGGAATTTAAAGTCGAGGCTGGAGGTGATCACCAGGGGAGTGACCGTAAATAAGGAAGAGAAGAGGCCCCGCATCGGAGCCCCGAGGCCGGCCAACTTTAAGAACAGTAGGAAATTAACAGAAAAGGCAAAAAGTGGGGCTTGGCATAATTTCTGCTGTTTAGCAGAAAGGACACTGGGTTAGAAAGTAGAATGCAGTGAGTCCAAAATCTCTGATTTTATTTTATGCCTCCAAAAATGGAACATATAAGCACAAAAAAACTTTCAGCTTTAAAATTCTATGATTAAAGTTTAATTATCCTAATAAAAATGTTTGAGGGATTCTAAACATCAATTTTGCACCCCAAGCTGAGACCTCATTAATGAGGTTAAATGGTACGTTAACTTTATCTCTGCAGTAATCCTGTGAAGGAAGGAGATATTTTAGCCGTTTTATAGACATTGGAACAATTAGCCCAGAGAGGTTAGGTCGGCTTCCTCAGGTCACACAGGGAGGTGGGGGTAGGGCCAGGCCTGGGACCTGTGTCTCCTTGATTCCTAAGCAACGCTTTCTTCACCATTGCCTCTTTGTGCCTCCTGGGTACATGTCTGTATTTATGTATTTGTAAATGTATTTTTCTAACAAAATTGGTGTCTGACTATATATGAGGCTTTATGTCCTGTTTTCTATTTCAAGTGATATTGTGACCATTTTTTTGTGCCATTTCTGACAATCACTTGTCCTCTGTCTCTGACTGCTGCCTCCTGGAGGTAGACACACCTTCAGGACCTCCCCTTCCCTCCCCTTTCAAATGCTCACCCCGTCTCCTCATTCTGCCCAGATGTCTCCTCTCAGGCCTTCTCTGAGCACCCCCTGAAATAGCACCTCCCCTCCTGTCCTCTGCCCCTGTGTGGCTCTATTTTGTTTTCTGGAACTTTTTTTTTTTGACACCTAAAATTATTTATTTGTGTATGTGGTTTTTTTGGTTTGTTTTCTTTTTTCTGACTCTCCCACTGGAACGTAAGCTTCACATTAGCAAACTTTGTTTTCATTCACGTCTGTGCCCTTGGGCCCCGAACAGTGCCTGGCACATCGTGGTGGGAGGGCTGACTTCTCCCTGGCCCAGGGATCCACGCAGTTGTCTCCCTTTTGCCTCCACAGACCCCTGGACCCAACCAGCTACAATCCTGCCAAGAACAACTACCATCCCGTCGAGGATGCCTGCTGGAAACCAGGCCAGAAGTGAGGCTTCTCCCTCCCCGGCCTGCCTGCTCCAGCCTCTGTTACCGTGGGGGGCTCTCAGCCGGAGCCTTGGTTGGAGGAAACGGTCAAGCCTCTCCCTCCCGTGTTCTGGGGACACAGCGGCATTGAAAGGGACGGAGAGACGGCTCTGGGCAGTGAGCGGGGTTGCTCTCGTGCATTTGGGTGTTGGCAGGGCTGTCCCCAGGGAGGTGTGGGGAAGCGGTATGGACGGGGGACAGTGTGGGCTGTACACATGGCACTTGTGTCTCTTTTTCTTCCCCAGGGTCCCTTATCTGGCCGTGGCCCGCACATTTGAGAAGATCGAGGAGGTTTCTGCTCGGTAATTGATCAGGCCTGCCTGGGTGGAGGCTCTTCCGTCTCTGTCCCTTGCATGGCAGTCGATGCTGCCTCCTGCTGCCCGACCCTTCCAACCCGGCCTCTCCCCACACTCAGGCACAATGTCGTGGACCACAGAGGTCACGAGAGTGGCTGCAAGTCCTCTTGACTTTCTGCCTCATTCTCTTAGTCAAAGCAAGACACCAGGTTGAGCCCAGATCTCTGGGGTAGGGAAACAGGCTCCACCCCGGGACGGCTGGAACTGCAGAAAGTGTGTGATCATTTTGAGTCATTGGGGATAACTGCAGTCTTGCTGCCGCGTCTCCGTGTTAGCGAAAGGAGGTTGGGTCTTGGTTACAGCGATGACCCCCTTCTCACTTGCAGAGGTTTCCCCCCCCGCTAGAGACCCCCACTCCCAGTGATGCCCACCCTGGTCCTTCTCGGCAGCATATTAGCACCACTGGTCCACACCCGGCTCCCTTCTGTCCCCAGTCCTGTGCCCCTGCTTGTCCTCCCCAGCCCAGCACTCAGCCCTGTGTATTTAGTTTATATAAATATTATCGTGGGGCCCACCTCATTTAGCTTTATACTTTTACTGTCAACCCATTTCCATATCTTTCCATGTTGGTTTAAGTGGATCCCAGCTTGTTTTAACTGCTCTGTAGTATTCCTTCATTTTCATATGTCACATGTCATTTTTCAGTTCCCCAGAACTGGTGGAGCATTTTAGGCTGTTCTCAATGCTTTGTTTTTATAAATGTGTCTCTTTGATCATTTGAGAAACTTCCCCTGGGACATAAGCCCCACAGTGTGTGTTGGGGAGAGCGTCATGCAGGGTCTGGGGAGGGCAGCGAAGTGAGGGTCCTGCCCAGGGGACAGGCCGGTCTGAGAGTGGGTCCAGCTCTGCTGCTTCCCAGCTGTGTGCCCGACCCCTCTGAGCCTCGGTTTCTTCACGAGTAAAGATTATACATCTCAAAAAAAAAAAAAAAAAAAAAATTACACATCTCAAGTTTGCCTTGGGGACTGTGAAATTGACCAGTACCACAGAGCACAGTGTGTAGTTTCAGGAGAAACTCAGACATCACCAAATCACCTAATTCAAGAGAACCGCAGGTGACTGTCCTAACCCTGTAATTCAAAATCAGAGGGTTTTATTATTTCTTTGAAACTTTTTTGAAACAATTTTAGACTTAGAGAAAAATTGCAAAAGAGGCATGGAGTCCCCATGTGCCCTTAAAAGGGTGCCGGCTTCCTTCCTGCTTACATCTCACGTTGGCCTAGGACAACTGTCAAAACCGGGACATTAACGTCAGCACAGCACTGTTCCGTAATCCACAGGCTTCATTTGCATTTGCCAGTTTTCCCACTTGGGGATTTACTTTGAGACTTTGCAAGGATCCTGTGTCTCAAACTTTTGCCCACTAATTTTAGTATCTGTTTTAGTGTCCCAGGGCTGCTAGAACAAAATACCCCAACCTTGGTGGCTTAAAACAGTAGGAATTTATTCTCGCCACAGTTCAGGAGGCCAAAAATCCAGGTGTCGGCAGGTTTGGTTCCTTCTGAGGGAGACGCTGACGCACGCCTCTCGTCCGGCTGCTGGCGGTTGCCGGCGGTCCTTGGCTTGTAGATGCAACGCTCCCGTCTCTGCCTCGTCTCCACATCCACCTTCTCTGGCTCCCTCTGTGTGTCCTTCTCTGTAACTTATAAGGGTGCTCATCGGATTTAGGGCCCAGTAATTCTCCGTGATCTCATCTCGATCCTTAATTACACCTGCAAAGACACTATTTCCAAAAAAGGTCACGTTCTGAGGCTCTGCGTGGACGTGGACTTGGAGGGGTGGTATTCCACCCCCTGCAGTGTCCAGGGGTGAATCTTGCCTACATTTGGTACTGTGGTGTTTGCCTAATGGTTATTTTGTATTTCTCTTATTCGTTCTACATTTTTAAAAATGTGTTCATTAGACTTCTTCTGTAAGAGAACCATAGCTTCTCTTTTCAATTAGGCCCCAAAGTTTGCCGGTAACAAACCCATACTCTCCAGTTTTGCTGACACAGACAGAAACACGATTTTCTTTTTAGAGGCGGCACAGCTTGGTGGCTGGGAGCACCTTGGTTTGCATCTCAGCTTCGTACTTACTGGCTCTGTGACCTTGCGTGAGTCATGGAATCTTTCTGTGCCTCCATTTTTTCATCTGTAAAATGGGAACAATAATAATATCTACCTCAGAGGGGGAGGCTGTGAGGATTCGGTGAGTTAAAAGGTATAAACGGCTTAAAACTGGTGCCTGCACTTAGGAAACACTCTATATGCCTGAGCTACTGCTTCTCTGGGATGATCACCACCGTCTTCATCATTGTTGTCACACTGAGTTACTCTCCCTGCAGCAGTCTGTGATTGTGCCCGTGGCTCCAGGTCACACGCCTGGGACCGTTTTGAGCCCCTTCCTCTTCTCTTCCTGGTTCCTTTTAGTGTCCTCCCCACCCCCCACCCCCAAAAAATCACATTTTGCCCCTGAAGGACCAGGTGGTTACACCCTTGTCCCCTCCTCCAGGCTCCGGATGGTGGAGACCCTGAGCAACTTGCTGCGCTCCGTGGTGGCCCTGTCACCCCCAGACCTCCTCCCTGTCCTCTACCTCAGCCTCAATAGCCTTGGGCCACCCCAGCAGGGCCTGGAGCTTGGCGTTGGTGACGGTGTCCTTCTCAAGGCAGTGGCCCAGGCCACAGGTAAGGGGGGCTGTGGTGGAGGGGCCAGCGGGAGGGGAGCTGAGCAGCGGAAAGCTGAGAGGTCGGGAGGACCTGAGAGACGGTGGAGAGAGAGCTGAAGGTGGAGCGAGGAAGAGGAAGAGGCCAGGAGGGAAGAGAACCTGACGGGGACAGACTTGCAGGGGTGTTGGGGAGAGCACGCAGGGCAGCGATTCAGGTGAGGGAGGACCAGGCCTGTGTTGAGACGGGGCCGTGAGGAGGAGGAAGATGCTGAAGGTAAAGACAGTGGGACTTGGGGGCTGGGCTGAGGGTTGGGGCTTAGGGAGGTGGCAGAGGTCCTAAGGACTCTAAAGGACTTTAGCTGGAGGGGCTGAAGGGGGAAGAGTGGGGTAAACAGGGGCCTGCAGGGGCCGAGCCGCCTGAGCAGGGTGGGGAGGCTTGAGGCTGGTGATGTGGGCGGCCACCTGCCAGGGGCCAGGAGTGCCTGGTGCTTGCTGTGGGTCATCAGGGAGCCATGGAAGGATCGAGAGCAGGCAGCGGGCTGGGTCAGCTCTGGCCCTTGTGGAGGACGGATGGGAAGCTAGGAGGCTGGGGAGGAGGCTGAGGGCAAAGGTCTGGGGGGAGAGGAGCTGGGCAGGGCTGCAGGGAGCAGGAGAGGGCGGGTGTGGAGAGAGACAGTCATAGGAGGGACCTGCCAGATGGTGGGGACCCTGGTGGCGGGGGTTGGGGTCAGGTACTGCGGGCGGGAGCTAATCATTCCAGCCTGGGACCAGGCATGGGTGGCCTGTACCTGCAGGCCCTCCAAGGCCATCCGAGAAGTAGGGACATATATGGGCCTGAGCTCAGTAGATCTGGATCAGAGAGCGGGGTTTAAGTGAGGTCAGCTCAGGAGGGACGACCCAAGCGCTGGCGAGTTTCCGTCCGCCCGGGAGAGGATGTACAGGGAGCATATGAGGGCACCTTGGGGTTGAGCCACGGGGAATCCCGACATTTTAGGAAGCGGGGGGGGTTCCCAGGGTTTCACGGGAAGACAAAGGGACTGAGAAAGACCGACAGGGTGGGCTACGAGAGAGTCATGGGGTCATGGGAGCCAGAGAGGAGGAGACTCAAAATTCTCTCGCTCATGCACTCAAGATATATTTATTGAACGTGGACATCACACCAGATCCAGGGCAACCGGTATCTGCTAAGAACACTCTGAGCTACAAGTAACAGGAAGCCCAAGTACACTGGCTGCAACTAGGATCTATTTTTCTCACTAAAGAAGTTGTTGGTGTTGGTTCCCTGCCCAGTGATGCCATCGTGGCCGGGCCTTTTCTGCCCTTTTGTGCGTCTGTCCTTAGCACGTGATGCTCACACTGGTCTCTGTGGCTCCTTGTGGGTCTCACGGCTGCCCAAGCCCAGGTTTGTTGTGAGTTCTTCACTGTTTTGGAAAATCCTGTCCCTTTTGACACGCCAGTGGATACGTCACACACCAACGCCCACACCTGTGGCTGTCTCACTCGTGACGATTCCACTTCAGGCACGAAGTCTGTCCCTTTTGTTGTGTCTTCTCCTGTCTTCTGAGCATCCACAGACTGAAACGTGTGCTGCTTTGTTGGATTACGTTCCCTTTCTCTCCTCTCTGTGTTAAGAGTTAGGGCGTTATCTCCATATGTATTGGTAGGTCACGTTATCCCTTCATTTCATTTCAAAATAGAAAAGATGAGACAAAATTTCTGTCATGACCAGGGTGTGTTGGTTGTGATAGGCTGACAGACGCCGGTCACAGTTGTCAGGGTGGTCGAGTCTCCACCTTCCCAGCTCCTGGTCTTACACCCAGGCTGCCCCTGGGACCAGCTCTGGGTGGTAAGTCCAAAGCACGTCCCATATGTTTAAATTGGTGACTTCAAAAAGACAAGCCAAAGGTCATTGGTCACTGCTGGAGGATGTTAATGACCAACTAGAGGAAGGGGTCCCTTGGCCTCTCTGCTCCGTCTACACTCACTTCCCTGGTGATCTGATTCCATCTGTGGTTTAAATCCCATCTACGCCCTGACGACGCTGGCCCAGGTGTCTCCCTTGAGTGTGGACGTGTTGGCCAACTGCCTGCCTCACTCCCTATGGATGTCTTGTAGGTTCCTGCCCCCAGTGTGGTGGGGGACAGTCACCGAGCCATCTCACCAAGTGGGTGAGCGTTAGGAGTAGCAAGGTGAGGGGACTCGCCACAAGCACATGCACTGGAGAAAATGCATCCAGGCCACCAGGGAAGGGAGACACACAGCCGCAGTTGTCATCCTCACCGCTGCCACCCGCTGTCTCCCCTCCAAGGTCGGCAGCTGGAGTCGGTCCGGGCTGAGGCAGCTGAGAAGGGCGACGTGGGGCTGGTGGCCGAGAACAGTCGCAGCACCCAGAGGCTCATGTTGCCGCCACCGCCACTCACTGCCTCGGGGGTCTTCGCTAAGTTCCTCGACATCGCCAGGCTCACGGGCAGTGCTGTAAGCAGGGGCTCACCCCGTACCCCAGGCGGCTCGGGGCCCTGTGGGTGGTTCTGCTATGCGGGCCGGGCCCCTTCAGCCCTGCCTGTGGGGTGCAGGGCCTCCTTCTCTCCTTCCTGCGCTCGAGACCGGGGGTCTGCCCTGGAGATTCTGGCACCTAGTGCCGTGCCTGCCGCACGATGGGACTCAGTAAATACCTGCTGGCTGAAGGGGACAGAGGGAGGCAGGGAGGGAGCTGCCCTGAGAGCTGGAGGCCATGGGAGCTGGGACGTGGGGGTGGGGCGAGGGTGCGAGGGTGGCCGGGGAGGGGAGGTGCGGTCCCTCCCCTCAGCACCAGGCCCTGACTGGCGTCCCCTGCCTCCTCCAGTCCACAGCCAAGAAGATGGACATCATCAAAGGCCTCTTCGTTGCCTGCCGCCACTCCGAAGCCCGATTCATCGCCAGGTGAATGTTGGGCCTGTGCGGCGGGGAGAGGGGGCTGCAGGCCTGGAGGTGAAAGCTGGGCGGGTCTGGCGGCCAGAACCACCACCCGACTCCCCTTGGATGAGAGGAGCACAAGCCGGAGGTCCAGACCCTGAGGGGGTGGGAAGGGAGCAGTTTCCTTTCACAGCCAGCTCTTCCCTTGGTGGCCCTGCCTGGAGAAGGTCCTCAACTCATGGGTGGAGCGTGCTGTGATCGGCCTGTGATGTCTGCCTTGGCCTAAGGGGCAGCGCAGCGCAAAGCCGGGGTTTGCCATGACCATGGGAGCACAGTCACCATGGACAGCCCAAGTCATGGAGCATTTCTAGTGTGGCCTGTGCCATGTGCTTCGTCCTGCCAGTTTCTCCCACCAGCTGCGCAAGGCAGGCCCTGTTATCCTCACCCTCAGTTTGCAGAGGGGGAAGTGGAGGCACAGGGAGGTTAAGCCTCCTGCCCGCAGCCGCTGGCTCAGAGCGAGGGCTGTGCCGGGTCAGGTCTGACGCTCATGTGCAGGCCCCAGGCCCCTCTGTGCCTGCCTCGCCCTCCCCGAGCCTCACCACCCCTGCAGGGCAGCTGAGATGAGAGGCAGCTGCAGGGCACCCAGTCCTGCCGCCCAGTACGTGCCGGTGGTGGTGACCGTTACTGGCTGGTGTCCACTTCCGCATCTGTCACATGGGGCGGTGAGATCTCTTGGGTCAGGCTCGGGAGATTCTGGGTTTCAAGGAGAAGATCTGCAAAGCGTCAAGGTGGGGGAGGCTGGAGGAGGCAAGAGCGAGGGGTAGAGGCGAAACTGGAAAGGTGCAGCAGGCCCACTCCCCAGCCTGCTCTCTCCCCAGGTCCCTGAGCGGACGGCTGCGCCTGGGGCTGGCAGAGCAGTCGGTGCTGGCCGCCCTCGCCCAGGCTGTGAGCCTCACGCCCCCAGGCCAAGGTGAGCTCCTTTGGCCAGTCTTTGTCCCCTCCCCAGAGCAAATGTGGCCTTCCCCTGTCCTCTCCCCCGCCCCTTCCCCACACAGCTCCTGCCACCCCAGACTCCTTTCCCCTGAGGGAAGCATCTCCTGGGCCTCAGTTTATGTTCCACTGTGGACCTGGGGTGGCTGAGCGGTCGGGCACATCCCAAAGCCTCTGGGGGTCTTTTCTTAGGATTCCCCCCAGCTGTGTTGGATGCTGGGAAGGGCAAGACAGCAGAGGCCAGGAAGACGTGGCTGGAGGAGCAGGGCATGATCCTGAAGCAGACGTTCTGGTGAGAGCCGGGGGCCGTGGGCACAGCAGGGGGGCCCAGGTGAAGGGGGAGGGCCGGTGGCTGCCAAACAGTAGTGACCATGGGGCTGGTGGCTGAGAGCAGGGTGGTGGCCAGACGAGATCGGTCCTGGGCACACGTGTGCTGACAAAGATCAGGAGGGTGGCAGGCGGTGCAGTGCCAGAGACCCAGGAAGAGGCAGAAAGACGCTGACAGTGAGCGAGGGCAGCGGGCATCGAGAGTTTCCGAGTTGCAGGTGGGCTGCGCGTGCAAAAGGCCACAAGAGACCCAGAGAAGGGCTGGTGACTGACGTGTAGCGAGGGGTTGTGACGGTCACAGAGACAACGTCCATGGAGTGATGGTGAGGGCTCCAGAGGAGGCCGCATGGGGAGACCTTGACCGGCGGCTGACCCAGCGCTGGTCACAGCGAGATGCTGGGTGCCCCAGAGACAGTGTCTGAGGCAGAAGGGCCCATGAGCAGTCCCCCAAGTGCCTGGGGGCCACCCTGGGTGCTGGGCACACACAGAAAACGAGCCCTCGCAAGGCTCCCAGCCGGGGGGTGGACTCACATCTGCCTGCAGAGGGGCTGACCCAGTGCTGGCCTCGGCCTCGCCCAGGCAGACGAAATCCGAATCTTTGCATTGGAGCCTGGCCTTGAAAACCTTGTTTGCTGCTTTTTTTCTTTTCTTTTTGTTTCAAAATATTAAGAGGGTACAAATGTTTTTGTCCCATGGCTTGAATCAGGGCTACAAATGCGCCCATCACCCGAACAGTGTTCATTGTACCTGTTAGGTGGGCTTTAGCCCCTCCCCTCCTCCCCCTCCCTCCTGCTTGATTTCCAGTGAGTTTTACTTCCCTCTGTGGGCTCGTGTGCCCATCGGTTAGTTCCAGTTTATGAGAGAGCACGTGTGGTGTGTGTTTTTCCATTCTTGAGATACTCCACGTAGGGTAATAGTCTCTGGTTCCTTCCAGATTGCTGCAGAAGGCATCAATTCATCCTTTTCATGCCTGAGTAAAGTTAAACACGACCTTCCATGGTTCTCGTGTGTAGGCCAAGGAGAGAGTCGCTGGTCTGGTGGTGACGGTGCAATGGCAGGCCCAGACTAGGGACAGCAGGAGAACACAGAGACGGAGTGGCAGGAGGGGTGGGGCCGTGGGGACGGAGACCGGCAGGGGCGTGTAGGAGCCCCGGCTTCTAGGCACAGGCTGAGGTATCTTTCCAAGCTGTGCGAGTTCTAAGAAGACTCTCCCGCATCTCATTCTCGCCCCACACCCCAGTGAGGTGCCTGACCTGGACCGAATTGTCCCCGTGCTGCTGGAGCATGGCCTGGAACGACTCCCGGAGCACTGCAGGCTGAGCCCAGGTATGGGCCCCCCAGGTCCCACGGCAGCCCCACGTGCTGCTGAGCCGCTGTGCACATGGGCCCCCCTATAGGCACCGGCACAGTCCTCTTTTCTCCCCACCAAAGTTACATCCCTTCCCTGGTGCTGAAACGCATTCCTTTCTCCTGGGGTTTCCCTCCTGCGCTGGCTGTGCAGGTGAAGCTGCCGTGGTGGGGTGTGCCAGAGGCAGCGGGTCAGGCCGAAGGGAACTGCTTTCTGTCACACACCAGTCACCAGAGCAAAGCGGAGGGTCAGGAAGGGTACGCAGCTGTGCTCCAGGGATCACCCAGGGACCAGGCTCCATCTGTCCTGTCCCTCTGCCCTCCTGAGGTTGTCCCCCCAGTGTGTGATTAGAGATGGCTCACTTCCTGATGTAGATTGTGAGAGGAGGGGAGGCAACCAGATTGCTCGTGAGGATGTCACCCAGACGTAGCACCTCTTACATGCGTTCCAGTCACATGGCCTTTCCTAGCTGCAAGGGGCGACGGGGTTGTCCCAGGGGCCCTTCCAAAGCACAGGAGGATTCATTCTCTTGCTCAGTGGCGAGAAGGGAGAATGGGTCCTGGGGCGCATCAGCGGTCTCCTCCACCACCCGCCCCACTCGGGGCATTGCCTTCCCTCGGCCCCGTCCTACCCTAACCCACTCTCCCCCCCGCCCAGGCATCCCCCTGAAGCCAATGTTGGCCCATCCCACTCGGGGTGTCAGCGAGGTCCTGAAACGCTTCGAGGAGGCAGCTTTCACCTGCGAGTACAAATACGATGGGCAGAGGGCACAGGTACACATCTCTTCTGCAGGAGGCAGGGGGTGCCGCAGAGCAGGGCGGGGACAGTCAGACGGGAGCTCAGAGCCAGCCTCTGGCACGGGCTGCCCGGCTGACCTTGCTGGTCTCCCTGGGCTTTAGTTTCCACCCCCTTGCGATGAGTGCGGCGATAACCACCCCACAGGCTTATCCGAGGACAAAGTCGTCAAAAGTCCTGACCTGCAGTAGTGGCTCCACTGGTGCCCTGCTGGGGGGTGTGTTCTAGCAGCCATTCTGGGAGGCGCCGTAGTGCAGTGACGTTGCCCATGTGTCCCGTGACCCGGGACCAGAGAGCAAGCGATGTGGGTGAGCGTTTGAGGCAGCTGCACGTAGTGGATTCAGCAGACCCTTAGCATCATAAATGGATCTTCAAAATAGTGTTGAGAAAGAAGTAAGAAACAAAATCATTCATGACAGCGACAATGATTTTATATATAGAAACTTTGTTGAGATAGCAATACACATGTAAGATAGCATGTACGTAGCCCTGCTCAAGGACTGTGACGAGACTGTATTAAAATAAGCTAATAAACTAACCATGGAAACCAGCATGATACTTACAGCATAACAGCATTTAGGCAAATCAGTATGTACACCTAGCAAGACATGTGTTTACAGGAGGAGAGGGGTGGGGATTGGAAATAAAAAATGACAGGGGCTTCCAGAGACGGGTGGAAGGTGCTGTTGGAACCAAGATGATTCGCTTAGTTCTGTGCACCAGTTCCTCCTCCAGAGCATCCAGAACCTTCTACCAGTGAAGGTGGAGCCAGAAGGAAAAGGAGGGACCGTGTGGGGTGGGCTCAGCTCTGATTTCCTCTCCCTTCCCCCACCCGCTGTGGCAGATCCATGTTCTGGAAGGCGGGGAGGTGAAGATCTTCAGCAGGAACCAGGAAGATAACACCGGGAAGTACCCAGACATCATCAGCCGCATCCCCAAGGTGGGTGTCTGCCGTGCACCGACTCCGGCAGGGGGCGGCTCGGCAGTGGGGGCTCGTTAGAGGAAATTGGATCTCATCTGGCTGCAGATGACAGAGCTCCCACTGCGCGTGGCTTAAGCAGATATTTTTTTCTCAAAGAAATCTGGAGATGGGCGGCCCAGCACTGGTGTCCTCCCGCACCCAGCTCATTTCTGCCTCTGTCCTCTACTGTCCTTGGCTGGTTAGTTTTCATCCTAGTGCCTGTCCCCTGACAGTTTCCCAAATAGGTGTCGCACTTCCAGACAGAAAGAGGGAAAAGGGATTCTAGCTTCTGTCCCCTCCCATGAAGACACCTGTCAAGCACCCGAGCTGACTCCAGCTTGGAGTCCCGTGGCCACCCTAGTGCGACAGAGGCTGGGAAAGCCAGAATCTAACTGTGCAGCCTCTCCGGCAGGGAGGACAGGGAGAGGGAGTGGGGACGAGGGTCCCGGGAGCTGGCCTGCAGATGGGCCTCAGCCTCAGAGTGAAGCCCAGGGTCGCGTAGGGCTGGGCCTCACGGGCCCCGAGCTGGGTGTTTCTCTGCACTCAGCGGGAGTCTCTGGCCTATGTTAGGACTCCTCTATGAAAGAGCCTTTCTCCTTGCCGGCCCCTAATTCATTAGGAAATTGTTTCTTTCAGAGAGCAGGGACCACAGCGTCCGTAATCCTGCCTGTTAGAGGTGGTGAAGACGAGAGTCACAGTACAGCGTGTGCCTTGGTGGCTCTCCTGAGTGACAAGCGCTATTTTTTAAATTTTACTAAGATGTAATTTCCATAAAAGTTTCTGATTTTACATACACAGTATACTTTGATGAGCTTTGACAAGTTTATACACCCATATGACCAATACCCAATCAGTGTATAGGACTTGTCTGTATTCTCATCACTCTAGACTATTTCCCTTGCCCCTCCTCCGCCCCCCACCATCCATCTGCCAGAGGCAACCCCTCATCAGCTTTTTTTCACCATAGGTTAGTTTTGCTTATTCTAGAGCTTCCTACCAGTGGTACCCTACAGTACAAAATCTTCTCTATCTGGCTTCTTCCGCTTATTCATTCGACAAGTACTTACTGGGCATCTGCTCTGAGCTGGGCCCTGTACTGCAGGCTGGGGACACAGACAGGCCTGCCACGGTCTCTGCCGTCACCCAGCTCACAGCCTAGCGGGGCAGGCAGGCTTTCACCAGAGAGGCCTGCGGTTGACTCCATGATTACATGTGCAGTCAGGGCTCTGAAGAGAAGGGCCGACCTTCTGTAAGCCTGTGTGAGAAACTGACTTGACTTAGGCTTAGTGTCGGGGGAGCTGCGCGGCTCCAGGGTACGGTAGGGCTGGTGCCCCGGGACCTGTGCCTCCCAAGGGAAAAGGCTCCCAGCGGAGGCGAAGGACAGTGCAGGGGAAGGACAGGGCCGGCATGCTAGAGGGAACCGCGTGTGCAGGGGCCCGGTGGTGGCGGGCACAGCCCATTAAAAACAGAGGCTCATGTGCCGGGGTGACGAGAGCAAGGCTGCGGGGCCAGGGGAGGCAAGGGAGGACCAGGGCTGACAGGAGACTCCCCCCACCCCACCCCACCCCACAGCACTGGGGAGTCACGGGGTGGTTTTAGCAGGGATGCACTGTGACCAGATTGGCTTTGCCAGGATCACCCTGGCTGCTGTGAGGACAGTGGAGCTGGGGGGCAGCGTAGGATGGGGGGACCAGAAGGATGCAGTGACTGAGCGCAGTGGGGTGGTGGGAAGTGGGCAGCTTGGAGATTTTTGAAGGGGAAATTGACACGTTCACTGGGGAATTGAATGTGGGTGAGAGAAAAAGGGAGATGACAAAGGCTCCTGGGTCCCCAGCTTGTGGGACTGAATAGTACGTTTTCAGAAAAGTTTTTCCTCCCCTCAGTGGAGATCTGCGTTCGTGTGTCTCTTTGTCAGTGGATCTGGAGAGCTGTGGAAGGAAAAGGGAGTTTGTTTCCCCATGTCTTTCTTTTGACCCCATCCTCTGCCTCATATAAGCCCGGAGTCTCTCCCTTCACTTTTCAGATTAAACTCCCATCTGTCACATCCTTCATCCTGGACACTGAAGCCGTGGCTTGGGACCGGGAAAAGAAGCAGATTCAGCCATTCCAAGTGCTCACCACTCGCAAACGCAAGGTACTGTTGGTCCCCTCCACTGCCTGCCACAACCCCATACTCCCTCGTCTTCCCAGGCCTGGCTACAGATCCTGCCCGATCCCAGAAGGGCAGAGTGTCAGTCTGAGTGCAGTTCTCTCAGCCTTTCTGCAAAACGGCTGCCACGGCTCCAGCCATCACATTCCCATCCCAGCATCCCAAATAGGAAGCTGGTGAAGGGCCCTTTTCCCACATCTCTGTCATTTTGCTGTGAAAGATCTGTTGTGGGAACCTCCACAACCTGTACCCCAGCAGACCTCCCCTTTATAACTCATTGGCCAGAACGATGTCATGTTACCCTCATTAGCTGCAAAGGAGACTGGGAGAGCAAATATCTGGTGAAGGGGAGTGAAGTTGTCAGAATTAGCCAAGAGCTGTTATGATTCACCACCTGGGGCCAGCAGCATTGCCACCCTCACGGGTGTGCGGCCTGTCAGCTGGGGAGAGGGAGAGACTAGCAGGTGACCGGTGTCTGCCTCAGGCACGATGCCGGGGGAACCCAGCCAGCCCCGTCACACCTTCCCCCACTCCTGGTCTCCATTTTGCCCCAACCCAGGAGGTGGATGCATCCGAGATCCAGGTGCAGGTGTGTTTGTATGCCTTCGACCTCATCTACCTCAACGGAGAGGTAAGTTCCGGCTTCATGTCTGGAGCAGCCAAGGGAAGACGGGGGTGGTGTGTGGGCCTGGGAGCCGGCAGTCTGACTGTCATCTCTGACTCTGCTTCACCAGTGGGGAGGCCACTCAGGCAGTGGTTCTCCAAGTGCCTTTATTCAACTGGTATTAAATTACAAGAGACCCGTAGTGTCCATTCACGCTCCAGCAAGGCCACAGCTCCCTGTCTGGTGCTCCCGAGCTCGCCGGCTCTAAGCGGTGTCCAGCCCCTCTTGCCCGCGACCAACCCTGTGCTTTAAGCTCTCAGAATCCTCCCGACAGCGCGGGTCTCCCCTCAAGGCTTTCTGTAAACCATGTTACTAATTGTGACCTGTATGTTTCCTGTTTGCCTCGCGGTCAGGACTTACTGTCTCTGTCTCCACAATAACACCCCATCTTCTGTCCTCCCTCCCCGGCCCCTCAGTCCCTGGTACGTGAGCCCCTTTCCCGACGCCGGCAGCTCCTCCGGGAGAACTTCATGGAGACGGAGGGTGAGTTTGTCTTCGCTACCTCCTTGGACACCAAGGACATTGACCAGATCGCCGAGTTTCTGGAGCAGTCCGTCAAAGGTGAGGCCACCTGCCCTTCTCTCCGCCAAGGTCTGTGGCCTCCCTGCAGCCCGCAATGACCCCGGCTTCCCAGCCTGTCCCCCACCCCAGGTGATTTGACCAGAACCCTGCCTGCTCCAGCCCTTGTGAGCCGGGGGTTTCCAAGAACCTCGCTGTGTGTCTCCCTCAGACTCCTGCGAGGGGCTGATGGTGAAGACCCTGGACGTCGATGCCACCTATGAGATCGCCAAGAGATCGCACAACTGGCTCAAGGTGATTCCCGTCCCTGACCTGGCCTTCCCCACTAGAGCCCCGGGTCTGCAAGTCTGTCCCGACTGGGCAGTCATTTGGAGTCTCCACTCTGTACCCTGTTTGAGCTCAGGGACCCTCTTCAGAGTCCCACAGTCCCACCCCAGGTCCCTGTTAGTGCTTGCCCTGGCGCAAGCACTGCAGATCCTACAGTGTGGAGTTTGGATGAGGTCTCTGTTCTCTCCGTGCCGGCCTCAGTGTCGGCCAGGCACTCGGGGAGGAAGTCGGCCGGCAAACGAGCAAAAAGAGAAAGTTGGGCAATGATGAGCGCCATGGGGATCGCGAGTCCGTTTGGGGCCAGCAGGTCTGGGAGCGCCCTAGGTGATTGGGAAGAGGCAACGTTTGGGTTGAGATGGAGACAGCAGGAGGGGGTCGACGACAAGATCAGGGACAGAGCACCAGGCGGGGTGGGGGTGGGGGCGTAAGTGCAAAGGCCCTGAGGAAGGAACAAGCTGGGCGTGTGCAGGGAGCAGGCAGGTGACGTGGGAGGAGAGGGAGGAGTGGTGAGCAGGCCCCAGGTCACGCAGCAGCGTGGGAGCCACCGCCAGATAAAACCAGATCTCCCTCTAAGAGCTCTGGGGAAGCCAGTGGAGGTTTCGTGCAGGGAAGTCACAGCGTCTGGCTGTCGTTTTGCAAAGGTCCTGTGGTTTCCCTGTGGCTAGTGGAGGGATTTGGAGGGGCGGCCTGGGCAGGAGTGGGCGTGAGTGAGCGAGTCTGTCGGCGGCTAAGGGACGATGGAGGTTTGAGTGGAGAAGGGGCAGTGAGGGCTGGGTGGGCACGAGAGCCGTTTTGGAGCTGAGCTGGCCCGGCCTGCTGGCGGGATGTTCCTGTGTGTTTATCTGCCTGTCACCCCTGTAGACACGAGCAGCTGTAATGGCACAGACCTCCCTGTCTTAGGGTACATGCACGTTACACCCACGTGCCGTCCACAGCGAGAAGCCCTTCCCATGTCCATTCTCTCGGGGCATCCTCAGCGTTGTTTCTGGAAGTTCTCTCCAGCCCACCGATTAGCTCCAGCAGTGATGCCCCCCATTGGGTTGCCCCCTCATATCTTGTCTCCCCTCCTCCCAGCTGAAAAAGGACTACCTCGACGGCGTGGGCGACACCCTGGACCTTGTGGTGATCGGCGCCTACCTGGGCCGGGGGAAGCGGGCCGGCCGGTACGGGGGCTTCCTGCTGGCCTCCTACGACAAGGACAGTGAGGAGCTGCAGGCGATATGCAAGGTCCTGGGGCTTGGGGCTGACTGCAGAAGCAGGGGAAAAGTAGATTCGAATGCTGGGGACTCCTGTTGGCAACCTAGGGAGGGCCCAGACCAAGAGGTGCTCATGTCCTAGTTTTTATTTACATTTTCTGATTATTTAACTCTTGCTTCTTTTGGAAAAATGGGCCAGTATAGAAAGGTGTAAGGAGCCTACATCAGTTAGGAATTCAATTTAGCAGCAAATACTGATAGCTTACGTAAGAGAAGGATTTATTTTTCTCTCATGTATTGAGAAACGTGGGGGGCAGGCAGCTCTCCAATTTCATTGGGGTCCAGGCTCCTCCTCTCTTTCCCCACATTCGTATTTGTCATGTGCTTCTGGCCTCATCATCACAGTGTGGCTGCAGGTGTTCCAGCCATCATGGCCATGCATGTTCCAAACAGCAGAAAGGAGGAAGGCACAAGGACAAAGGAGTGGGCCATCCGAGTCAGCCTCAGCCAGCGAACAGCTTCCATTAAGTTTTGTTGGTCAGAACTTTGCTCCACGGAGCACTGCCATCTGCAAGGAACTCTGGGAAATGTTTTTTTTTTTTTTAAGCTATATGTACATTGTAACTTGATTTTCCTGTGTATTTCCTATATTCGCATATCCAGCAAATTTGGATCTTTTGCCACAGAAACAGAACAAAATAGTACCCAGAATCCCAGAGGCAACCACTAGTAACATTTGAGGGGGCGTTTTATGGAATATTTATATTTTTACAAAATTCTGATCTTTTGCTATGAGTATTTTTCTTTTCTGCCTTTTTGCCATATAAGTACTTTATTTTAAATGTTGCTATATGCACTTAAGTAATATGGTCACAGGACTTGAACGCTTGCACAACTTCCAATGGACATGCCCCAGTTTCCTGAACCGGTTCCCTGGAGTTTGTAGCTGGAGTGTTACCAGCTTTGTTCTCATGAATAGCATCAGCACTTGATATATATAGACCTAAATAATCAATGATAGAAGTGATTTTATGATTCACAGATATCTTTGGCCACCAATCTGTCACCATTTTAAGTTATTTAGGATAGATTTTTTTTTTTTTTTACGAATAGATTTTTTAAAAGAGCTATTGTTGGGACAGAAGGCAAGAATATGTTTAAGGCTCCCAATACAAAAAGGCTTTGCAGCTGACATCTTCTATCAGAGATGCCCATCTTGCTGCATGTCTGCCAGCATCGAGTGTTACTGTTTTTTAGCCTTTCCTATTTTGGTAGGTGAAGGAAGCTCTCGGCAATGTTAAGATTGGAGCTGAGGACAAGTTACCGGGCAGGTGGGATGTGGGTGAGCCCAAGGGGATGACGTCCTGGGCCAGGGAGACGGAGTGGAAGGAGCAGGGTGTCGCGTGAAGCAGAGCCAGAGAGTGGGGTAGCGGACGTCCTGCTGGGAGAGTCACTGCCCCTCAGGAGCCTTTGGCTGGATGCTCAGCCCCCACCTCACCCCTCCTGGTTTCCGTGGATGCTGCTTGGGCCGGAAGCGGGTGGGGCTGCCAGCGCATGCAGGTCCAAGTCCTTAGATGGCAGGAGCGAGGAGGAAGCGCCGGGCCACCGGCCGAGCCTCTGACCTACCGCGTCCTCCCTGCAGCTCGGAACTGGCTTCAGCGACGAGGAGCTGGAGGGGCATCACCAGCAGCTCCAGGTGAGCCGTGGCGGCCGTGCGTCGGCCTCCCCGCCCCTGACAGCGTGCTCCTTACTGAGGGGGTGTCTGTGTCTCTTTGTCTGGTCCCTTCCCTCATTTCCTCCCCCTTCCCCCACTCCCCAGCCCTTGACTTGGAGGTTTGAGGCCTTCCCTGTCCTCTGTCCTCTGCTCCTGCAGGCCCTGGTGCTGCCCGCGCCCCGCCCCTACGTGCGCATAGATGGCGCCGGGGCTCCCGACCACTGGCTGGACCCCAGCACCGTGTGGGAGGTGAAGTGCGCAGACCTCTCCCTCTCCCCCATCTACCCTGCTGCGCGGGGCCTGGTGAGTAGCGGGGGACCTGGGCGTGGCCCTGCAAGGGGGTTCTGGGTGGGAACGTTGGTGGCAGAGTCGGGAGGGGCCCCCGTAGGCTCATCCTGAGCAGTGACCAAGGACACAGCTTGCATTTAACTTGGATGTCAGATGATGAGGTCAAAAATCTTTTTCTTTAAAAGAGAGTAGAGTAGAAAGGAAACAGTGACATTGCTCCCATCAATGTCATCATCTCACCTTCGGCTCTGAAGTAATTCTGGAAGACTCAGTTCATCTAAGTAAAAGCTTTAGTGCGATTCCTGGTGAGCCTTTGCCTTGACTGCTGCGGTTTCTTCCTCGATCGTAATTAATTTTCATGCTACCAAGTTTTTTAATTCCTTGGCCAATTTCTCTCTCTGGTGATTCCGTCCTCAACGCCAGCGGCGGTGTTGTTGTACACCAGGGGAAAACGCCAGCCGTGGCCAGCGCTGGGCCAGCTCTTAGCTTTCTCCTTCAAAAGAACAGTGAATCTCAAATATAAAATGTAATCTCTTTGTGATTTCTTTCCCTCCTTCAAATCCGAACTAGCACGTTCTTTTCTGATGAGAAGCGGACTCCGTTTTAAAAGAAGGAACTCCTATTTTTGATCTCATTTTTTTTTTTTTAATTTGTCACTCATGCTGCATATTACACCGCCAGGGTGCCCTGGTAACAGGTGACAGCAGCTGGTGTTTATCCAGCACTCACTGTGAAAATTAGCATTTCACTTGCACACGCTCATCTAATCCTCACAAAAGCCCCGAGACATAGTGACATGAGCATCTCCATTTTACAGGTGAGGAAGCAGAGCCCCAGGGAGCTTAGGTAACTGGCCCAGGGGCCTGTGGCTCCTGAGAGATGGGAGCTGGGATTTGAACCCCAAACTCTGGTTCTAGAACCCACACTCCGACTCTTTGCTCTTCTGCCTCTCAGCCCTAATCAGTAATAATAATAACAGCATGAATAGCAGCTAGAGCAGCCGGCATTTCTTAAGCACTTACTGTGTACCAGGTACAGTTCCAAGTACTTTGTCAACTTGCTTAATCCTTAAAACACCCATTGTTCAGCCCCCTGGTGTGGATCAGGAAACTGGGGCCCCATCAAGGGGGGAGGAGGACAGGGCATTGCCACAGCCAGCAGACTGCGAGTCCCCGTCCCCTCTCCTTACCCCCAGGTGGACAGTGAGAAAGGGATCTCCCTTCGCTTCCCTCGGTTTATTCGAGTCCGGGAAGACAAGCAGCCGGAGGAGGCCACCAGCAGTGCCCAGGTGAGGCCCTCGGAAGGGAGGGGGTCACCCTGCTACTTGGTCGGACTCTGGCCTGCAGCACTGGGGCTGGGGGCAGCCAGGAGCTTCTGACCACCCCCCCGCCATGTCCCACAGGTGGCCTATCTGTACCGGAAGCAGAGTCAGATTCAGAACCAGCAGGGCGAGGACTCGGACTCGAACCTTGAAGACATGTACTAAGTCCCTGCCCGCCGGGGCCGGGCGCAGGGCGAGAGGTGGAGAGGACCCAGGGATATCGCCGCTACTTTTCTCTACTTTTCTTCAAATCTGGTGTTGCAGTCTGCGGTTTTTGAGCGTCAGGGGTGTGTGTGAGCGACGTGTGAGGGGATGATTTACGCCGGGGTCTGGGATTCGTCTGGTCATTTCTTTCAATAAATAATTATCAAACCCTTACTCCGTGGCAAGGTCCGTGCTGGGCTCTGGCGGCAAAGCTCTAAGAAGTCCCTTGCACAGCATGTGACAGTGTGCTAGGCTCTGAGCCAGCACCGCCCAGCAGAGCTCTGTGCCGTGACGGGAGTGTTCCGTATCTGCTCTGTGCAGTGTGACAGCCACCGGCCACCTGCAGCGATCCAGCACTCGCCATGGGGCCGCACAAGCGAGGACGTGAATATTCCGCATAATTGTATCGGACCGCAGCGGTCTACAGTCTCTACATATATATTTTTTAACTTGTGTGACCTCCCAGCAGTTCCACACGTAGGTGCTGTCATGGTCCCTGTTTCGCAGATGGGGACAGGGAAGCACCGAAAAGGTCAGTGACGTATCCAGGGCCACACCTAGGAGTGTCACCGCCAGCTCTGACCTGGCCTATTCACCATACCTTTCAAGTGAGGTCCTCAGCCTCGGAGGAGACAGTAAGGACAGTGACTTGGGTGTGATTCCTGGCTCTGTGACCCACCAACCGGTGACCAGGCGTGGCCTCAGAATCCGCAGCACGGTGCTCTGGCCGTCACCCATGGGGCAGAGCGGTGGCCGTACCTGTTTTGCTCGCTGTTATCCCTCCTGGCGTAGAGCCCGCCATGAGGTCGTTGGAGTGTCAGTCTCCAGTGGCACAGGAGGTGGGACCAAGGGCGTCACTGTTAGTCTCCCCAGCATCCCTTCACCCCCTAACTTCTGAAGTCCCCTCTGAGTGCTGACTCCCTCCCGCCGTGTGCTTCCGGGCAGAGTTCCCTGTCCACCGCGCGGGTACAGACGGGCCACACTGGTCATGGTGGCCCCATTCAGCTCGCCACGAGTCAGGCTGGACACTGACATGCGTGGGAACTTTGGCCAATGCAACACAAAGTCTTCTGAGACTAAGGGGAGGAAACTTCTGGAAAACTTTTTCTAAGGTTGTCAGAAAGAGAACTAGGCCCTGGCAGCCTCCTCTGGCCCTGCCACAGCCCTCAGGCCACCAGCTGGAGGAGGGCAAGACCTGGGGTCAGGCGGATGAGAGGAGCACAGGGCCGCACACCCCGAGCCACCTGCTGCCAGGCTCTCGTTGAGCGACACGGCAAAGTCCCTTCACTGTCGAGCAGCTCTCGCTGGGGTCTGCCGCTGCCGGCAGCTGGAGGCATCCTCCGTGAGGCTGACGTGAGGGCTCCACAAGGGATGCACGTAAAGGGTTGGCAGCAGAGGCTGTCAAATGTGGTCCCCAAACAGCAGCTGAAACAGCATCACCTGGGACCTTGCTAGAAATGCAAAATGTCAGGCCCCGCCCAAAACCTGCTGCCCCAGACCCCCTGGCGTGGGGCCCGGACCTGCCGTCACAGGCCCTCCTGGTGGCCGTGCTAAGTGCTAACAGATTTGGGGCACTGCCCAGCACGTAGTAGAGACTCACTAGATGTTGCCGCCATGCTATGATGGCGACAACAACGAGGGTGGAGAAGGAGGGGGAGGAGGACGTGGGGAACTCCCAGAGCAGGGACGCTCCTTACCTGGTTCGCAGAGACAGCTGTTGGTTTCCCACGCCCGGGGGGAGCAGGGCGCTGATTTGCCAGCGGAACGTGATGAAAAGAGGTGAAACACAGAGGAGAGTCTGGGTAGTGAGGCGGGGGCGGGTGGGGGTAGTGAGGCATGACCCATTTGCAGTGCAGACCCCCACCCCAGACAGTGCCTGCGGATTCCCGCCAACTCAGCTCGTGCTCCCACGTTCCACACCAGCTGCCCTCCCCCGGGTGCATTCCCAGCTCTCGGGCCCCAGCAGTCTGGGCCATGCTGCCCCTCTACGAGGACTCCCCCTCCCTTTGGGCTCTGACAGCACCATGACTCTTACCACCCCCCACGACTCCTCCACACCTTGCTCTTCCCTCCTGAATTATTCAGGAAGACCGGAAGGGAGGGATGAGCAGAGGGAGAGCAAATGCCAGGCTCCTG
Organism: Eulemur rufifrons; assembly: GCF_041146395.1. Classification (NCBI taxonomy): domain Eukaryota; kingdom Metazoa; phylum Chordata; class Mammalia; order Primates; family Lemuridae; genus Eulemur; species Eulemur rufifrons. The sequence continues at coordinate 12,150,235 of NC_091006.1, read as the reverse complement.
ATCACCGTGCTCGCCTACTTCCCCACCTCCCACCATTGGGCGATTCTCCATTCTGGTCTCCTGCTCACGTTCCTGACTCTCTCGGGAAAACTTCTTGCAGCCCAGGGCCCTGTCCTCTCCGTCTCACTGCCCAGAGACCAGGCTAGAGTGAGCCCTCAGAATGCTTGTTGGAATACTGCATGAACGCGTGCCCTCTGCTCTAATCCCCATTTTCGAAACAAACTTTCCGATTCTACTCTGGGGATAACAGAGTGTCGGAGCCCGAGACCGGCTCTCCCCACCCACCTTGCTCAAGCCAGATGGGGAGGCAGGAACAGCTCTGATCCCTCCCCAGCCTGGTAGAGATTTCCACCCCAGCTGTCACACAGCTGTGAGACACGGAGACAGAGGGACAGGCAGGAAGAGGTGGCGAAGGCGCACTGTCTAGACACCGGTGCTGCAGAGCTGTGCCCCGCCCTCCATGCAGTTCCCGTTGGGCCCCGCCTGCATCTTCTTGAGGAAAGGCATCGCTGAGAAACAGCGGGTGAGGCGGGGGCGACAGGGACCGCAGCGGGCAGGGCAGGGGACGTGGGAACCTGGCAGACGGGGAGAGAGCAGGAACTGAGAAGCTAGAATTCCAGGGGACTTCGAGGGGCCGTGTGAGCCAGGGAGATACCTGGGTGGGGGTAAAATCAGAAGTCAGGAGCAAAGAGGAGGAGACGAAAGGGAAGAAAAATAAAATAAAAGAGGAGCTGGGATGACATTGTTGAGCTCATCAAGTTTCTTTTCTATAGACGCTCATAGTGATAATGATGATGTCAACAACTATAGCTGCCACTTACTAAGCCCTGTGCAAAGGGCTTTGCACTCTTGATGTCATCAAAACCTCAAAACAACTCATGAGGTTGATGACACTTTCATTCCCATTTTACAGGTGAGGAAACTGAGGCTCACAGTCATGAAGTCTTTGCCTTAAGCTTACACAATGAGTCAGTGGCAGGGCCAGAGGTGTTCGATTCCTACAGGCATGCTTTTATTGTCAGGCATTAAGAGGAAGGAAGGAAGGAAGGGAGGGAGGGAGGGAGAAAGAGGAGAGAGAGAGAGAGAGAGAGAGAGAAAGTGGGGCAACCATGATTGGAAATTCAGAGGTGTCAGGAATTATTCTCGCTGGCGCTGATCATCCTGCCCATGTGTCATTAAATACTGGTCCCATGCAAAGGGATTCTAACCCTTGGGGGGAAGGAGGGAGTCAGGTGGAAAGAGAGTCGATGGCGTGTCGAGGGAAGAATTCTCACTGGGGAGTCAGGAGCCCTGAATTCATATCCCAGCATTGCACCCAACTTTGCCACATGCCCTCAAGGGAGTAATTTAATTTCTCCCTCCCTTGGGAGGAGATCTGCCACTTATGAGCTGTGTGACCTTGGGCAGGTTCCTTCACCTCTCTGTTCATCGGCGTCCTCCTGGGTAAGATGGGAATGATATTTGGACTGGGCTCATAGAGCAGTGCCTGAGGTTTAAACAAAAGGGTTATGGAAACTGCCTGGCACAGGGTCAGCACTCTGAACACGTTGGCTGTGATTGTGAGTCTCGCTTTCTTCATCTGGAAAATGAGGACATTGGATTCATGGTGTTTCAGACCCGTTGGGCACAATGTGATGGGTGCTTGTCTGGGAAAGGGGGAAGGAGGGTGATCAAGAGTCAAGGATGGGAGAGGGGAACTGAGAGGGGGTAGGGAGGAGGTGGGGAGGTGAGAGCCACAGCCTAGGAGTCAGGAGACAGGAGCAGGAAGAGGAGAGGCCCAGAGGGAAGAGGAACAGGAGGGGGGAAGGGTAGCTTGGGAGAACAAGGGGACATGTTTGGAGAATCAGGTGTTGGATTCCTGAACCTCTCTCCAAATCTCCCTCCCCCGCGTTCCCTTCTAGGAAAGACCACTGGGACAAGATGAGATCGAAGGTAACGAACGCCTTGTCCTGCAAATGCCCCACGTTGCCATCCACCCGCTTAATCCACCCTCCGTCCCCTTTGTGTATTTCTGTATGAAGTGATTTACATGAAAGTTTGACATCCCTCTCTCTTCCCACTCAACTGTGATTTTGCCGAAGTCTTTCTCATGGCAGTTTAAGTACCTCCCAAAGTATTCAGAAGGCATCCCCAGGTATCTCAGAGACTCAGGAGTGAAACATGAGTTTCAGGATGAATTGAAAATAGTTCTGTAGTCCCAGCTACTGTGGAGGCTGAGGCAGGAGGATCGCGTGAGCCGAGTTTGAGGTTTCAATGAGCTATGATGATGCCACTGCACTCTAGCCCAGGCAAGAGACCCCAACTCAAAAAAAAGAAATTTTTGGTTTTTCTCTTGGTGGTTTTGAGGTTCCCCATAACTTCACCCAAGAGTTTGAAGGACTTTAGTGCCCTCATTTAGTGGTGTCAGGAATCATGCCTCTTCCAAGCACAGTTGAGATATCACTCCTTTTTGAAATATTTGTTTTTTAAGATGTATTTTCCTTTGAGAAGTCTCCAGTTAGAGCCTCACTGGTAGTTTCAAGGGATGCCACTCTTTCGCATGGACTGTTTCAAGTTCTCCCAAAATTCTTCTCTCTGTAACTTTCAGAGCTCCGGGAAGCATTTCTTGAGTTTGACAAGGACCGAGATGGGTTCATCTCTTGTAAGGACTTGGGGAATCTCATGAGGACGATGGGTTACATGCCCACGGAGATGGAACTGACTGAACTGGGCCAGCAAATCCGCATGAACTGTGAGGCCAGGGAATGGGAGGAATGGCTGGGGGTGGGGAGGGCTCAGGGTAGAATTGGGGAACATGTAGAGATAGGTCTGTGTTCAAGTCCCCATACTATTATCTAGTAATTGTCATTTTGAAAAGCACAGTTATTCCCTGCTCTTGAGTCTCAGTTTCCTTGCCTGTCGAATGAAGATGCTATCACTCCTTAATTCATGGGATTGTGGAAAGGAAGGGGCAAAGACATTGATGCAGGCAAAGACGCTGATGCAGGCAAAGTCTTAGCCACCAATAAATTCTCGGCAAATGTAGACTATTACTATCACCACTAAGCTTCCTCAGTGGAGCCCAAGATTGGAGCTGCATTGGATGTTGGAAAGAAACTTGGAGTTGAGCTAATGTTGGTGAATAGTGTTGCAAAAGGGGTGGGTTTTTAGGTGGAGACCAGAGCTGATTTTGAGATCGAAGCTGGAATAAAATTGCTATTGGGTTTGCTCCTGGGCATGCAATTGAGCAAACAAGGCTGAATTCAAGGCAATGATAATATTTATATCTGGAAGAGACTTGGGTGCTCTTTAATTTGTACACCTTCTTCTGCGGGTCCACAGAGGAGGGAGCATAGGTCTTAACCTATGAAGAGATGTCCTGAAGGTCACACAGACAGTTAGTTATTTCCACCTTACCACACCCCTTCCACTCGTGTTCAGATTAGAGGGATGTGAGGGCTTGAGCTGGCGGAGTGGAGGGAGGAGGTCAAAGAAGGCTCTTCATGGACAGGGAGGTGGGAGCTGATCTATTTCTTGAACTGACTTGAAGCCCAAAGTGAGGTAATGGACGGTCGGGGCAGATGGAGTCTCACTAATCCTCCCTCTCCATCCTCAGTGGGTGGCCGTGTGGACTTTGACGACTTTGTGGAGCTCATGACCCCGAAATTGCTTGCGGAAACGGCGGGGATGATCGGTGTCCAGGAGATGCGAGATGCCTTCAAGGAGGTGAGTTGAGAGAGCCGTGGTGGTGGTTGAAGAGAGGTCTGTGATTCATCGTTACCCGGGACAGAACCCACCAAAACCAATTTTTTTTCTACCCATGATGGGATCAATAAAGAAGGAAATTAACATATTCCAAACACTGGCAATGGATCAAGGCCTCTACATATCTTATCTGATTTAATCCCCGCCAGAAAACATTAGGAGGAAGCAGTCAATTACCCCGATCAGACAGATGAGGCAACTGAGGTTCATGAAGGTGACCAGTCTTATCCAAGAGCCTGCAATCTCCAAAACGAATGTTAGGGCCTCTCCTCCTGGTGCCTGTCACAGGAAGGATGGATCCAAGAATTTGAGATCCCAGAAGGGAACTCAAAGGGATCATCTGGTTTAAGCCACTTGCTGTAGAGATGCTGAAAAGTGAAACCCGGGGAGAGAAAGTTGTTTCTCATTCAGAGCTTTCAACCACACATGGCAAAAATAAAGAACGGTGTGGTGTTCGGAAGCAATGACTTTGGAACCAGGCTGACACAGGTTCAAATCCCAGGAGATCACCTACCAGCTCTGTGATTTTTCTCTCCCCACTTCAGATAAAGACCTACAGCTGCGCCATCCAATAGAACTTTCTGTGGCCACAGACGTGTTCTGTCCGAAAACAGTAGCCACTGACCACATGTGGCCACTGGGCCCTTGAAATGAGAACCGATTTTTTTATTTTATTTCATTTCAATAGGTTTCAATTACATTATTTATTTAATTTCCATTCATATTCAGTTGGATAGAAGTGCCCAAGTGTTTGAACACAATTCATTTAAATTTGGACCAAATACTTGATTCAATTATTGGAAAAGTTTCATCTGGAGGAACTTGGGTATGTGAATCTACTTTTTCAACTGTAACCTTTATGCAAATCAAGTATTTCTTTTTTTTTTTTTTTTTTTTGAGACAGAGTCTCGCTCTGTTGCCTGGGCTAGAGTGAGTGCCGTGGCGTCAGCCTAGCTCACAGCAACCTCAGACTCCTGGGCTCAAGCGATCCTACTGTCTCAGCCTCCGGAGTAGCTGGGACTACAGGCATGCTCCACCATGTCCGGCTAATTTTTTGTATATATATTTTTAGTTGGTCAGATAATTTCTATCTATTTTTAGTAGAGACGGGGTCTCGCTCTTGCTCAGGCTGGTCTCGAACTCCTGACCTCGAGTGATCCACCCGCCTCGGCCTCCCAGAGTGCTAGGATTACAGGTGTGAGCCACCGTGCCCGGCCCAAATCAAGTATTTCTTTTTTTTTTTTTTTTTGTTGTTGAGACAGAGTCTCACTTTGTTGCCCAGGCTAGAGTGAGTGCCGTGGCATCAGCTTAGCTCACAGCAACCTCAGACTCCTCGGCTTAAGCGATCCTACTGCCTCAGCCTCCCAAGTAGCTGGGACTACAGGCATGCGCCACTATGCCCGGCTAATTTTTTTATATAGATTTTTAGTTGTCCATATAATGTCTTTCTATTTTTAGTAGAGATGGAGTCTCGCTCAGGCTGGTCTCGAACTCCTGACCTTGAGCGATCCACCCGCCTCGGCCTCCCAAGTATTTCTGATAAAAAAAAAAAAATTGAGTGTCTGAACTGAGAAGTGCTGTAAGTAAAATACACACTGGATTAAGACTTAGTATGTTTAGGATAATTAGCATAAGTATACTTGTGTACTTAAGTAAATATCTATGCTAAGCGTGTTAACTAAGTACGCTAAGCACATACTAAGAACTTAGTATACTGTCTTACACAATGCAGTGTGCATAAAAAGAATATAACATAGAATATAACCTGAATACATGACGAAATGATAATAGTTTGGACATATTGGGTTAAATAAAATCGATTATTAAAAATTAATTTCACTTGTTCCTTTTAACTGTTTTTTTCCCTTAATGTGGGTACTGGAAAATTTTAAATGACCCATGAGGCTTGCATTGTATTTCTCCGGGACAGCCCTGCTCTAGGGGAGTCGTATTCCAGGCTCAGGAAGCTGCAAGCGTACACATGCTGTAAGGCAGGAAGGCGTGTTTGAGGACCAGGCTGGCAGTCCTGGGGAGGTGTCCTGGGCTGGAGAGACACTGGCATGAAATAGACAAGGCCTCAGAGTCGCCAAAGGCAGGGCCAGACCGGAGCTTGTGCATCGTGCAGCCATGTCAGGATCTTGTTCTGAGTGGGACAGGAAGCCACCAGAGATTTTAAGCAGGGGAGTGACAAGCTCTGACTTATGTTTTAAATGAAGCCCTGATGCGTAGAGAGCAGACCACAGCAGGACCACCAAGGGGGCCAGAAGACTGATTAGGAGGTTGTCCTGTTAATCCAGGCGAGAGATGATTGTGGCTTGAGCCAGTTAGCACAGGCAGATCTCGAGAGGACAGTTGGCTCCCGCTACGTTTTGGAGGTTGAGCCTACTAGACTTTCTGGTAGATTGGTTAAGGGTGTGCAGGGTAGAGGTTTGGAGGCAGTTCATTAATTCGACAAATATATATCAATATTGCCCAACAAATATTTGCTAATAGTGCCCATGTGGAGAGCACTGTTCTTGGGACTGGGCATGGACCAGTGAACGAGACACATAAAAATTCTCGTCTTCTGTGTCTGGCTTATATCACTTGGCATAACATCCTCCGGGTTCATTCCTGTCGTCGCATGTGGCAGGATCTCCTCCTTTTGTGAGGCTGAATAATATATTGCATGAGTCCATGCAGAGGCGGCATCTAAAACAATCAAACTCATAGAAGCAGAGAGCGGAAGGGTAGTTGCCAGGGCCAGGGAGGAGGAAATGGGGAGATGTTGTTCGATGGGTGTAAGTTTCAGTGATGCAGGATGGGTAGTTCTAGAGATCTGCTGTATGACATCACACCTGGGAATAACAGCACTGCATGAAGACAAATAACCAGATTTAAAAATGGGCGAAGAACCCGAACAGACATTTCTCAAAAGAAGACATACAAATGGCGACAAGGTGCATGAATACATGAATAAATGCCTGGCATCACTAATCATTTGGGAAACACAAACTAAAACCACAATGAGATGTCACATCACACCTGTGAGGGTGGCTGCTATCAAAAAGAGGACAGTGTTGGTGAGGATGTGGAGAAAAGGGAACCCTAGTACGCTGTTGGTGGGAATGTCAATTATGTATATTTCAAAATAGAGAGTAAATTTCAAATGTATCACCACAAAAAATATTAACAATAAGCAAGTGAGGTGATGGATATGTTAATTAGTTTGATTTAATCATTTCACATTGTATACATGTCAAAACATCACATTGTAACCCATAAATGTATACAGTTATGTTTTGTTGATCAAAAATAATATCCTTAAATTTTTAAAAAACAAGACAAATGCTGTAGCATGTTAATATCTAATTTTTAAGGAAAAGATTAGATTGTTTATGTTCAACAAAAAAATTTTGTTGATAGGTTAGATCTCATGTTAGGTATTCTCACCATCCCATGCCCCCTGACACACACACACACACACACACACACACACACACAATACAAAATAACAAGGGAGCAAGCACTAGGAAACCTTTGGGGGGATGGATATGTTTATTTCCTTGATTGTGGTGATGGTTTCACAGGTGTATGCATTTGTCCAAACTCACCAAATTGTACACGTTAAATATGCACAGCTTTTTGTATGACAATTATACCTCAACAAAGCTGATTTTAAAATAATAAAAATATATGCAAATTTTTTAAAAACCTGCCCTTTCGAGCTGACATTCCATCGGATGATGTGCCCAGAGCTCTTAGCTTGGTTCTTGACTCACAGTAAGTGATCAGGGAATTTCAACTGTCATTCTTGTTGCTGTCACCATCATCGTTGCTGATGTCATCCCCTCTGCTCCTGCTCAGTTCGACACGAACGGGGACGGGGAGATCACCCTGGCGGAGCTGCAGCAGGCCATGCAAAGGCTCCTGGGAGAGCAGCTCACCCCGCGGGAGATCTCCGAGGTTGTCCGGGAGGCTGACGTTAACGGAGATGGCACCGTTGACTTTGAAGGTGACGTTGTAGCAGGGCAGCCACCGCGGGAACCCACTTCCAGCTCCCCGTGTGATTTTCTCCGAGTTGGCCCCTCCTCACTCTTTTCTGAGTTTGAGCTGGGATGGGGATGGCTGGTGGTGGAAGCTTTTGTTCCAGCCCTTTCTGCCCAGGCTGGTTCAAAGGGCTCAGTGTCTCTCACACCCGGTGGCTCCGAGGAGCACTTTGCCTGAGGCCCTTCCCTAGCTGAGCGCAGGATTCCTTTCCACCTCACCCATCCCGTCCCAGTTCACAGGAACAACACGCCCCTTGAGGAGGGTGGACGGGCTAGAGCCTGGGACTCCAGGGTCAGGTTCATGGGCTTCCGATTCAGGATCATCTCCCACTCAGCAAGTAGCCTCATCCTAGTCACTTCCTCTCTTTGAGTGTCTATTTTCACATCTTCAAAATGGGATTGACGCTAACACCGTTCTCTCAAAGTTTTGGAAAAAACTAAGAGAAATCATGCACTAAGCAGCACTTTTTTGTATTCCCCTACCCTGTCACTGCTCATGCCATCTCACTGTCTGGAACACCCTTCCCTCTTTCCCCCGGCCAGCTCCTAGTGATGCTCCCGAAAGGTCCCCCCACCCTTACTGGACTCAGTGTCTCTCTTCTGTTCTCCCGGACAACGCCCCGCGGTCCCCTCTGCAGTAGTATCGACCCACGACCTCTTCATAGCTTATCTTGGTTTATTGCCTGTCTCCTTCTGAGTCCAAGGACTAACTCTTTCATCACCACATCCCCAATTCCTAGCACAGAGCTCAACACGTGTATATTGAATCATTGAATAAATTAAACAGACCAGAGTTCTGTGTGGATGGGAGGTGGGGATCGTTTTAGTGGGAGGCATACATAGCGCACATCAAGTTCTACTTGTGAGCCTCTCTGGTTCAAAGATCTCAGCATCTATCTGCTGGCTATAGACAAAACTCCAAAATTCTTAGTCTGCTATCCACGTCCATCCATCATCTGGCCCCACCCACCCACCTAGCCTGTATCTATCTTCTGGAACCGTCCTCTGAACTTTTATGCTCTAGTGCAAACTTGGTACCTGCTCTGGTTCTCCAACTTCTGTTCGTTTGCACCTGATGTTCTGTCCACTGGCCACACCTTTCAATCCTATCCATCCGTCTGGGACTCACACCAATGCAGCCTTTGCTAGGAAGCTTCCCTTCGTCTTTAGCTGTGAAGTCTCGCGAAGTTTCTGATCCTCTCCGTGGGGGTTATCACCACGGCAAGCCTTGCTGTATTGAGCTGCGTTTGCCTCCATTCTGGACGGCAGAGGAGGAGTCCCGCCTAAACCTTATCCACTCCATGTCCCAGTATGGAAACCCAGTAGATGTCTGTTGGTCACCTGTTGGATCCAGTCAGGCTCGGGTGCACAGAGGACATAAAGTAGAATCTGGAGGAGGTTGGGGTGGGGGTGGGAGACAGAGCCTCAGGCCAACTATAGGCAAGGGAAGGAGAGGGTGACCCCTCCAAGACCTGGGTAGGGCAGCAAGTCCATCCGGCATCTGGTCCTAGCGAGGTCAGGTGCAACCTGCGTTCCTTCTGGGGTTACCGTCCACCGTCCACATGACCTCAGGCACATTGGTCACCCCGGCTGGCCTCAGTTTCCTGTCTGGCACTTACTGCTCCAGGATGGTTGGAAGGATGAAATAAGATGCTAACAATTACTATTATGGAATACTTAATCCATTTTATGAGCATTAGATCATTTAACCACCTTAACAGCCATATAAAGGAATAGCGATCTTATGATTCCTATTTTATAGATGAAGAAACGGAAGTGTGGAGAGGTCAAATAATCTGCCATTGGCCACCAGTGGTGCCTGGCACATAGGAAGGGCTCAGAAAAAAAAAAAAAAAGTCTGAAGCTTTTACAAAGAGGCGCCTCACAGAGGATTTTTCTTTGCAGAATTTGTGAAGATGATGGCTCGTTGAGGAGGTCCTGGAAGCCCCCAACACCGTCCACCCGCTCAACGTGGATCAAGCACTTGAGGACCATATCCCCACGGCCCCAAAAAGGAGGGAGGGCGGGAGATGGGGGGTGGTGACGGGCCACGGTGTGGGTGGAGGTTAGACTGAAGGCGGTGGCTTTGCTGGGATGGGGGCGCCCGTAGAGCTAGAAGAGTCTGTGGATGGAAATTTGAGCAGTAGTAGAGTCTAGTTGCCATTTCAGTGTCCCAACAGTGAGTGACAGCGTTTTGCTCCACATAGCCCTAGGTGGCTGTGACCCACCAGGTCTCTTCCTCAGCTTCCCCTTGGGTTAAAATAGTCTTTTCTCCTATCCGATTGTCCAAAAGTTCAGTGCATGGTCTACCCTTCCCCTTCCTGCTTCAACTCCGCTCATTCCTTTCTCTCTGCAAGAGGGAGGCGCCTCTGTCGCGGGGTCCCCTGGAGAGGCATTCAAAGTGAGCAAGGGGCCTCCCCTCCCCCTCCCCCCCCCCCCCCCCCCCCCCGCCTTCCCCTGATTTCCTGGAAGCACAGCCTGGATTTCTCTCTCTCTCTCTCTCTCTCTCTGGCCTCTCACATCCCTCTCCTTGTGTGAGATACTCAGGGGACCGAATTAAATCGCAAATCTGGATTATCAAGGTTTAGGGCAAGCTGATCCCTGGAGAATTAATCCCCCGCAAAATGTCATCATGCAAAGAGAGATGACAGGATCCCCCAAATCCCCAGCTCAGCCGGGTTGCTGCGAGGTCTGCGAAAGTCTGTCTGTTAGACAGGTCTGTTCCAGCCCCTCACATCCTGACGTCGGTCTGTGCTGTGAGACGGAAGAGAAAGATTCCTCCCCATCTCCGCCGAGAGCGGGACACACCGGCAATGCAAGGGTTAAAATAAAGAATTAATCTCACACCTTCCTCCAAGTTTTTCTCGCTTTGAAGTCCACGAAGTAGATGTATGAAATGGCTCATCTGGTTCAATAGCGTTGTTTTATAAAATAAACATTAAGAAAAAGTGGAACCAGGATAATGTAATTTCCTGACCTGTGGCCACTCCCCTTGTCCACTGTCCTCAGACCATTTTGTTTTTAAGCCTCACACTCTTCATTTCTTCCTCCTTCCTTCCTTCCTCCCACCCTTTAGATCTTAGCAATGTATTCAGGGCTTGCTATGTACAAGGCGCTCTTCCAAGCATGGGGCTATAGCAATGAATAAAATAGACAAAACCGCCAGACCAGAGGGAGTTCATTGAGCTCAGGAGGTGTGTCTGGGGGAAGAGTGTTTGAGACACAGTGTAGGGCAAATGCAAAGGCCCTGGGGCAGGAACATACCTGTGGTGGTGGAGGATTGGCAAGGAAGCCACGGTGGCTGGAGAGGGATCAATGAGAAGGGCCCAGAGTGGGCCAGGGATTAAGCCGTGCAAGTAGGTTCTTAGAGGGTGTTGAGCAGAGGAGGGACATGATGCAACTCGCCCTTGAAAAGGCAGCTCCAGCCTCTTCTCTCAGCCTTTCCATTCCCTCTATGCACACACCCATCCACCCGCCCACTCATTCACTCACCTGTTCAAAAACTATTTGCTGAGCCCCTGCTCTGTGCCTGGCATTGTTCCAGGTGACGGAAAGAGAACAGTGACAAGGTTCTTGACCTCAAGGCAACTCAGCAGAATCTTCTGCAATGATGGGAATATTCCAGACCTGTGCTGTCCGTTATGGTAGCCACTGGCCACACGTGGCTCTTGAGTATTAAACATGGTGAGTGAGACTGAGGAACTGAATTTTATGTTGTTTTTATTATCGAGTAAAATTTTATTAATAAGTGTTATTATCAGTTACTTCAGTTCCATTGAAATCGCCCCCGTGTGGCTAGTGGCTTCTATCTTGCAGGGCTCGGCTTCATGCCACGAGCCCAGGATTAATCCAGGTCCTGGAAAGAGCCCGGCAACAAGGTCTTTGCGTTCTTGGAGGTTACATTCCAGTGTGTGAGGACAAGAAAACATGAAATCACTTAAGAGAAGCTCGAATCAAGAGGAACATGTTGAGGAAGATAAAGTGGGGCGGTTAGATACAAAGACACCTTGGGGACCGTGCAAGGACGGCTTCATTAGAATAGTCAAAAAGGGCATCTCTCAAAGATGGAGCGTCTCGGGTTGGGGCTCCCCGGGGTTCCTCCCCCATCAGAGAGTGGAGACGGCTTGCAGGAGGTTTATCGGGATTTTCCTCGGGATCAACACTACAGAAGGGAAGGGAGGAACCAGGATTGGAGAGAGAAGATGAACCACCGTGCAGGCTCAACAACCTCAGCTGAGCCCACGGGAGCTCTGGACGCAGCTCTTGCGAGTTGTCTCGCTTGGGTTGGACTAGCCAGGCCTTCAAACTTGGCCTTGGTCAGTCCTTGGCTATGGCCCTCCCTGGGAAGGAAACGGCCCTGGGGAAGGGAGGCCACTTTGAAGCAGAGGACATCTCTGATTTGGATTGACCACCAAAAGCTGTGTGCAGACAGCACTCCTGGAACCTGGGCAACAAGTCCTTTCTTTTTTTTCTTTCTTTCTTTTTTTTTTTTGTGACAGAGTCTCGCTCTGTTGCCCAGGCTAGAGTGCCGTGGCATCAGCCTAGCTCACAGCAACCTCAAATTCCTGGGCTCAAGTGATCCTCCTGCCTCAGCCTCCTGAGTAGCTGGGACTACAGGCATGCGCCACCATGCCTGGCTAATTTTTTTTTCTATATATTGTTGACTGTTTTATTTAGAAGAAAAAGAGGAGGGGGACAGAGAATACAGAAAATGAAAGGAGGAGGAAGAAGAGAACAACAACAACAAAAACAGCACCAAAAATAACAAACAATGTGAGTTTGCCTCTGGGCTCAGAGGGACACAGATTCTGTAATCAATTATTGATGTCTGCCGTGGGCATGGGGAAGGAATAATTGTAGCACTCTTGGCAGTGAATTTTTTACCCTCTGTTTATTACTAATTTATTTATTAATAATCTAATAAGTGCCTACAAAGGCTCCACCCAAATCTGTGATTTCCCAGGAAGAGACAGCAGGCTGCAACTATCCCTAAAGGTCGCTGGGCTGAGAGTGTGATCTCCCCACCATAAGACTCAACAACCCAGCCACCAACTTCTTCCCTGCATGTTTACCATCCCTCTCATTCTAGAAAGCGAAAAAAGGCCACCCCCAGGGTTAATTTAGGGCTCCTTTATTGGTGCTTACGCCACATGTTCCCTATGTTCTTCACAAAGGACCAGGTGATTAAAGGAGATGGGGGAGAGGGTGTTTCTAAAGAAGATTGTTTAAGCTTGAAAGACTAGATGAGAAAAACGAAGCATGTTCCAGCCTCCGTATGGCAGTCTTGCTCTGAAGATGTTTCTCCTCTCCCTGAAAATAGAAGCAAAGGCCAGAGTTCAAGTAATAAGTCTGGATTGGCTCAAAATGTAATGGAAGTGACTTTGTCCTGATTTTCTGGACTTAGAAGCTAGAGGGAGCAGCTGAGCCAACAGCAGTTAGACACCCCCTGCACCCACCTGGCTCATGGGGGCAGGTAGGTCAATGAACAAAGAGCCCCTTGACCTCAGCTCTGGTGACAGGTCTGGTGGGAGAGGGACCTGCAAGGAGACAGTTCTGCTGTGATGGGTAGAGTTGGAGGCTGACACCAGACATGTTCGTAGTCCCAGCCACAGACTGGAGACCACTGTGGGTGCATTTCAACATCCACCCTGTTAAGATGGTAGCCACAGTCTCAAGCCCCCTCCTTTGCCCCTTCCTTGTTCTTGGAAGGTAATTTTCACCACCAAGCTCAAGTTCAGGAAGGGTCACTAATTTGGTGTCATCGGTAAGCCACATGCGCTGTAAGGACAAATATTGGCAGAGTCACAAGAATGTTCCACCCTGGAGGCGAGAGGAGTGGGTTTTGTCCACACATCCAATGAGAGGGCTTCTCTTTACTTTCAGATCGCTGAAGTGACAGAGCACTTAGGGCAGTCGGTCCACGCGGGGGGTCTAGAGAGCATTCCCGCAGGCTGAAGATGCTGCCCCCAGCCCAGGTGAAAGCCAGACGGCAGAGACTAGAAGAAAAGTAGGGATGAAGCTGTCCTGTGGGGGTAGTTGACGATGTATGGGCTGAGATGGGGCAGGGGCCCAAATGACGAAGGAAGAGAAGTTAAACCTCATGTTTTCCTTGGCCGTCTACTCAACCACGGGGGTGATGGCTCGACAACATGGTGCCTTGGCTTCTGGGGACCAGAGGAGGACATCCTCTTCTCTAAGCTGTCACGTTCCAGTTGGAGAAAGTCTGCTTTCCTAATCTTTCACACCCACAGCTTCCCAGACTGGAGATTTGAAATAATACCTTTCTGAGTCTGAAAAAGTTGGCCCCTCCCCCCCTTGCTCTCCTGCCTGCCGGAGGAATCCAGATATCTGCCAGCCTTCCAATTTGGGAAGGCGTCCAATTTCCTGCCCCGGCCTCCCGAGCCCTGACTCCATTGTATCTTTGGAAAGTGGAGCCCACCTCGCTGGGAAGCTCGGCTACTCAGGCAGGCTGGGAGGACCAGATCTCAGCTTCCCATCGGAGAAGGACCCAGCTCTGATCCCTGCTCTCACCGTGGCATCAGCAGTACACCCAGGTGTGGTCCTGGTCGTAGTTGTAAGAAGTCGCACACCACGTAAGGTTCTCCTGGGATCCTTTGCTAGTGCAGTTATAATAATTCTTATTTTTATAGTTGAATGGGAAGTGGCAGGGAAAGCCAGGAACCAGCGAGGAAATTCCTAGGGAGAAGAAGGGTTTGAGACAGAGGTTATTTGCACTGCGGTGAAGGCTTGGACTTCAGAGCCCCGCCCCCGAGGTTCAAAACTGGGTGCCCTGCTCAGAGGCGCCCACTACAGGGATGATCTCCAGTGCCCAGCGCGGTGTCGGGCACACAGTAGGGCTTCGGTGGGTGTCTGTTGAGTACATGATTGCATGACCCCACCCACGGCCACCCTCTTCCCCAGATTACTGGTGTCGGCACAGAGACTCCACTTCCTGTCCTTATCCATGTTCTCCGTGGTGGGGCACCAGAGCTTGCTGTTTTCATCCTCAATGCATTCAAAGACCACATTATTTCTGTAGCTGGAGGGGAAGATGCAGGGCTTGCTGAAAGAGTTGCCCCCATACTCTGAAAATGATCACGGAAAGGTTACAGGTCAGGCAGAGCAGATGAAAAGGGTTTCTATCTAATCACACACAAACCACGTGCCACACTCTAGCTCAGGAAAGGCAACACGATGTCAAACCCACCCCGCAACTTCTGGGGGATGCTGTTGTTCCCCAGAAGTGGGATAAGTGAAAACCAAAGCCATCCGCACCCACACGGCTCACTGCCTGCATGAATATGACTTTCCTGCTCCATGGTCGTCTTCAACTTGACTCGACTAATAGAGAAAATTCTTGCCCGGGAAGAGAAAAGTTGCATATAACTTTATTGTTTACTCCAGAAACTTCCTGAAAAACTATTTAAATCAACATCACACTGTTCAGCTTTTTCAGTAGACTGTATCAAAACACTGTTTACTCTTAAAGGCTCTTTGAAACCCTGTCCTAAGTAACTCCACCTCTCCAAGACCACCGGCCCTAAGCCATTATATCGCGATATTTGCCCAATCTGAATCACACCCCTACGTTGGAAGACCCACCAGAGCCCAAGACTTCATCAATATCCTGCCTTTGCCCTCCCCACTTCGGGACTCTATTAAGACTCTGTCAAAGTAGTAATCTCCCTTACTTCAGGAAGAAATGGGTCCAGTGTTGCCTAATTAATAGGCTTTTTGGGTAGTGTTTTAAGGAGAGCCAGATTTTTAGTAAGAGGTTTGGGTTTAGAGGCGATGATAGCTGGTGATTAAGAGCACAAATTCTGAAGGTTAGACTTCCTGGCATCAAATCACAGCCCTGCCATGTACCAAATGAACTTCTATGAACCTCAGTTTCCCCATCTATAAAATGGGGTTAATAATCAGACTTATCTCAGGAGTCGTCGTGAAGGGTAAGTGGGTTATTTCATGTGAAGTGGTTAGAACACTGCATGGCACATAGTAAATGCTTACTAAAAGTTCCCTCTATTAGGATCATGATCATTGTAGTATCTAACAGCTGGTAAAGGCAACAGCAGAATTCTAACTCCGGTCTAACTTCAGAGTCCATTTTTTGACTACTGGCTCAGATGATAGCAGAAGAGGAGAACTCAGGTTTCTTAGGTACCTAGTATGGAACCACAACAGAGCCTGTATGAAAGTGAGCTCCAATCTTTACAAAAACCCTGTGAAGTCAGCCTTAGCATCCTTGTTTTGCAGATAATAAAGGTGACCAAGAGATTTAACAACTTTCCCAATGTCATGGGGGAACAAGAGCTAAAGGGTACCTTTTCTTGGGCATCTGGTGACTTATATAAATTCTAGTCTGTTATCCCATCAGAATTGGGTCTAAGGAGCTTGGATGGCATTAAAGATAAACAGAAGTTTAGATATCGAGGTTAGAGTTAAGTTACAATAAGCTTTGAAATGGACTTAGAACTGTATATTAATATAGTGCTATATTTTCATAAAATTAATATCTTTCTCAATCCATCTATTCAGTTTAGGGTTAAAAATTGGCTAAGGTTATGGGTATATTAATGATAGAATTTAGAGTCAAGAGTGGAGACAGAAAAAGAGTTGGACTTAGACAAAAAATTGGGTTAAGACCAGGTGCAGTGGCTCACGCCTGTAATCCTAGCAGTTTCAGAGGGCAAGGCAGGAGGATCACTTGAGGCTAGGAGATTGAGACCAGCCTGAGCAAGAGCGAGACCCTGCCTCTACATAAAATTAGAAAAATTAGCTGGGCGTGGTGGCAAGCACCTGTAGTCCCAGCTACTCCGGAGGCTGAGGCAGGAGGATCGCTTGAGCCCAGGAGTTTGAGGTTGCAGTGAGCTATGATAATGCCACTACACTCCAGCCTGGGTGACAGCAAGATCCTGTCTCCAAAAAAAATTAGGTTAAGCATTAGGACAAAGTTATAGTGAAATTTAAGGATAAAGTTGGTTTAGAGTTAAGGACACAAGTGATGGTTGGCTAGAGCTAGAATAAAATGAAGGTTTAGATGGAATTAGGATTTTTTGAGTGCTAAATGAAGAACATAATTAAGATTTTTATGCAAGAATAAATGTGCCCATGGATAAATGTATGCATTTTAATGTCCACAGAGGCCACAATGCTTACTAAGAGCAAGTAGGCTTTGGAACCACATGGACTTGAATTCAAATTCTATCTCTGACATTGCCTGCAAGTGTGACCTTGAGAAGGACATAATTTTACTGAGACCATTTACTGAATGGGTGAGGAGGAAAAGCATCTCATAGAGCTGCCATGGAAAGATTCAACAGGATATTGTATACAAAGCTTCTGCACCAGAGTCTAGCGCAGAGAGGGCATTGAATGAATGTTGGTCGCTATTCAGTTAGGTTTAGCTATAGAATAGAATTAAGACTCAATGTTAAGCTGCATTGAAGTGCAGGTGGGGTCCGTCAATGGGTGAAACTGGCTATTGTCAATTCCAGAAACAGAAATACCTAAAAGCCAGTTGGGGACCACAGCTCATAGTTGTAGCTCTCAGGACACCCGGTACTGGGGACTGGAGGACCTAGCCTTACAGGGCATTCCTGTCTCTGGGGCTGTCCTAGTGCACTCTCTGGGCAGACACTTGGCTCCTGGAAATACGCCCCCACCCTCCTTGCCCTGCCCTCCACCCTGCCCAGCCCCGCTCAGGAGGATCACTGCGTCCTCTCTCCTTCCCGCCACACACCCCATCCTCATCCTCGCTCCAGGGGCTCACCATTCGTTTCACAGAACTTCCACTGCTGCTTCTCGTCAAAGCTGGAGGTGACCGAGCACCACAGCTTTCCAAACAAGCTGCCCTCCGTGATGCAGCTGTCGTAGGACTTTCCTCGGTAGATGAAGGGGAAGATGCATCTCGGGTAATCTGTCCGGAAGAGCGTTCATCAGTGGCTCAACTGCTTCAAGCCATTCACAGGACAGAGTTATTTAATCATCAGCCAGTCAACCAACCATCAAAGTACAGGAAAAACATCAGGTTTGGAAGGGACTTCATGCATTCATTTCATCAAGCGTTTAGTAAGGTCTACTACAGAGTCAACCCTTGAACAACATGGATTTGAACCGCATGGGTCCACTTATCCATGGATTTTTTTCAATAAAAGTTACATCGAGTGCACCTGACTCTGCTGCCTCCCCTTCCATCTCCTCCAACTCTTCCTCCTCTGCCACTTCTGAGACAGCAAGACCAACCCTCCTCTTCCTCCTCCTCCTCAGCCTACTCAACATGAAGACAGCAAGGATGAAGACCTTCACAATGATCCACTTCCACTTCATGAATGGCAAAATATATTTTCTCTTCCTTATAATTTTCTTAATAACATTTTCTTATCTCTAACTTCCATTATCGTGTGAATACAGTGTATAATACATATAATGTACAAAATATCTGTTAATTGACTGTTTATGTTATCAGCAAGGGTTCCAGCCAACAGTAAGCTAGTCATCGTTAAGTTTTGGGGGAGTCAAAAGTTATGCATGGATTTTGTCTTTTGTCTCTGTGTACAAAAAAACCAGAAATCACATAATTGTCAAAAATGCCTCAGGCTTTGAAAAAGAGTAAACAATCTCTCAAATCCCTTTTCTCTTACACTTTGTTTCTTTTTTCCTTATTAATTTAGGAAAGAAAAAGAGAGAGAGAATACAATGGTTCCATTTGGTCAGCTGGTCTTACGATATCCATCCAGACAGCACCATTTTTAACACTATCATTATTATTATTACCCACTATTAGCATTGAGTGTCTGGCCTCCCAGGGCATTTTCTATGCACACATACGTATTATAACTTGTCTGCAAAAATATGGTCCTGTCATACACAGTCACACGTTCTCTCTTGTAATCCACCCTACTCAAAGCCCGCTGGCAGGGGACGCTTGATGCCACTTACCTTCGGTCATGCAGTACTTCCATCTGCCATCGTACACCGCTCTGGTTGCGCACCAAGGGGACAAGCTCCCTATTTTGGTGCAAGTGAAGTAAATAGACCCCTTGTAGGTGAAGGGAAAGACACATGTCTCCTTCTTATCTGAAGGACAGAAAGACAAACCAGGAAGGAATAATCACAACGAATGGGCAGACGATGCGTCTTGGTTTGGCTCTTGCTTTGGTCTGAAGTTCATGTCTCCCCCCAAAATGCACAGGTTGAAATCCTAACCCCCATGGTGATGGTATTTGGAGGAGGGGCCTTTGGGAGGTGATAAGATCATAAGGTCAGAGCCCTCATGATTTGGATTAGAGCCCTTACAAAAGAGACCCCAGAGAGTTATGTAGCCCCTTCCACAATGTGGGGACACAGCAAGCAGGTGCCATCTATGAACCAGGAAGCAAGCTCTTGCCAGAACCTGCATCTGCCTGTGCCTTGATCTAGGACTTCTCAGCCTCTAGAACTGTGAGAAGTAGATTTCTGTTTTTATAAGCTACCCAGTCTGTGGTGTTTTATCATAGAAGCCCAGACGGACTGAGACAGTTCTCATGGTAGTGTGAAGGCTACATGCCTAGGCTTAGCACCCAACTTCTTACATGTTAACCTAATTACATATAAGAATGTGTCCAGTTTATGTTTGGACCAAGAGAGTTGGGGAAGAGTTTCATAGATAATGAAGGCAACCAGGCGATATTGTTCCCCAAACTCCTGTTTCTCAGAGTATAGAACGGGTACCACTAATGTTATACAAGATACATTTTGGCGGATCACAAGATCACATTTGGTAATGCAGGGACACAGGTGAAATAATTTCGAAACACAGACTGAAAAGAAAAATCCTTTTCCAAAGGCCCTGTCAGTCCTTCTGATGACACAAAAGAGAAAGCTTCAATTTAATACTGGTATTTCTCTAATACTGGTCTTTCTAATGCTTAATAATCTCCCTTTTTAGCAAAAAAGAGGACAGGACTCAGGCTCAAAGCCTTATTCCGACAATAGTATCTAGTAGAATTTAATAATAGGATTTTGTTTTCCTGGTACAGTATTTATTTTTAGTTGTACTTCCTATTTACGGCAAGTGGAACTGCTTATTTATATTACAACTCTAATATTATTAATAACTATTCTTTTAAAATGAATTTATCAAAGTGAAGAAAATATTACATTAAATTATCAAATTTAAAGAAAATATTGAGTAAATAATGGTGCTGGTGGAATGCAGATGCGGCAAGTATTGAGTGGGTGACACTGGAATAAGTAAAGTTTAGGAAACACACCCTCGATCTTTTTACTCTTCTGTATGTGGACAAGAGCTTTGTCTTTTGCACAAAGTATTCACAGAACGTGTCACAGAACAGTGACTTGCTCAGGAAACAACATAGGTTCAGAAAATGCCACATGAAATAAAGTTAAATCTGTTTCCTTTTTTTTCTTTTTCAATTTTCATTTTTAATTATGGGTACATAATAATTGTACATATTTTGGGGGTACATGGGATGTTTTGATGCAATGGGTAATGATCAGATCAGGATAATTGGGGTGTCCATCACCTCAAGCATTTATCATTTTGTGTTAGGAGCATTCCGATCCCACTCTTTTAGTTATTTTAAAATATACAGGCCGGGCGCGGTGGCTCACGCCTGTAATCCTAGCTCTCTGGGAGGCCGAGGCGGGTGGATCGCTTGAGGTCAGGAGTTCGAGACCAGCCTGAGCAAGAGCGAGACCCCGTCTCTACTAAAAATAGAAAGACATTATATGGACAACTAAAAATCTATATAGAAAAAATTAGCCGGGCATGGTGGTGCATGCCTGTAGTCCCAGCTACTCGGGAGGCTGAGGTGGTAGGATCGCTTAAGCCAAGGAGTCTGAGGTTGCTGTGAGCTAGGCTGACGCCACGGCACTCACTCTAGCCTGGGCAACAAAGTGAGACTCTGTCTCAACAACAACAAAAAAATATATATATACAACAAAGTGTGGTTGACTTTAGTCACCCTGTTGTGTGACTGAACCGTTCCCACTTTAACCCCCCGTCCGCTGCCTGTCCCAGCCTCTGGTCACCATCGTTCTACTCTCTATCTCCATGAGTTCGGTTCTTAAAATTTTTAGCTCCCGCATATGAGTAAGAACATGTGGGATTTATCTTTCTGTACGTGGCTTGTTTCACTTAACATAATGTCCTCCAGGTCCATTCATGATGCTACAAATGACAGGATTTCATTCTTTTCTATTGCTGAGTAATATTCCATTGTGTACATGTACCTCATTTTCTTTATCCATTCATCCATTGATGGACACTTAGGTTGATTTCATATCTTGGCTCTTGTAAATAGTGCTGCAATAAACATGGGAATACAGATATCTCTTCACTATGCTCACCCCCTTTCTTTTGGATATACCCACCAGTAGGATTGCTGTATTATATGGTAGTTCTATTTTTAGGTTTTTTAAAGAAATTTCCATAGTATTCTCCATAGTGGCTGTACTAATTTACATTCCCACCAACAGTGTACGACGGTTCCTCTTTCTCCGCATCCTCACCAGCATTCATATTGCCTGTCTTTTGGATAAAAGCCGTTTTAACTGGGGTGAGATGATATCTCATTGTAGTTTTGATTTGCATTTCTCTGGCAATTAATGATGTTGAACATTTTTTCATATACCTGTCGGCCATTTGTGTGTTTTCTTTTAAGAAATGTCTATGCAAATCTTTTGCCCATTTTTAAACTGGATTATTTGATTTTTTTTCCTATTGAACTCCTTATATATTCTAGTTATTAATTCCTTGTCAGATGGGTAGTTTGCAAATATTTTCTCCCATCCTGTGAGTTTCTGCTTCACTTTGTTGATTGTTTCCTTTGTAGAAGCTTTTTAGCTTAATGTGATCCCATTTGTCCATTTTTGCTTTGGTTGCCTGTGCTTTTGAGGTCTTACTCAAGAAATCATGTCCTGGAGTGTTTGTTTCCCCAATGTTTTCTTCTAGTAGTTTCATAGTTTCGGGTTTTAGATTTAAGTCTTTAATCCATTTTGATTTGATTTTTGTATATGGTGAGAGATAAGGATCTAATTTCATTCTTCTGCATGTGAATATCCAGTTTTCCCAGCACCATTTATTGAAGAGACTGTCCTTTTCCTAATGTATGTTCTTGGCATCTTTGTTGTAGATGTGCAGATTTATTTCTGGGTTATCTATTCTGTTCCATTGGTCTATGTGTCTGTTTTTATGCCAGTACCATACTGTTTTGGTTACTATAGCTTTGTGGTATAATTTGAAGTCAGGTAATGTAGTTCTTCTAGTTTTGTTTTGTTTTGGTTTTTTTTTTTTTTTTTTTTTTTCCTCAAGATAACTTTCGCTATTCTGGGCCTTTTGTGGTTCTATATAAATTTTAGGAATTTTTTTCCATTTCTGTGAAGAATGTCATTGGTATTTTGGTAAGGATTGCATTGAATCTGTAGATTGCTTTGAGTAGTACGAACATTTTAACAATGTTGATTCTTCCAGTCCATGAACATGGACTATCTTTTCATTTTTTGTGTGTGTCCTCTTCAATTTCTTTCATCAATGTGTTATAGTTTTCATTGTAGAGATCTTTCACTTCTTTGGTTAAGCTTATTCCTGTGTTTTTTATTTTATGTATAGCTATTGTAAAAAAAGGATTACTTTCTTGGTTTCTTTCTCAGATTGTTCACCTAAACAGGTTTCTTTAATGAAGGACTCATCAGAAGAGTTAATATGCAAATAAGACTTCAAGTATAGAGTATACTGGGTTGTCTTTTCTTCACCACTCGATAGCTCTAGAGACTAATCGTTCCTGAAACACATCTTAAGAGATGTTCCTCTATCCCAAATTCCTCATTATGTAAGGACCCATGTACAATTATGAATAATTTAAAATTAATGCCTTTTCTTTCATCCCTCAGAGGTTCATACCCTCAGAACTGGGGTAAGAGCTTAGCTTTCTCATTTGGTAGTACAGGATCACAACTCCTTGTTTTCCTCCTTCCTTCCCTCCCTCAAAGATACAGTGATAGAGTACAATGAATGAGATATTCTGGTAGGTGATCTGTATGTGTGCAATAGATTGTGGGTGGACATGATGCTCCCAATTTCCTGGCTCAAAAAGTCCCAAGCAATCCTCCATGCTATTTTCTTTCTCTACCAGCTGACTATAGAGCAGCGATTCTCAATCAAGAAGGAGGAGTGACTATAACCCTAGACAATGTTTAGAGATATTTTTGGTTGTTACAACTGGCAGAGGGAGGGGACTGGTGGCTGCTACTGGTGCCTATTAGGTAGAGGCCAGGAACGTTGCTAAACATCGTATAGTGCACAGGACAGCTCCCCCCAGCAAAGATGGTGCTGAGGTTGAGAAACTCTGACAAACACTGAGCAGAGAACACTGAGTCCTTGGCAGATGGTGGTGACACAAAGCAGAAGGATCCTGTTCTCTGGATCAAAAATGTTTGATCTCTGGAAAAAAAATGTTTCCCACGAAACATCCACCTTGAACTAGTAGATGAGTTTGACATGAACCTTGATTGAGTTAAGCCACTCATGTTTGAGGGTCATTACAGCAGTTAGCCCTCTACTAACACAGATGGACAAGACACGATCTCTGACTTCAAGGTCTATAACCTAGTAGCCCCGTTCCTTGTTCCAGATTAGATTCTTACCCTGCATGATCTGAAATAGGTCATGGTGGGGATGAGGGATGTGTTGGGAGAGAATGGAGAATCCAGACTTCCTCTTTGAGCCCCACCCATGGGTTCACGCAATTAGAAATTCTTAAATATCATTTCCATGTTCCGCCTCTATTTTTCAGAACTGTTTGGTCTTGCCTTTGTGAAGTTTAAACCAGTTTAAATCTGGAAAGTGCTTAAAAGAATACTTGGAGCATGGCTGCTGCTTAACAATTATTAGCTATCATCATCATCAATGCTTTTTTGCAATCATAGACACCACTGAGTGCATGGGATCCTATGGTGGGGTGGGAGAAGGAAAGATGTCCCTGTACATGGAATTGAGGTTATTTTGGGGAATTGTTAGTAAGAATCAGCACGTAATGAATACTATTAGCCATCTGCAAAGTAATCCAGCAGATGGCCTAATCCTCTTACCTGGGTTACAATCCTCCATAATCCAGACCCTGCTGACCCGCCTGTTCTCACTCCCTGCTTACCATGCCCTTGACCTTACCCCATGCTCTTTCTTATCTTTGGGGGCTTGCTCATGCCCTTCATCCTACCCTGGGCTGCCTTTGGCTTCTTCCCAGCTTTGGTCCCTGCTACTCACCCATAAAGACTTGGTTCAGTTTGGGTCAATGCTCTTCCTCATGCTTATAATACTTATAATAGACATACTTACCAATTTTTTTAAAAATTATTTATGTATCTATCACTCCCATTCACGGTGAACTCTCTGAGTGGAGGGCCTAGGTTTTATCTATTACTGCATTCCTGGTCCATAACACAGAGCCTGTAACTTGAAGATCACTCAGTAAATGTGTATTGAATGAATTTTTCTGTATGTGCAGAGGGGACTTGGGGATACTGAATTTCAGCACAGGAGTGTGGGTGTGGTCTCAGGGAGGCATGACGGAAGTGAGACTACAACTAGAAAGTTGACACTCCATCAAGCATGTTGTTCCTTGTCTGAATAAACTGTGAGTTCTTAACCTTTTAGAAATTTGTCAGTTCCTTTGAGAACCCAGAACTTCTCCCTAAGAAAATACTTGTATGTCCTCTTGGTTGAGATGGCTGTGTGTTCACCAAAACCAGCTTCTCTATTTCTTCCCAAAGGCACTGCTAGACTACAATTCCAGACTCGCGTGCAGCTAAGTATCACATGAGTTATGGAAGTGGCAGGAAGTAAAGTATGTCCTGGCATGGCAAAAGCAAAACAACAACAACAAAAAACCTGTCCTCCATGATCCTCCAGGGTCTCTTTGACCCTTGTCCTCAGCTAAAAGCAAAGAATCCTCAGAACACTCTGAAGTCCTTGTGGACGGTGGAGCCCCCAGAGGGAACGAGCTTGGATCCCTGAGTGACCACGTGGAGCACTGCTCACCGGGTGCACCCTCATTGGTCTTTGCAGAAGCAAGAAAAAAAAACAGTATTTTGTTAACCTGCTGACAGTTTGGAGTTTGTTTGTTACAATAGCTATTCTCACTACCCTAGTAAATACACACTTTTTTAAAAATACAAATTTAGGTTTTCATGGACTCTAATGCTCATCCAATGACCCCAGGTTAAGAATCTTTGGAATAAAGAATGTGACCATGGAAGAGGGACTTCACGGGATCAAAGCACATGAATATGTGAGTGTTTCTTGAGCCTTATCCAAAGAGAAGAATTTCTCAGGCAGAAAAGGATTTTAATTGTGGAGAATGCCTCGCCATGGCTTGAGTAAACTATATATAATCAAGCTCTCTCTTTGTTCTGTTTCCATGCTTGTCACACAGCCTTTTGGTTGTTAATTTAGATTCCTAGATGCATTAAGAGTATAATTAGGGTGTCCAAGCATTCAGTTTATTGGAATTATATAGCCTGCCTTTTTAATTAACATAATCACATTTCCCCTGCCATGAGCTGAGTATTATGAAAGCTGCTTGTATCCATTATTTTATTTAATCTTCATAATAACCCCGTGAGATAAATGCCTTTATTTCTCTTTCACAGTCTGGGAACTGACTTCAGAGAGGTTACACTGCTTGACCAGGTTACAGAAAAGAAGTGACAGATCTGTCTGAGGTCTAGCTGAGATTTCTGCCAAGCCATCTCCTCTCTACTTGGTTCCAGGAATCTTTCCTTCGGTCCATTCATTCTTTTCCAGTTTTTTTTTTTTTTTTTTTTTTTTTTCTGAGACAGAGTCTCGCTCTGTTGCCCAGGCTAGAGTGAGTACCATGGCATCAGCCTAGTTCACACCAACTTCAAACTCCTGGGCTTAAGCAATCCTTCTGCCTCAGCCTCCCGAGTAGCTGGGACTACAGGTATGCGCCACCATGCCCAGCTAATTTTTTCTATATATATTTTTTTTTTAGTTGGCCAGATAGTATCTTTCTATTTTTAATAGAGATGGGGTCTCGCTCTTGCTCAGGCTGGTCTCGAACTCCTGACCTCGAGCGATCCTCCCGTCTCGGCCTCCCAGAGTGCTAGGATTACAGGCGTGAGCCACTGCACCTGGCCCTTTTCCAGTTTTTAAATGCCCCCCCCCCCCATTGTTTTCCAGCATACTCACCTCCATTTGTCTCATAGGAATAGAGGAGAAAGGTCGTCCACCCCAACAGGTAACTGGACCATCGGTTCATCTTGGCTGGCCTCTTCCCTCTGGATTGGAAGAAGACAAAAATTTTGTTCCCACAGGTCCCCTTCCTCTTCCCACTAGCTCCCAGGCTTGATGTCATGCATGCTCTTTTCCTTTCTATCTCCAGACAGTAATAATAAAAAAAAAAACAACCTTATTTTTGCAGGAGAGAAAAAAAGTATTTACAGTCATGCAGTGCATGATGACATATTGATTAACCGTGGACTGCATATACGTTACGGTGATCCTATAAGATTACAATACTATATTTTCTCTGTACCTTTTCTATGTTTAGATATGCTTAGGTACATAAATACTTACCACTGTGTTACAATTGCCTACAGTATTCAGTACAGCAACATGCTGTACGGGTTTGCAGCCTAGGAACAATAGGCTGGACCCTAAAGCCCAGGTGTGTGGTAGGCTCTGCCTTCTAGGTTTGTGTACGTGCACTGTATGATGTCAGAGTTCTTAAGCTCCACACACCACTTCCCCTCTATGGGCTTTTGTTTTCTCATCAGTAGAGTATAGGTTAATAATTCCTGCCTCTCACAGTGGCCACCAACTGGACCTCGATGTGAAAATGCTTTTCAATTGTAAATTGTTCGTTGCATTTACGAATTATTAAAGCAAAGATCAGGACAGTTGCGGGGGGGGTGGGGGGACATCAGATGGCACCAACTCAACGAATCCACATAATGGGCTGGGAGTCAAAAACCCAGAGCCAGTGATTTAAGTCCTCCACAGGTAGGTGGCGCCACTGAGCACCGGAGTCACAACAGCCTCAAACTTCTTTTTCTCCCAATGACTCTGCTGCCACGCGGAGCCTCTTTCCCATTTCTCTCGTGATTCTTCCTTGCAGCCGTTACTCCCAACCACCGCGCCGGGCCTCCAACGGGCTTTTTCTGGGTGACGCCTCGTTCGCCCGCCTCCTGTGGACGACTCTGATTCTCGCTGGCTGGCGGGGCAGAGTCTGGGGTCGGACCTGCCTGTGACAGCGGAGGCGGAACTTTCAGGTTCAAATCCCGGCTCCACCGAGGACGGGCTGGATGACTAGGGTGGGGGGTGGGAAGTTACTTAAATTCTCTAAGCCTTGACTTTGCCCTATGGAAACGTGGGGATGCTAATCCTATCTACCGCTTAGGCTTGTTCTGATGATTAACTGCCACCGTAAAAAATAACAGACAAAACTCTTTAAGTGCTACACGCTGCTCTAAATTCATAATAATCTTGACAGTGAGGAGCCCAGTGCGGCAGGTATCTAACCCAGATGTGCGCACACGGGGCGCAGTGAGCCTGAGCACCGGGCCGAGGATCACCAACAGTGTGAGCGGGGGAGCTCGCGGCCGAACCCCAACGACCGGACTCCAGAAACTGAGCTCTAACCACTGTACCTACTTTTAATACCTCTGGGCTTACCATGGCACCTGCCGTGTGCTAAGAACTCATGAATATGATCCAGAATAGTACCCGCATTCATGACTGACGTCTCTGGCCAAACGTCTCTTCTGAGTGCCAGAACTGCAATTCAAACTGCCCCCTGGACACACGTCCACCTAAATGTCCCTCAAGTGCCTCAAATCCCGAGATCTGGCATTTGCTATATAGCCCAAAATATGTTAGCCTGCCCCCCATATTACCTCTTCAGCAAGAGGGAACCTTTGTCGTCCCTGTCCCCTCTCTGTGTCCTATCCAGCTATCCAGTTGGTTCTACTTTCCAAATAGCTCCTGAGTCCATCCCCTTTTCTCGGCCTCTGCTGTTACTGACCAAAGGATGGCCTTTTCCAGCTCTCCGCTCCACTGTGGTCCTGCTGCCCTCGCTGGTATCCAGCCTCCAGCCTCTCCCCAGAGAGTAGACCAATCTGCTGAAAATGCTTTTCAACTGTAAGTTGCTTGTTGCATTTACGAATTATTAAAGCAAAGGTCAGGACAGTTTGGGGGACACATCTTGATGCTCTTTCTTTTTTTCTTTCTTTTTCTTATTTTTTTCTTTCTTTCTTTTTTTTCTTTTCTTTTTCTTTTTTTTTCTTTCTTTCTTTCTTTTTTTTTTTTTTTGAGACAGAGTCTCGCTCTGTTGCCTGGGCTAGAATGCCGTGGCATCAGCCTAGCTCACAGCAACCTCAAACTCCTGGGCTCAAGCAATCCTTCTGCCTCAGCCTCCCGAGTAACTGGGACTACAGGCATGCCCGGCTAATTTTTTCTATATATATATTTTTTAGCTGTCCAAATAATTTCTTTCTATTTTTAGTAGAGATGGGGTCTCGCTCTTGCTCAGGCTGGTCTCGAACAACTGACCTCGAGCGATCTTCCCGCCTCGGCCTCCCAGAGTGCTAGGATTATAGGCGTGAGCCACCACGCCTGGCCTTGATGCTCTTTCTTGATGCACCCTTTTACTCATTCCTTCAGGAGCAACTATCTACTGAGCACGTACAGTGCGTAGGGTGCAGCACTAGAGGATGAGCCTACCGCAGCGGGTGAAGCAGGCACCGAGTGTCCCTGCCTTCGTGGGGCTGACAGTCTATGGAGGAGACAGATCACGAAGTAAAGAAACCAGAAACAAATACAACCCTTTATAGTGATCATGGCTACGAAGGAGGAGAACTGAGGCTGCAGAAAGGAATACCTAGGGCAGGTCACTTTTGATTGTGAGGCCAGGGGAGGGGCCGCTGGACGATGACACATAAGCTACTCCTGGAGGAAGAGAAGGAGGAGGGAGGTGTGAGAGGAGCTGGGAGGGGCGCTGGGGGGCGGGGAATCATCCAGGCAGGAGAACCAGATGTGAAAAGGGCCTGAGATGCAAACAGCTAGATGTGTTCAGGGAGCGGAGTGGAACCAGCGTGGCTGGGGCCATGAGTGACGAGGAGCAAGGACCTAAGACACATGGCAAGGTGGATGGGGCCTGACCCTGCAGAGCCTTCCTTATATTCTGAACGCAACCAGAAGCTACTGAAGAGATTACAGTGAGCAGGAGCAACATACATTAATTCAAAATCCTCCATCACCTTTAGAATACAATCCATAGTCCACATTCCTTTTCCCTTGAAGTTCATTTATTATCTTCCCCTCTCTTGACCTTTCCCAGCTACTGCTTTTACTATTCCTTGCACAAGCCAAGCTTGCTGACACCTCAGGGCCTTTGCACTGCTCTTCACTTGTGATGCTTCCCCAGCCCCCACCCCTGTAGAGATGTTTGCATGGCTTGCTTCTTTGTGCCGTAAAGAATTCCATGCAAATACAAGGAACTGATATCAGCTGGTGGTCTGAAATGCTAATAGGTCTACTTGGGCCAAGTCATAGGTATTAATAGAAAATATTTTGGGGGTGGTTCAAGACAATGATTAAACTATAAAACAAGCCTTTGTAGCCAGACACCCACGTCTGGAACATGCAGGTGAGGACCACATTATTCCCTGGGCACTGGCACGTTCAAATGCTTGGAGATCTGTTTGTCCCAAGCGGTGGGGCAGCGGGGACCAGCACCCTGCCATTGTCAGTGTTTTGTTGGCCAGTAAGAAAGAGGGGTGCTGCGGCTTTGGAGTCAGACCACAGCAGACGTGGGGGCAGTTTTGCCAATCATCAGATGAGGGAGACTAAACCCACCTTGAGATCTTGTTATGCATAGAGAAGATACCCGAAGGCACTTTGTACATGTCAGAGGGGGCACACAAGCCGGATATTTTAGGACTATTTATGGAGACAGGAGAGAGAAATTTTGCCATTTCCTTCAAACCCTTTACTACTTACAGCTTCAAGCTTATATATATCCCTGCCTCACCAAAAACCCCAATACCTACACTTCAATGAGTTCATTCATCTTAAGCTTTCATTTCTACCTTTCTCCCCAAGATTCAAATTCAGATACTAAGGTCCAGACAGGGAGAATATTGTAATAACTAGAAGTTCCTGCTTTGGAGCCCGGTGCCTGGGTTGAATGCTTCACCCCCCATGACCTCTGTGACCCCAACACAGGTACTCAGCGCTCTGTGGCTCAGTTCCTCTTCCAGCTGATGAGAAGGAGGGTGATCATTGTTGCAGTCTCTGAATGTCAGCGTGAGGTGGTTAATAGATGCTGTGGTCGGTTGGAATAATGGCCCCGTCCTAATCCCCAGAATTTGTGAATATGAAAGGGGGGAGGGACTTTGCAGATGTGATTAAGGATCTTGCCATGGGGAGATGAGCCTAGATTCTATGTCATCAATCAGAGGGGTCTTAGGGAGGCCGGAGAGTCAGAAAATCAGATGCGACAGCAGAAGCAGAGGTTGGGGTTATGCAACGAAGGGGCCGTGAGCTAAAGGACGCGGCAGCCTTTAGAAGCTGGGACAGTCCAGGGAATGGATTCGCTCCTACAGCCCCCAGGAGGAACACGGACCTGCAGACACCATGGTGTTAGCCCTTGCGAGACTCTGACTTAGAGAACTGTAAGAGAATACATGTGTGTTAAGCCACCTAAGTGTGTGGTGATTTGTTGACAACAGCAGGAAATGGACACACAAAGGTGAGAACACCGCCTGGGACATAAAATGTGCTTAGTAAAATACCAGTCATTGTCACTGCTCCATTTGAATCAACCATCTTGGAAGATGTGCAGGACAAAGGTTTCCAACTCCAGTCTCCCTCTCAAGCCAGCTGTGTGGCTCTGCGTGACACATGCCACAGCTCAGAGTCTTCATTTCTGCAATTGTCAAATATGTGAGTGGTTGTGTCTTCGGTACAGGGTGGCCTGGACATGAATTCCTGCTCATCTGCCTGACCTTGAATGTGTTTGACTCTCAATTTCCTTTTGTATAAATGGGACTACTGAAATCTATCCCGTAGGATTGTTTTAAAAATTAAATAATACAAGCCGAGTTTTTGGTGCATGGTAGGTGCTCAACAATTAATGGTTGTTAACATTTATTGAGAACTTGTTGTGTGTAGGCCCGTCTCTGAGCACTTTGTTTAATTATCATTTAGTTACCTCAAAACCCTCTGAGGCAGGGACTATGATGAGCCCGTACTATAGAAAAATGAGGCATGGAAAGGTAAGGGTAGAACCATGACTTAAACCAGGTAGTATGAAGAGCCCACACTCCCAATCATTATATCAAATGTCCATGTTGCCACGGGGTTGCATTTCTGCAGCGCAAAGTCTTGAGAGGATTAAACGCAATCGCAAACTTTAAGCCTCTCAACTAGAAAATGCTGTCCCCGCGATCGTCACTCACCACACTGCTCTGGCCCAAAAAGGTCGCTCAGTTTCAACATGAAGTGAGCATGAGGCACCTGCTTTAAGGTGGTTGAAGAAGCAAGGACACCAAGCAGTGGCCACTCTAACGGTGACAACTTTCTCTACGCCCCCAAAGTCTGCCTTCAAGGCTGATGTTTCAAACGCATGTTGGACAGATTGTCCTTGGCTGTCACATTGCCTTCCCCAGCATCCTTTTGCCATGGCCTTATCAACTTCTGCACCAAAACGCCTCAAAATTACAGGCTGTCAGCTCCCCCCACCACACCGTCCCCAACAGTCCAATGACTCTTTGGCCCTCGTCCCTTTCACAAAGATCACATGTCACTAAGTTTTCTAAAGATGCGTCGATTACAGGAACCCCCGAGGCTCGAAACTAGCTGGCCAAGGGTGTGTATGATATCAGTAACTGGAAATAAATGGAATGACAACCATTGGAGAATTGATAAGTTTGGGTTCACCCACATGGACCAACAGCACGGTGCCTTTAAATAGAATGTGTTAGATGTGTATGTTTTGTCATAAATATACCGATAATATTAAGTGAAAAATACAAATTCTAGAAGAGAATGTATAGTATGATTCCTTTGGTATGTAAAAATGTCTATATCCATTCTGGAGTCATTAAAATATTAATGCTTATTTGATAAATATCTGTCATGTGCCTATTATATGGAGCTGTTGGTAAGCTGGACAGGTGAAATCGTGCTTGTATGAGGCTAATATTTTGCTGGGGTGAGGAAGACAAAAAGGAAATGAGGTTTTCCACTGGGGCGCTGAAAAGGGCCTGGAACTTGATAATGATGGACAACACTGTGAATGTACTTGCAGCCACTGGATTGTGTGCTTTAAAATAGTTAAAAGGGGCCGGGCGCGGTGGCTCACGCCTGTAATCCTAGCACTCTGGGAGGCCGAGGTGGGCGGATCGTTTGAGCTCAGGAGTTCGAGACCAGCCTGAGCAAGAGCGAGACCCCATCTCTACTAAAAATAGAAAGAAATTATATGGACAGCTAAAAATATATATATAAAAAAAAAATTATCCAGGCATGGTGGTGCATGCCTGTAGTCCCAGCTACTCGGGAGGCTGAGACAGGAGGATCGCTTGAGCTCAGGAGTTTGAGGTTGCTGTGAGCTAGGCTGACGCCACGGCACTCACTCTAGCCTGGGCAACAGAGTGAGACTCTGTCTCAAAAAAAAATAAAATAAAATAAAATAAAATAGTTCAAAGGGTCAATTTTGTGCTATGTATATTTTAACGTAATAGAAAAATCAAAACCATTTCAGAATATGACAAGTGCAATGAAGAAAATGACAGGGTGATGTGGACGACAGTGCCCAACAGGTGGTCAGGGAAAGCCTGTCTGAGCAGGTGAGATTTGGGCCCAAACCAAGAGTCAGCCACGCAGTCTGAGGAACAAGCGTTCCAGGCAGAGGGATCAGTGAGGCCGGAGTCGCTGATGGGGACAACAGAGCAGCACAGCCCGAGTTGCAGAAGGGAGGTCCATGGGCCTGGGCCTTGGTGAGCACCAGGGACGGTGAAGAGGGTAAGATCCGCAAACCCCGGTCACTTAGGGCCTTGTAGTTCTCCGTGAGACCCTGCGATTGTATTCTACATGTGCACGCACAAAACGTTTTCCTGAGAGGCCATGTGAGAAGCAGCTGATGTTGGTCACTTCTGGAAGTGGGACCCTCTGGAAGTGGTAACCAGGGGCAAACTTAAGACTTTTTTCCACTTATATTTTTATCATAGATGTGTATGATTTTCAAAGTTAAAAGCAATAATTATATACGTAGCTAGAAGAAAAGAGTTGCAAAGTTCCCAATGCAAAGAAATGCTAAATGTTGGAGGTGATTTGATCATTGCACATTGTATGCATGTATCAAAATATCACAGGTATGCCATAAATATGTATAATTATTACATATCAATTAAACATTTTTTAAAATGACAATTATATATGTATATGTATACTTGCACGTGCCGTTGTACATTATAGATGTGTATACTTATGTATGCATAACATACATAGATCATATATGCACATATACAGATATGTGCATGCACACATACTCACACCCAAACATGCATATAGTTAAAATGTTAAAAGAAAACATAGAAGAGCAGCCTGGATAAAGCAATATGAGGCCATTTAAAATTACAAAATGACAAATCTTCATAGATGGCTGTCTTAGGAGTGGATTAATTTTATGGAGTAGCTGTTGACATACCAAATTTATTGAGCATCTATACAGCAAAGCACAGTGCCAGGGGCCCCTCATTGTTGGCATTCCGTGGCGATAGGGAGCCTATATGGATGCTTCACTGGTGCCTGGGAGAGTCCATTGAACAAGGTACTCAACAGCTTACCCCTCTCTAAAATAGGGGTGTTAATAATCATACCTACTTCATAGAGTTGTTGGGAAGATTAAACTAGATAAAAGATACAAAATACATAGCACAGCATGTGCTGTAGAGGTAGTTTACAATAAATGTTGGCTGTTAATGATAATGATGGTGACGATCATAACATCTATTCACCATGTTAAGCCTGCAGTAATTAATTAATTAAGCAAACTTATTTTGAGAATGTTCTAGAATTCTTTTCTCTTTTTTGCTTTTTGTTATTTATTATCTTCCAAACTTTCCTGGAAATAGTACCTTCTAGGAATTTTTTTCCCTGCTTAATGATACTCTTCATTGTTAATATTCCATCCATCCATCATTCATCCATCCATCAGCCATCTTTCCACCATCTATTCATCCATTCTTCCATTCATCATCTTTCTATCCATCCATTGTTCAATCCATTCTTCCATCAATCCACCATCCATCAAAAACCATTCAAGAACCCTATTGTCTATAAGGAACTGGTGGCAAGTACCAAGAAGAACCAAACATGATTTCTACTCTCAATAATTGGCGATAAATCCTTCCATTCATCCTTCCATTCATTCATCCACTCATCCATCCTTCCATCCATCTATCCTTCTGTTCATCAATTGTTGAATCCATTCTTCCATCCATCATCATCAATCTACCATCACCCATTCAGTAAGTATTCAAGAAGCCTACCATCTGTAAGGAACTGTGACGAGTACCGAGAGGAACCAGTCATGACATGTTCTCAAATGGTTAGAGATAACATATAGGTCCCAGTATCTATTACCCAATATGGAAAACAATAGCCACCATAACAAGTAGTATTAAGGCACTGATAGAGTACCCAGGAGGCAGTTTAGCCTGAAGCCTCTGCTGTCTAGCTCTCTTAACCCAAAAATGTCACAGTGGAGCTTTGACAAGATAATGGCACTCAACCAACTGCAGTTCAAAGTCAACCTCCCTCATGTATCAACTGGATGGCCTTGGGAAGGTCATTTCACCTCTCTGACCTTCAGTTGTCAATATTCTCCTTAAGTGGAGATGATAATTCCATTGTGAGAATTATAGGAGCATGTGCCTGTGAAGTTATTGGAGTATAGTGTGTCTTCACCATACTGGTTCCTTCTGCTCCTCAGCAGCAAACGATTCCACATCTGAAAAGCTCAGTGTAAATCCGCCCCCACCCCCCTGCACACACCTCTTCTATTACATATTTAGGCTGCCTTTGGAAGGAGCAGTGACAGGATCTCAGGGAGAGCTCTTTGAATCTCAGCTTTCTCCTTCCTAAAATAGGGAGAGTAAGCCTTTCCTTAGAGGAATGGTGCAAAGGCTGGTGGAACCAAGACGATTCTAATCCACTGCCCAGCATTTAATAGACAACTTGTCCAGTCTCTTAATAAGCAATTTAGTACCTTTTCTTCCATGTCTTTCTTCCAAACTTGGGATGCAAGCTGCCTTCCTTATTGTCACATCATTCATATAATCGGGCTTCACCCACTCCTTTGAGTTTTTTAACAGAGAAAGAACTCTACCCCCAACGCCTCCTTCCCCACTTTCTCTGACTTTTCCTTCCCAGGCCCAGTATGGTGGTCCCCAGCCACTTGTGGCTCTGAGCACCTGAAATGGGCAGGTACAAATCGTTACATGTAGTGAATGTGAAATACTTACTGGATTCCAAAGGCAAAGAGTGAGAAAAAGAATGTAAAATATCTCATTAATAATTGCTTGTATTCATTATGTGTTGAAATGATAATAGTTTAGATATCATGAGTTCTACAAAATAAAATAAATTGCACATATTTCATCTTACTTTTTTAACGTGGCTACTAAAAAGCATACAATTATATATGTGGCTGACATTATATTTCCGGTGGACAACACTGCTCTAGACCTTCCTTCCTTGCTGCGGGGACCCCAGACCCCACCTCTCACACCCTCCCAGGGATCCAGGTGGAGGTGTACCTTTGAGAGAGTCCTTCTCGCCCTAGCTTTTCCACGAACCCTCTTTAAAGTTCTGCTCCCAAGGTCTCCGGATTATCTGGGGACTGGCTGAATGGCTTTGTCCCCCGCCTGTCTGTAGGATAAGATGGCAGCTCCCCAAAGAGGGTTCTTCGTAAGTGGTTACCATCTGAAGGCAGGTTTGGATGGGATCACCTGAGGTTAGTTAACGATGCTCCAAGATGACCTCATGCATATCCACAAGGCCCATAAAATTCAATCATGTGTGTATTAGTGGGATCTTGCGGGGGCTGTGGTCAGGAACAAGAATATTAATGAGCAAAGAAGAGAGTGCTCCTGGGCATTTCAGCTATGAGGAGCTGAAGAGATTTCAGCTGAATAATGAAAGACTGAGAGCCCTAGAATTTTCTAGTGAGAAGGCAAGCGTGGGAGAATTGAAACTAACTTCCTGAAATATGTTGTCATTTTTCAATGATACTCCACCATCCTGGAATTTTTTGAAGAAGTCCCAGAAGTCTTGGACTTGGAAGTCTTGGAAGATACCAAGAAGCAGCCTTGGTATCTTTCAGAATTGACCACATGTTACAGTTGATCCCTGAAAGGACTCCCTTGTTTTACAGATGAGGACATTGAGGCACAGCTGTGCTCAGGGACTTGTAAATGCCATACACCAAATTGGTGGGGAGAATGGGGTTTGCACCAGAGTGTTTGGGGGTTTTATTTTATTGTGACGTTGGTGCTCTGTTCTCATTGCCCAGGCGTGGGTGTTTTCAAAATAAGAAACGTGCAGGCTTGGATTTTCTCACGTGGCAGCCTCCCCCGACCCTGCCACTGTCTTCTGTCTCTGCCTCTGTCTTCATTGCTTTCTTTGTAACCCAAATGCTACAAATAGCCACGTGACTCCCCGCCGGATGCCAGAAGTCCAGACCTGTGCAAAGCCAGTGAGACCAGAGCAAGCGGCCTTCAGTTACCTTTAACTCATGAACATGTCATTATAATACTAAAAGTCACTCCCCCAGCAAGAAATTCTGCCATTTTCTGTACATGCAATATATGAGGAAGCGTGTACATGAACTGCATCCAGGCTTCTGAATCTCCACCCTGTACTTGCTCGCACACCTCCACCGTCCTACATCTAACTCTTTAAAACTCCCACAGCTACCTTTGCTCAGGGAGAGAGTGCCTTAAGTGCACACATTCACCCTCCATTCTTTGCCTGAAGAATAAAAAACCTAAATGCCTTACCAACAATTGGATGCTCTTTCTTTGCAGCTGATGTAAAGTAGGGAAAGACCACAGTTTTTTAGTAACAGAATTTCCTCAGGAAATTAAAAATAAAATTATCGTGTGATCCAGTAATCCCACTTCTGGGTATATACCCAAAGGTGTTAAAATGAGTATGCTGCAATTCACAATTGCAAAGATGTGGAAACAACCCAAGTGCCCATCAATACATGAGTGGATTAATAAAATATGGTATGTGTATACCATGGAGTACTGCTCAGCTGTAAGAAACAATGGTGATATAGCCCCCTTGTATTTTCCTGGAGAGAGCTGGAACCCATTCTACTAAGTGAAGTATCCCAAGAATGGAAAAATAAGCACCACATGTACTCACCATCAAATTGGTTTCACTGATCATCACCTAAGAGCACATATAAGAATAACATTGATCGGGTGTCAGTCAGATGGGAGGGAGGGGATATTAGATAGGTTAATTCTTAGCTTGTTCATCAATACTCAGGTATACAGAAATAACAGAGAGAAATTAGAAATTGACAGCAAGATGGGCTAATGATACATTCGACTCTTCTATTTTATTCACTTGCTAAGGGACTTTTGGATCTCGTACAGCTAATATTAAAGTGAATCCGATTTGAGGAAATATTTACAGAATGGGAAATTGGTGACATGCAATGCAACCATGATTGACATGGCACAAAGATGCTGAAGGCAAAGACGAGTGATTTAGAAATTGCAAGTGCATGATGTCTTAACACAGTGTCCATACAGTATCAATAATCATAGCAAAAGGACAGTGTGCCAAAGACCAACTATTATGTTGTAGAATATTCTAGAACTGCCTTCTCACGTTTTGGTGAAAGATGTTCAAGTAAGAGGGAAAGCAGCTATAATAGTTCATTGGCTGCTTGAACAGCAAAGGGACTGAATATAGCACCTCCCAACTCACTGGGTCACCAAGAAAGGACCCAAACACCTGTCTTATGGAAATATTAGTTTCATATGGAAATGTTTTAGGATGCCTATTATTTAAAAAAAATGTGAAAGATAACAAGTGTTGACGAGGATGTGGAGAAACTAAAACCCTTGCACACTATTGATGGGAATATAAAATGGTGCAGCCACTATGGAAAACAAAATGGAGGTGCCTCAGAAAATTAAAAATAGAACTACTATACGATCCAGCCATCCCATTTCTGGGTATAGAGCCAAAAAAAAAAAAATTGAAATCAAGATCTCAAAGAGGTATGTGCACTCCCGTGTTCATTGCAGCATTAATCACAATAGCTGAGAGATGCAACAACCCAAACGTCCAAGAACAGATGAATGGATAAAGAAAATGTGGTAATATAATGGAATATTATTCAGCCTTAAAAACTAAGGAAATTCTAGCATTTGCAACAGCATGGATGGACCTGGAAGACATTGCGCTGAGTGAAATAAGCCAGACACAGGTATGAGGCATGCGGAATAGTCAAATGTATAGAGGTAGACGGTAGAATGGTGGTTATCAGGGGATGGGAAGGGGGGAAATGGAGAGGTGGTGTTCAATGGGTATGAAGTTAGTTCTACAAGATACGTTCCAGAGATCTGGTGTACAAAATGGGACTATAGTTAACGGTAAGGTATCGTGCACTTAAAAAGTTGTTAAGGGTAGATCTCATGTTAAGTGTTCTTACCTCGCACACATACCAAGAAAAAACACACAAGGAAACTTTTGGATGCGATGAACGTATTTATTACCATGATTGGGGTGATGCTAACACGAGTGTACACATATGTCCAAACTCACTAAATTGTGTGCATTAATTATTTGAAGTTTTGTGTATACCAATTATACCTCAATAAAGCTGGGGGGGAAAGAAGAGAAAGAAAGAGAGAAAAAAGCAATGAAAGTCCGTGCTCTGAGAATGGAAGTCTAATTTCTTACATGATCCCTGCTATAAAGATTCAACTCCTGGGAAGAAGCTGGAGTGGCTGCATGTGAAATGAATTAGATACTGATGGGAATTCCCAAATGACCGTTATCTCAAAAGCCAATTGCCTTGCTGGCTTGACATGTTTGTAGATCCAAGATTTAGGGACAAACTTTCTCAAGTGATTGTAAGAAGCAACGCATACCTGCAGAAATGTCAGAAATAAGTGCAGGCAACCATAAAATACTTTGGTTTCTCCAAAGGTAGCTTGGCTTTTTTAAAGCCCTGTGTAGGATTTTATTTCTTAAGCGCTTCTCATTTGATAGCTGTTGACATTTTTGACAGTCTTAGGGGTAGGGCTTTCTTTTGCCATTTTTTTCCAAAGGAAATTCCATCTTCCTGATAAAAATAATAGAGACAAAATGGCAGCCCATTTTCAACTTTTAGAAACAGTAATTAAGAACATAATAGAATGTGTTTCAGAATTTATAATTGCTCTCAGTTTTCAGAGTTAGAAATGTAGGTGGCCATAAACCATAAACGCTGCGTTGCTTATTTCGTAGACCTTCAAAGCCACCTGCAGCCCATTAGGTAAATTATTTCTTAGACCCTCAAAGCCACCTGCAGCCCATTAAGTAAATCACCTAGAACTTCCTTGAGAACAGCAGCCCACAGGGAAGTTTCTGGAACATACACAGGGACACTTGGGCCTCTCCAGGGGACTCCGCAGCGCTGGCTGACAAAGCCCGGTAAGATCCAAGAGGTAGATAAATCAGTGACTGCTGCTGTGATCACTGATGAATGTCCTCATGCCAACAGCTTGAAAGTTCTCACGCCGACTCGCCCTTGTCTGTAGTTAACTTCAGTTGCTTTAAGTGTTGCTTCTTCTGTATTTCTTCCTATGCAAGGCTTAGCTTTGGAGCGGAGGGAGAGAGAGGCTGGAAGGATGGAGGAGGAGGAGAGGGAGAGAAGGGGAAGAGGAGAAGAGGGGAAAGGGAATGGGGAGTAGGGAGGAGACATTGGCTGGTTCCCATGGCTATAAAATCTTGGAGCTGAGCTTGTCAACCACCAGTCCCGGAAGGGAGCAGAATGGCCCAGCTCGGGGACCCTCTGCTGACTTGGTTCTGCCTGCTTTGCGGTGTACTCAGTCTTCCATACGAAGGTGAGGAACAACGTGGCCATGCCTGGGGTTGGACATTTGCAGCATGTCTGCTATATGTAATCAAACCTGAGACGTCTGGGTGGGTAAGCGTCACCCTTCCTTCGGGTACCCTAAGAAAGAAAAAGATGCTCTGTCTTTCAGGTATCTTTATGTAAAAACACAAAACAAAAAAAAAACCATGATCCATCAGTAAGCTTTAAAAAAATAAGAAAGTTCAGCTATAACAACGAAAGAATGAGAATGTAAATTGGAAAATTCTGTTCACAGGAGTCGTGTTACTTGATAACCAGGTGTTGTCCTTTAAGATATTTTAAACGCCTTCTGTAGAGGTTTTGAAAACAAAACTAATTTTTGTAAAGTCTGTTTTATTCCTCTACCAAAGTCATATTGCCTTTAACAATAATAAAGTGGTACTATAAAAAGAGATTTCCTGTTTGATGAGGACTCTGCATGGTCGTGAAAACAATTTTTTATGGAAGAGCCAAGAACAATGACTTTGCCTGTATTTCTTTTAAACATTTTTCAGGACATCTTTGCATTAAAAAATAAATAAAACACAATGCTGACAAATGTTTTTTCAAAAAGTAAAGAAAGGAAAAAAAGATGCTCTCAATGTAACTATGACCACTGCTTTCTCATCAGCTAGGATTTTGACTTTACACTTATCGGAAAATAACACTTTTTGACTTGGCCATAGGTTTGTTTTTTTTTAAATCATACATCACTTTTGTACATACATACAAAAAAAGAATATTGGCCAGGTGTGGTGGCTCACGCCTGCACTCTGGGAGGCCGAGACGGGAGGATCACTTGAGGTCAGGAGTTCGAGACCAGCCTGAGCAAGAGCGAGACCCCGTCTCTACTAAAAATAGAAAGAAATGATCTGGACAGCTAAAATTATATATATAGAAAAAAATTAAGATTTCTTTTAGTACATGAAGGTAACTGGTCCTGGAGAAATCCAAAGATCAAAATCTCATGGTAAATTTAAAACAATTTTAATTAAGGTTTACCTGAACAAATGAGACTCAATTTTTTCAAATAAGGGTATTTTTAAAAGCTTATATTTTAACCAAATTTAGTTTAAATTATTACCAAAGGTCAATTCTTGAGAATGAAAAGAATTGGGAGGCAGAACTTTTTTGACAAAATCATATGATTTCCCAGGTTGTATCTTTCTTTTCTGTTCTAGACATTCACTAAAGGGTCATGAAGAAAGCCACCTATGTATAAGTAGTCTAGGACTGCATTAATTTTTAGGGTCTGGCCTTCATCCTTTGAAATCCAAAAAAATTTCTTTTTGGAGCATTTATGGAGTCACTCTATGAGC
The DNA here is from genome assembly GCF_041146395.1 of Eulemur rufifrons. NCBI lineage: Eukaryota > Metazoa > Chordata > Mammalia > Primates > Lemuridae > Eulemur > Eulemur rufifrons. Next base: position 12,108,973 of record NC_091006.1, on the reverse strand, counting down.
TATTTTATCTTTTATCATTTTTTAGCTGATCATGATGAGCCAGATCCTCATTTGCCCAATATTGCTTTTATTAAACTCATAAAATCTTGCATCTTTCACAAGATGAGCAACTTGACTTTGCAGTCCGTTGGGGTTGCATTTGCATCGTACTTGCAACATCCCACCATTGGCAAACAAGTGATCCTCACGTGGAAGACAGAAAGAACTTCTAGTGTCAGAGAGGGACGTTTGAGTGGGAACTCACATTATAATTTTATAGCATGGATAATCACACGCTGTGTTTGTGTTATGATGATGTTGCATTTGACACTTACCTGGTGGCACCTGTTCTACAATCATAGCAGAAGGCTCTATTGTACTTGTTTGTATCTCTCCATCCATGAGATCGGGACTAGGATAATATTTAAAAACAAATCAAGGCTGGGCGTGGTGGCTCATGCCTGTAATCCTAGCACTCTGGGAGGCCGAGGGGGTTGGATCGCTCGAGGTCAGGAGTTTGAGACCAGCCTGAGCAAGAGCGAGACCCTGTCTCTACTAAAAAATAGAAAGAAATTATCTGGCCAACTAAAAATATATGTAGAAAAATTAGCTGGGCATGGTGGTGCATGCCTGTAGTCCCAGCTACTCAGGAAGCTGAGGCAGGAGGATCACTTAAGCCCAGGAGTTTGAGGTTGCTGTGAGCTAGGCTGACGCCACGGCACTCACTCTAGCCTGGGCAACAAAGTGAGACTCTTGTCTCAAAAAAAAAAAAAAAAAAAAAAAAAATCAATTTCCTAATAGTTTCACTATAAAATTTAGGCTGAATGAACTCAACAAATCTGGGAAGTAGATACAATTAAAATCCCCATATTTCAGAAGAAGAAACACAAGCTTAACTCCTGATGAGCCCGTGGATCTTGGAATTCCACTTTGGTTTATGTAGTCCAGAGCCCACCTTTTCACCCACTCCTCTGGTTGGTACCCCAGAACCTAGCACTATACTGGGGACATAGCAGGCACTCAACACATGTTTGTCATCCACCTGAGCGCTTTTGGAGGTCCCTGGCCGCGGAGGTCTTTGCTCATGCCCTGTAGTTTGGTTCTATTTTATTCCTTCCTTCAATACCACGGCATCACCGTGTATTTCTCCAACTCTGACCCAAAAGTGTGCCAATTTCAGCATCCCTCCTCCACACACACACACACAAACACCATGGGGGTATGGGTTGACTCTTTCCCCCTAGTAAATAAAAAGGTCGAAATGGGTGTAAGCACACCATATTTTCTCTAACCTTGGCTCTTGAATTACCAGAGATATCATGACACGTACATAAGGATTGGATTAAATAACTTAGAAAATGAGTGAAAGTAATTTTGAGGTAAATAGGTAGGATTATTACCTTGCTGTGCTTTCCTTTGACTTGTCACATGTCCACATTATAATTGCCTACGCTTTCTGTTCTTGGCCATTAGTCCAGTGATTGCCAAACTTTGCAGCTTATTGGAATTACTGGAGCTCTTTTAAAAATTGTTCACCCACAGATATTCTGATTTAATTGATTTGGGGTACAAGTTGGACATCAGAATTTTTTCTGTTTTTATTAATAATGGTAAGTTATGTATATCATAAAACTTACCATTGTAACTGTTTTTAAGTGTATAGCTCAGTGGCATTAAGTGCATTCACATTGTCGTACAACCATCTACAGACTGAAACTCCATACCCATTAAACAATAACTCCCATTCCTCCCTCCCTCCAGCCCCTAGAAATCACCGTTTCACTTTTTTGTCTCTATGAATTTGACTATTCTAGTTACCTCAAATAAATGAAATCATGCAAAAGTTGTCCTTTTGTGTCTAGCTTATTTTACTTAGTCTATTGCCTTCAAGGTTCATCCATGCTGTGGCATGTACCAGAATTTCATTCCTTTTTAAGGCTAAATAATACCTCATTGTATGGGTGTACCACATTTTGTTCACCCATTCATGTCACCACGTACATTTGGGTTGTTTCTGCCTTTTGGTTATTGTGAATAATGCTACTATGAACATCAGTGTACAAATACTTGTTTGGGTCTCTGCTTTCAATTTTGTGTATATACCCAGAAGTAGAAGGCATCAGGATTTTTTAAATTTCAGCTTGTGATTCTAACATGCAGCAAAGTTTGTGAACCACCGCACTGGTACATTATGGGTATTCCTTGAGTAACATGTGACTAAGGTAAAAGTTTTCATTTCAGGCCACCATGGCAGCCTCGAGCATTCAGCTGAAAGATAAACTTGTGAAATGAATAAACATGAGCGAATAGCAAGACAGTCATTAATAAACAAAATATACACAGTAAATAGAAGATTAAAGTCATTGCTCTTCTAGGTATAATACACAAAATTAATGAACTCGTTATGAACACAGATTTTATTGAGTTTTAATGTTTTAATATGAGATACAGCTGCAATTTGCATTATGTATGTGTTTTCTTAACCAAATAAGACATTCATAAATTTATTTGTCACTAAATTATGCTTTTGTATGGTACATAATTTTAATGGGTATTAAGCATCAGCTGCTATTTCAGAGCGACACAATTTTTCATTCTGTGTTTATTCCATAATTCATTCTATATTATATTTCATTCTAAAATTATGACTATTCATAAAGACTCAATTCAATGAACTTTATAACAAAGATTTAGTATTTAATTAAGTACATGCTGATTTTAAATTAAATTGCCTTTACATAAAATCACTCATTGGGAATTATGCAAAATGGCAAAACAAGAAGTTCAAGTTCTAAGGAGGAGGAGGTAAATATTATAGGTTTAGTGGCTTATAAAGGAACAATGGTTGAAAAGTAATGGTTTAAGGAAAAAAGTAAAGCTATCAGCCAGTTTCTCCCGTTCCAAGAATATTAGAATATTCAACCTGGGAAGGACTTGATGTGCTAATGGTCTCTCTCTGTTTTACAGCTGAGCAAACTGAGGGTAGATGGTTGGTAAGTGGTTGAGCCTGTGCTAAGATCTGGCTCCTTACGTTCCACTGACCCATCCCCTCTAAGGGGGACTCAAATTGGTAATCCCACAGAGCTTAGTTAGCTTTTCTGAACTCTGTCTGTAACATGATGGAAATAATGCTTGACTCACAAAATTGTTCTGTTAAGTTAAATAAAACAGAGTGCCCAGTACATAGAAGATGTGCAGGGCCCCAGATGTATGGTCCTTATTTTTCCCTCCTGGGGAAGGGATTTCATTTGGAAAGTGGCAATACCAAAGGCATGAATCTCTAATAGTTGAATTCAGGTATGAACGAGAAGAGGTGCTAAAAATAAAAAGCCTGTAATGTTCCATATCAGAAACACCAGTGAGCCTTCCCGAAGACCAGCCTGAATCTCATGGTACTAATGATGAAGAGGTTGATGACAATATTTCAGTTGTTACAACATTGTTGATAACAATAGCAGCTGTAAGCTATCAAGTGCTTTCTTTGTCATAGGCATTATTCTAAGTATTTTATATGCATAATCCGTTTGTTCCTCATAACAATCCCAGGAAGTAGATATAATAATTGCCCTCATTTTGCTGAAGAAAATCTGAGGCACAGAGGGGCTGGATCATGTGCCCAAGGTCACATAGCTAGCAAGTGACAACTGAGATTCGAATTAAAGATCCTAAGAAAGTATATTTCTTTATCTACACTGTCAATTTGTGTTACAAATGTGTCCTCCTACTAGAATCCTTCATACTTGGCACTTTCCCATAGTTCTCTATACACCAGTGGTTCCTGTTAGTTCATTTCCCTACACTGTAATTCATGTTGTTAAAAGTTCCCTACCCTTCCCCTCTTGTCAACCCTAAAACTATTTCCCATCTCCTAAAAATATATTTCACATCATTGGCAAGCTACTCAAAATGTATAGGCAAATGCATACCCATTAAGATCTTGCCTGTATTCTGATCTTAAAAAAGAGCAGTTGAAAACCTGTGAATAATAAACAATCTATTAAATATTTATTATGAAGTGCCTTAGCACTTTCTTTCAGATTTCCTGTAACTTCAATATTTGTTGAATACCAAAGTCACCTTTAAATTCTGGAGCAATTTTTAATGGATGTAGTTTTCTGTGGTTTGTGAAAATCTTTTGCCAACTTGGATCTGTCTTCTACCTGGTAGCAGAGCAAACAATAATGATTATTGTAAGAACAGAAATCATTATCATTGCAATAAAATTGTTACCATATGCTAACTGCTTGCTATGTGCCATGTATTGTGTAGGGTCCTTGACATATGTTTTCATTTAATCCTCACAACAAATCTATGAAGTCCAGCTGCAAAAACCGTTCTTTAACAGATGCTAAAACGAACTTAATCTCATTGTAAAAGCTAAGGACAGTCAAGTAAATGTTTGCTTCAAACTGTACCTTCCATAAAGTACTAAAAAGAAATAGAATAAAGCAAAACAAAACAGAAAATGGTGAAATGGTAAAACGTTTTCCTATTATAATATGGTTCATTTTGTAGAAAAATGTGGGAAAAATAATCATTTATTTTGCCTCCAGAATTTTTTAAAAATAATTTTAATTGTTCCTATTCATTAATAATATTTGATAAGTACAGTTAAAACAAAAGGAAAATTAGAAGTCACCCACAATCACACTACTACAAATAGGCACTATTGAATTTCGATGTGTAACCTTCAAAATATTATTATTACTGGAATAGAATCTAGGGAAATAATTACATTTTTTTCATTTTTTCATTTTAAAGGCTAAATCTAATGACAAATGTTTGTTCAAAATTGTGTCTTTCAGATGATTTTCCACCAACTATAGGTGAGTTGATCAAAAAACTTTTATTAGAGTTTCTTTTTAAATTTTGCAATAAAATGTGAAATCATTGAATACTTCTTTTTCTGGTAAGAAATCATATTTTTCATTAAAAACCATTTTATGTATTTATGTATAAAATAAGTAAGCTTCATGTTAAAAGTAGGTAAAGAAAGACCAAGAGAAATCATGATTTTACTGTCAATTTTACTGTTAATATTTGTGAGTGATTAAATAGTTAATTATATACAACTTCATAATGTAATCCTGCTTTTGTAAAAATCAAATATTATGGAACACAATGAAATAGTGCTTTTTGCCACTTAAAAATGAAGTGCAAATTTTTCCATCTCTATTTATATGGTCACCTTTATTAATGTGTATATGATATCATAAAACTGTATTTTAATTTTAAATTCCTTTAGTAATTGATATTTTTAGTTGATTCATATTTTTTAACTAATACTAATCATGCTGGAATGAATATTCTTAATCTGAATGTCATTTCAACTAAAACCAGGAAAGCACAGAGCTATCTATTGCCATCAATGCTACTTATCATTATTTGGTGGGCTTCTAACATATGTGATGCTATAAAAGGAAAAAAATCTATAAGCCTATAAAAAATAGGAAAAATTATTTTATGATTGTGTGCTTTAAAGTCCTTAGGAACACTAGTAAAAATTACTAGTTTTAATAAGAGAATATGGCTATGTGGCTGAATACAAGATAAACACACAACAGTCAGTAGTTTTTCTCTGTACTGGTCAGAACCAACTAGACATTGATGGACAAAGAAAACATTCTATTTAAGATCAATGACCAAAAAAATAACACTTTGGAATTAAATCAGCAAGAAAAGCATAGGATTTATATAAAGTAAATAAGAAAATCACATTGAAGAGTATAAAACAGGTTCTGAAAATGTGAAGATTGTGCCATGTTCTTGCATGGAAGACGTAATGCAATAACAATGTCACTTTTCCTCAAACTAACATTTTTACTTAATTCCATTTTATACAAGAGCCCCTTTTAAAGTCTAAAAATAGTAAACTAAATGTTAGCTCCAAATTTTGTTTTTCAGACACTATAACTCATTTTGCAGAGGTCAAAGGTAAGTTGATCAAAAAACTTTTCCTATTAAAGTATATTTTCTTTTAATTTTGTTTTTTTTTTTGTAAAAATTGGGGAATTGGTGATTTTTTTCTGATAAAATTCTTTTTCCCCTTTAATAAAATGTAATGTAAGTGCCTTGTAAATAGGTTTTTAAAAAAAAAAAAAAAAACCACAGAGAAATAGGGCCAGGCATTGTGGCTCATGCCTATAATTCTAGCACTCTGGGATGCCAAGGCAGGAGGATTGCTTGAGGCCAGGAGTTCCACACCAGGCTGAGCAAGAGCAAGACCCCATCTCTACTCAAACTAGAAACATTAGCCAGATGTAGTGGTGCATGCCTGTAGTTTCAGCTACTCAGAAGGCTGAGGCAGAAGAATGGCTTGAGCCAGAAGTTTGATGTTGCAGTGAGCTATGATGATGCCACTGCACTCTAGCTCAGGTGACAGAGCAAGACTGTTTAAAAAAAAAAACAGAGAAATAGAAGTCACCCTGACCTTTCACCAGTGCTGATTGTTTCTACTCTTTAATTTCTGCCAATCTAATAGGGAATAGCAGATTTTAAAATTCGTATGGAAAATATATCCAATAATAATTAGTAACATTATGAACAAAAATAGTGTTGGGGTAGAGAAATAATTTGTTTCATCAGCTCTTTAAATATGCTATTAATAAAATATTGTAATATAAACAGCATGGTATCAGCTTAGAGAGAGTCACATAATAAGAAGAAGAAAAAGTATTTTACGATGCTTGCTGGCCCCAGAGCCTGCTCGTGTTACCACCACGCCATCCTACCTCTCTAATAATTTTAAGAAACTCTATGGATGGAATCTTAATATGAAAGGATCCCAGGATATATTAGAATTTAATATATGGTTTTAAATGTATAGAGGTTTAAATGTGCAAGTGGTGTGTTTTATGATCAATCTGTCATTATTGAATACCTGTTTGGACAAAATAAAGTTGCACTCCCTTCTTGCATCATATACAAAACTAAATTCTTGCTTAATAAAAATTTATATGTAAAAGAAACAAAATCATTTAATTTAAGAAGAAAATATAGGAAAATATGTGGATAGTGTAAGGACCAGGAGATCTTTTAAAGCAAGGCAGGAATCATCTGTTGTACAGGTAAACACTTTTAAAGTGTGTAAATGCTTCATACTGATGAAAACTCAAGTAAGACAGCACAGTTGATAGGGAAGATGAATTGCTCTAGCCCTTTAAGAAAGCAATTCCCATCAATGTTAAAACTTCGCAGATGCTTTGTCCGAGTAACCACGCTTTGGGGATAATTGTCTATGGAAACAAGTGCTTCAGTATATAAGGGTTTAAATGCATGGAGTGTTTACAGTGGGAAAAAATCTGAATGTGGAAAGTATTGAACAAATTGTGATGAATCCATATCACAGAACATGAGCCAGCATTAGAAGGGAGGCGTTCGAGCTACGAAAGTTACTTGAAAAGGTTTTCTATGATGTGTTAAGTTAGAAACTCAAGTTATGGGTACCAAGTATGGTTTATTTGGGGGGACAGCAAAAATCCACGTATGTGTGTGTGTTCAATAGAGCCAAAGGTAGTGGCTCTGATTTCCGAGTGCACCAACCCCTAGGAGGAAAGTCAGTTTATCACCTCTCCATAAAGACTCCCAGAAACAGATGAAGAATTTTTGTTTTCTCTAGATGGGGAGTGCGTCTTTCCATTCCAGTATAAAAACCAAACATTCTACGACTGCATCAGGCTCAAGGCAAGACACAAGTGGTGCTCGTTAAACGAGACTTACGAAGGATACTGGAAGTATTGCACCGCAGAAGGTGAGGGTCTTGCCTCTGAATACCCCAAGGTGGTAACCTGGGCCTCTGAGATTTGGTGAGCACACAAGAGGGTTCTGCAAATGGAATCTAAAGCCAATTAAGTTGTGAAAACACAGGATGTGCAATTTCTGACAGTAAGAAAATCACGTGCCACCAAAGATATATTATGAGCACTTCAATTTTATGATCTTGAAAGGAAATCTTCTAGTAGGACATTAAAGCGATATGGGATCTCAGTCCCCCACCAGTATTTTTTTTTTTTTTGAGACACAGTGTCACTCTGTTGCCCGGGCTAGAGTGCCATGGCATCAGCCTAGCTCACAGCAACCTCAAACTCCTGGGCTCAAGCGATCCTCCTGCCTCAGCCTCCCGAGTAGCTGGGACTACAGGCATGTGCCACCATGTCTGGCTAATTTTTTCTATATATATTTTTAGCTGTCCATATAATTTCTTTCTATTTTTAGTAGAGATGGGGTCTCGCTCTTGCTCAGGCTGGTCTCGAACTCCTAAACTCAAACAATTCACCTGCGTTGGCCTCCCAGAGTGCTAGGATTACAGGCGCGAGCCACCGCACCTGGCCCCCCACCAGTATTGTTCTCATATGCCTTTGGTAGGACAGGGCAGAGCGGACGGCCTGGGTGGGAAGCGGAAGTGCACGTGTGTGTGTGTGTGTGTGTGTGTGTGTGTGGTGAGGCGGAGGGGAGGTGCAAAACGGAAAGGTTCCTTATTCTGACTGCATCTTTCTTCTCTGCAGACTTTGCAAAATGTGCGTTTCCCTTTTGGTACAGACGCATGATCTACTGGGCGTGTACGGAAGATGGGAATGCATTTGGGCAGAAATGGTGTTCACTGACCAAGAATTTTAACAGGGACAGAATTTGGAAATATTGTGATTGATGGTGAGATTGGCTGGGGGACAGGGTGAAGAAGCGTAATCATCCTCATTGGAAAGAACCTATAGCTTTTTTTGGCAGAGGAGGAGGTAAGATCCTCATTAAAAGGGTTTTATTCTGAGATGTGAATTGAAGGTGATTTGACATCAATAACTTGGGGTTTTGATTAGGGAGTATGGGATTTTAACATGGAGACCTATCTTCTAGCCTACTTTTTCTTGCTGTCTGTGTAAAATTGGGTCCTTAAAAAAATGTGTATGAGGCTGGACACGGTGGCTCACGCCTGTAATCCCAGCACTCTGGGAGGCTGAGGCGGGAGGATTGCTTGAGCTCAGGAGTTCAAGACCAGCCTGAGCAAGAGCAAGACCCCTCTCTACTAAAAATAGAAAGAAATTAGCCAAACAATTAAAAATAGAAAAAATTAGCCGGGCATGGTGGCGTGTGCCTGTAGTCCCAGCTACTCGGGAGGCTGAGACAGGAGGATCGCTTGAGCCCAGGAGTTTGAGGTTGCTGTGAGCTAGGCTGATGCCACGGCACTCTAGCCCGGGCAACAGAGTGAGACTCTGTCTCAAAAAAAAAAAAAAAAAATTTGTGTATGGACTTCGGGTGATGTGTCAGTTATAACAAATGTATGGCTCTGGTGGGGGATGTTGATAATGGGGGAGGCTTGCCTGTGTGGTGACGGGGGTGTTGGGAAATCTCTGTACCCTCTATGCACTTTTAAAATTGCTCTAAAAAATAAAGTTTGTTAAAAATGCATTCACATGTTTTGAAAATAGGTAAAAAGTGATAAGTGCTGGGGTACCTGAGCTGGGAACACAGGTGCCGATGAGGTAACGTATTAGAGTGAAGCTCAAAGGGGCTGAGATATGAGCCACATGAGAACGGGTCACAGGCTGGAAGGAGCTGCGTGCATCGTACAAGTCACGGGAAGGACACGGGGGCTGGTCCATGGGATGTCACTGGGAGCCAGAGGCCGGGCATGCTAGCAACTTAGGAGTTGGCTATTACGTCCAAAAAGAAGTCAGAGAGAAGTATTAAGGAGACAGGATCTAGATACAATCAGATTTAATTACAAGGCATGTTGCTTTGGCTCTGGGTGGAGAGTAAATGGGAAGAGGGACGGCCATGTGCTGAATTTGGTTAGGTTTCCCAAGAGCCCACATGGGCCATGGTAGTGACCCGGCATTGGCGGTGACTGGGGAGATGGACAAGGGTCCAAGTCTGAAGGCAAAGGAGGAAAGGTGGACAGAATACAGTGACTAAATATAATTGGGAGTGGGGAGGAAGGAGTTTTAAGGATGAATTCCCAGCTGTGGAGTGAGCCACGGCGTGGCTTTTGTGACCCCATTCTGAGAAGCTACATTCTGGACAGCCTGCAAGCTCGGGGCGGCACCGGTGAGGGGGAGATTGTGGTTCCATTTCTGCCTTTCCAAGTTTGAGGCATTTGAGGGGCACCCACAGAGTGATGCCAGGGAGACAGCTTTATGATCGGTCGTGGAGCTCGGCGGAGATGTATTGGTCAGGGACACAATTATGGGCATACTCGGGACAGGAATGATATTTTAATTTTATCGTCTTGTTTTCACTCTTTAACTACAAAAATTTTCCAAATATACCCAAACACGGAGAGGATGGTATAACCGCATGATGGATTCCCATGCACTAATTACCCAAGTTTAATCATCCACATTTGACATTTTTGCTTCAGCTATACCTTTCCGTTTTTTTCTTCCTGCTGGAGTATTTTAAAGGAAGTCTAAAAGGTGATTTCACCAATCGATACTTCAAATGGTATTTGATACGAAAGTATGAATGCAATTTCTCCAGGAAAGTACAGCGTCAGGAGAGAAGAGGTTTTAGAAAACAGCCTTGAGTTACTCTGAAATTTATAGTTTATAGAGGAGAAGGAGTTCCAAAGTAAGAAGGGGAAACCAGGGAGAAAAGAAGACAGTATAAAGCAGACAATATCATGTTTTTCAAGGAAAGAGGTGTCTTCCGTAAAAAGAGGAGTGATCAATGGTCTATAAGTGATGTGAAAGATCAAGTAACATCTGTAAATATCCATAGTGTGTAATATATATGTAATATATTGGTTGTAAGTTTATATCATATATAATAGTTGCAAGATGTCCATTGTGTTTGAACACATTAAATGTATTAAGTAGATCAATTTCCATAGGGTTGTGGGGATAAAAGCCAGAATGGAGTTATTTTCAGGGCTAACGGGCAGTAAAGAATTGCATGTAAAGTATGCAGCCTACTGTTTTCTGAAGTTTGGGTCTGAAAGAAATGAAAGTACAAGGCCAGTACTTAAGAAAGTAGAGGCCAGGTGCAGTGGGTCAATACTGTAATCCCAGGAATTTGAGAGGCCGAGGCGGGACGATTGCTTGAGGCCAGGAGTTCGAGACCAGCCTGGGCAACATAGTGAGACCCCATTTCTACAAAAAATAGTTTTAAAAAAATTAGCCAGGCTTGGTGGTGTGCACTTGTAGTCCCAGCTACTCAGGAAGCTGAGGCAAGAGGATTGCTTGAGCCCAGGAGTTTGAGGTTGCTGTGAGCTATGATGATGCCACTGCACTGTAGCCTAGGCAACAAAGTGACACCCTGTCTTAAAAAAGAAAAGAAAGAAAGAAAAAGAAAACTAAAGAAAAAAGGTGGCTGTTGAGGAAGACTATAGGTTCTACAGGAGAATGACCTTATACATAAGATATAGACAGACGATCAACAGATAGATACACAGATGTACAGATATAGATATAAACACACATGTATATGTTCACATGTAAGTACATGTGTACAGACTAGACGTATGTGTTTGTGCATATGCCTAATGAGGAAGACAGCACCATGTTGGACCGTTTGGGAAAAGAACCAGTGGCGAGGATGTGACCGTCGGAGGGAAGACTCTGAGAAAGTGGGACGAGATGGGAGGATCCCTGGCCGAGGGAGTGGGGCCGTCTTTGGCAGGAATAGGTATTCTGTTGTTATAAAATGTGAGCAAAAGTGGGTGAGTACAGATAGAAGCAAATTTGTAGATTTGGGGGGATTAAAAATTGAGAGGTGTTTTTTTTTTTTTTTTTTTTTTTTTTTTTTGAGACAGAGTCTCGCTCTGTTGCCCAGGCTAGAGTGAGTGCCATGGCGTCAGCCTAGCTCACAGCAACCTCAATCTCCTGAGCTCAAGGGATGCTCCTGTCTCAGCCTCCCGAGTAGCTGGGACTACAGGCATGCACCACCATGCCCGGCTAATTTTTTCTATATATTTTTAGCTGTCCATATAATTTCTTTCTATTTTTAGTAGAGATGGGGTCTCGCTCTTGCTCAGGCTGGTCTCGAACTCCTGAGCTCAAACGATCCGCCCACCTCGGCCTCCCAGAGTGCTAGGATTACAGGAGTGAGCCACCATGCCCGGCCAAAAATTGAGAGAGTTTTTATTGTATATTCTCCAGGGTTCCAGCAGGAAGCTCATGATGCACTCAAATTGGGTAATCACGGGACATTGGAAACTACAAATTATGGTGCAGTGCCCAGAGACAGTGACAGCAAGACCTGAAGGATGAGGGGAAAGAGAAATTTCTAGAATTGGGGGGGGAGGCAAAGTGGGGAGAGAAAGAGAGAAAGTGAGAGAGAATAGGAGAGAGAGAGAGGGAGAGAGGGATGAGGGGGAGAGGGAGGGGAGGGAGCGGAGAGAGAGAAAGGTGGGAAAGAGCTGCTTGGCAGAAGCTGTGGGCTGTGGAAGTGACCAGTCCATGGCGTGGGGGGCCAAGGAAATTAACACGTCAACCTCCTTCCCTCTAATCCGCCCAGTTCTGCCCACCGGCCAGAGGGAAGGAAGCTCAGAGCAGAACAAGAGGAAGTGGAAGGTGAGTCACAAGGTGCATGCAGATGGCACTCAGCACAGTTGGGGATCATGAGTTAATAATCGTCACAGACTAAATCGTGAGGTTTCCACCACAGCATACAGCTGCTCAAGGGATCGCACTGAGAAAGGAGATGTTCGGGTTTATTTCCAGGTGGGTGTTTCGGTGGGTGAGGTAGAACAGACGGCTGAGGACGGAGTATGTCCAAAAGAAAGATTATCGTGATAAACATGGAGTCTAAAGCGTATAGAGAGGAAAGTAAAGATGAGAGTGAATAAAAGAAGAAGAAAGTACAAGCTGAACAGATTGGAAGCCCCAGCTGATTCTGACTTCCAGCTGCTCTGGTGTGGCGGAGGGAACAAGGACGAGATGACAGCCTGCCAGAGTGCACGTCCCTGCCCGCTGATTTCCGTGTCGTACCCAATAAAGAGTCTCCAGGCAGACACTGTCTTTCTGTTTTGGCTGAATCGAAGGGTCCGATCCCTCAATCCCTAGCAGCCCCCAAAATGTTGACCCAGATTTTTAGCCAGATTGTCCTTTCTCCTACTCCCAAAATATTTGCAGAATGAAATGGAGCTGCAATTTCTTGTCTCTGGGAAACCGATGCGAGGCAAAGGTGATGAATGCAAAAGCGTCCGTGTTTGCGCAAACGTGGGCCCGAACGGAGGTGGGAGGACTGTAGTGATGGATGAGTTGTCTTAAAATAAATTGGGTGTGCTGGTAATTGATGAGATGTACCCACACAGCGACAGGAGGCTGTGTTCCCCAGAAGTGAGTAAAACGTTCCCTATTTCAAAATTTATTTGAAATTAAAAAGAGATACTCTGTCATTTTAACGTATGAAAATAAACACTGAGGCCAGGCGCAGTGTGGTTCATGACTGCAAATCCCAGTACTTTGGGAGGCCAAGACAGAAGGATCGCTTGAGGCCACGAGTTTGAGACCCGTCTGGGCAACGAGGCAACATCCTGTATCTACAAAAAAATTTAACAATTAGGCATGGTGACGCACACCTGTGTTCCCAGCTACTCGGGAGGCTGAGGTGGGAAAATTGCTTGAACCCAGGACTTCGAGGTTGCAGTGAGCTCTGATCGTGCCACTGCACTCCAGCCTGGGCGACAGAGCGAGACCCTGTCTCTTAATTAATTAATTGAACACTGTCTCAGTTCCACTATCCTAATTCCACACATCTGAGGTAACCACAGTGAAGAGTTTTCCATTTCCAGTTTCTAGCTACTAATAAAATCCTGACCCAAATAACTAGCTTAAAGAAACAATAATTGTTATGGAGACTACTCTGAGAACAAGTAAGAAAATTAAAAAAACAGAAAAAGAAGAAAACAGTAAGATTTTGGGTTCACATAAGAATATCAAGATTAGTTTGGGACAACTAGAATCAAGGATTCAATCTGTCTATGAAAATGAGAAAAGACTTTGAATACATACAACTCCTCTTCAATTGTGAGATCTAGCGGGTCTTAGATCCCTCTCACCTTTTTCAGGTGTTGGGGAAGAGGAGAGCGCCGATTATCTTCTGATTTAATAGAGCAAACCCCAGACAGTCATCCTGTGTAGGAATGCAGAGGTGTCGATTACAACCAGTGAAGCAGATTAATGAAAAACAGTCAGAATGAGAGCTTTTTCCCACAGGACAGAGCAAAAATTTCTTAAGACTTCAGTATTCTAAAACGTCTTTGTTCAAATTATATTTCCAAGGCTTTCACAAGGAACAAAACAAGTTGGTAATAGATATGAATGTGATCACAAGTCTCTCTATTACATAGTTAAGCGAGATCGATGTTCCTAGGAGTTTCTCAATTAACAAGGAAGGAGCTATTGGGTCTGAACCAACGCTATGCTAAAAAACAAGGTGATGCAATATTACGTGACACACAGTCTGTTTCCGAGGGGTAGGCCAGCTATGCGAAGATCCAGGGGAAAGTTATTTGGGGCAGTGAGAACATCAAGTGAAGGTCCCTAGTGCAGGAACAGGTGTGGCATATTTGAGGACAAGGAATAGAAATGTGGCTATACTATAGAAAGTGAGGCAGAGAGTGATGAAGGGTCGGTCAGAGATCAGGGCAAAGAAAAACTTTGATGAGTCTGTGCAAAAAATAGAATCCCTCCGGGTATTTGAAAGGATAGAATAGAGATCATTTGTACCTTACAAAATCACTGGAAGGGTAGGAAGAGCCACAGTGAGGAGGTTCCCACTGGAATATGCTTCAAAGATCACACACAATGTCATAGCTGTGATTCAGAAATCAGGAAGATGCCACCACCACATTTGTCTTACATCCATGGATTGGTCACTGTATGAGTTACCTGTTGCCATAGTTATGCTGCATAACAAGCCACCCTCAAAATAGTAAGCATTGTTTGTGTAATCACGCACCCTGGGATTTGTCTGACTTAAGCGTAGCTTGGCTCCATGATGCAGATGGGATCCAGCCTGCTCCATACATCTCACATCCTCCTGTGAGGAGCAACTCCCCAAGCCATGCTTTTCTCCTCAGTAAAGGCAGAAGCCCTTTACAGACAAGCCCAGGTGAACAAACACATTTAAAACTACTGTTTGCAGCCAGGCATGGTGGGATACATCTGTAATCCCGGCACTTTGGAAAGCCGAGGTGGAAGGATCACTTGAGGCCAGGAGCTCAAGATCAGCCTGAGCAACATAGTGAGACTCCATCTCTACAAAAAATAGAAAAATTAGCTGAGCGTCGTGGCATGCACCTGTAGTCCCGGTTACTCGGGAGGCTGAGGCAGGAGGATCGTTTGAGCCCAGGAGCTGAAGGCTGCAGTGAGCTATGATGACACCACTGCACTCTAGCCCAGGCAACAGAACGAGACCCTGTCTCAAAAAAATAATAAAACTAATATTTTCATTAATTTTGCTAATATCCCACCAGCCAAATCAAGGCAACATGGTCAGTCCCCGTATTCATGGGACAGGGAAGTCAATTCTGCTCATAGTAGGAAGAGAAGAGTATTTGGTAAACAATAACCAAAACTATTACAGCCCACCTGTTAGTCACAATTATTCATATTCCTTCCACCTGCAAGTTAATCTAACCAACACCCCAAGAGTGCCCAAATCTCACCCTATTGGAGCGTTAGGTTTAATATCTAGGATCTTGTGATCCACATTAAGTTCACATCTGAGTTATCCTTATTTGGAGACTTGTGTACTAGAAGGACAAATTCTCTGCCCCTTTCCCAACATACCATGATGCAGTGTTGGGACAGGAACAAGAGAACCACAGTCAACCCACATGTTTGCAAAAGAGAAGAATGAGAGGCACATAGACATTGGTCTTATAAATTCTGAAATCATTCTAGAAGAAATGTTCCCATATTCCTCTGCCTTGGAGTCAGGAGATTTTCTTTAATTAGGCTCTGCTCTGCTTGTTGCAAGCGGTTCTTGATTCTGCCCTTGGGGAGGTCCTTATTTTCGTATCATCTGCTTTGTCTAATTCTGAAGACGGCATTGTAGAATATGCCCTCCCCGGAGATGGGAAGCTTTCCAAAACAGTTATAGAAATTTTATAGATAGATATTGACGCCAAAATAGATAGCTATATGCCAGACCATATTTTAAAATGTATTCTTTCTGTAGATCATAGTAAAATAAAATTTGGAAACACCCACAAGGCTCATATTAATCTTTCACAAGGAATAGGAAATACTCTACAAAGAGTAATGCTGACTTGGTTTTCCAGTCTAGGCATGCTAGCAGAAAGCAATGCTTTTGAAGTGGGCTTAAATGTCTCCGTGGAGACTGGCAGAGCCGGGCATGATTGAGCCCAGGTGGTGGCAATTAATCCTTAAGAAGCAAAATGATAATGGTTACACTACCAGGCAACAGGGCATGTTTACAGATCAGATCATAGGGAACGGTTGGCAGAGAGACATCTGGTAGTGATAAATTAATCTTAAGTTCTTCAGAAGTAAATTCAACTGGCCGCTCCCTAAAGATGCCCATTACCTGGAAGATCCAAAGTACATGACCAGACTGGAGCCGCCATGCTAAAGGCATGGCTTTTGTCCAATTTCCAGGCATGAGTCGCTTTACAGACTCAGCGCACCTTGAGTGAAGATGAGGATGGATAAATATGAAGTCAGACACTGCTCTCACACCAAGTAAGCCTTCTTGGTGGATGTCCCCAAAGGGGCAACAGTGCCCAGTGTATAGGAGAAAGAGAAACACATCAACGTGCCAGGGGCTACTGAATACTGCTTGTGAGGGAAGGTTAGTTTTCCCCCAGGACTCAGAATACCACCAAGACCCAGTAACTAGAGGGAAAGACGAGATTGAGGCAGAGCTCTGATGAAGTTCACTTTTCCCTCTTTGCTCACTGTAATACAAAACACCGTTTGCAATTATATCCCCAGGTTCCAGGAGTACTACAGTTTGCAAAAAAAACTTTCAGAAAGGTGTATGACTCACATTGGTTCCCTGACCCATAGACTATCAGCTACTAGGGTAGGAGGGAAAAACCACATTGGATGTCACTGTAGCTGGCCTCCGATGAGAATGGTTCGTGCAAAGAAATATTCTATCCCTTGGGAATCTCAGAGCTCAGCGGCACCAAAAAAGACTTGAGAGATCGTTGTCACAACCCTGTTCACTTCTCTAAATGGGACAGCAAAAAAGCCTACTGAGGCTTAAAGAATTACCATGGTTTATTATCACGTCAGCCAAGTGATGACTCCTTTGATAGCTGTTCTTCTAAATTGATCTCATTACTGGAGACCCTGGTCCTAAATAAGCACCTACTTACAGAGTGTAGTGATATGGCCTTGTCTATCCTTATTTTGTTATTCTCTCTCTGCCAGTATGAGGGAATTTACTCTAGTTCTTTTCATTCTTTCATCTTTATTGATATAAATATTTAACACAATATACTTTCCTCTGATCTCAGCTTTAAATTTGTCCATATATTCTGATTCCTACTGTAACAATTAAAATCATTAGTTTTGGCCGGGCGCGGTGGCTCACGCCTGTAATCCTAGCACTCTGGGAGGCCGAGGCAGGTGGATCGCTCGAGGTCAGGAGTTCGAGACCAGCCTGAGCAAGAGCGAGACCCCGTCTCTACCAAAAATAGAAAGAAATTATATGGACAACTAAAATATATATATACAAAAAATTAGCCGGGCATGGTGGCGCATGCCTGTAGTCCCAGCTACTCGGGAGGCTGAGGCAGTAGGATCGCTTAAGCCCAGGAGTTTGAGGTTGCTGTGAGCTAGACTGACGCCACGGCACTCACTCTAGCCCGGGCAACAGAGCGAGACTCTGTCTAAAAAAAAAAAAAAAAAAAAAAGAAAAATCATTAGTTTTTAGAAATTGTGTAATGTCAGTTTGTATTTCTCATTTCACCCAAGAATCATCTAATAGAATATCTCTAAATGTCTGGGTAAAGGCCCTTTTTCTTTTGTTATTAATTTCTAGCTTTATTGCATTATAATTAGAAAGATTTATTTGCAATAGTTCTACTTTATAGAATTTACTGATGCTTTTTTTGGTTGCCAAATAGGTGACTGTGTGTGTGTGTGTGTGTGTGTGTGTGAGAGAGAGAGAGAGAGAGAGAGAGAGGATGTTCCAACTGCTCTTGAAAAGACGGTGAATACTCTATGATCAGAGAGTAGTGTTTGATATATATCCATAAATCCTACCTTATGTTCATTAGGAATCCTAATTCTTACCTATTTGGAGTCCAATTCAATATGTCTTGCACTGAGAGTGTTGTATTAAAGTCTTTGGTTGCTGGAATGTTTCTGTGTCTCCTTGAATCCTCTGTAGTTTTTGCTTTACAGAAATGGTCACTCTGCAATTTGATGCAGAGATGCACAAAGCTCCTACTGTCATTGTGAATTGTGACTTTTGGCATTAAAAATTGACCATCTTTGCTATGTCTAATGCTTTTTGGCTGGAATTCAACTGCGACTGATGCCAAGATTGCAACCCCTGTTATATTTGTTTCCATTTACCTACTACACTTCTGCTTAGTCTTCTTTGTAACTGAAAATTAAAATTGCATTTATGGAGTACCATATTATTTTTGATATGCGTATACATTGTAAAAAGGCTAAATTGATTATTTGTTTACAGTTTGCTTGAGCCTCTTCAAAATGCTGCATCACTGTGAGACCCTGAAGACTTTTTCTTCACCTTTAATAAGTTTAATAATCATACCAGTTATATGTCTAGAAGTTGCAATTTCCAGGTACAACTTCCCAGGTAACTGGTGGGTCCTTTTAATATGTAGATTCAGGTTTTCTTTTATTTGGGGAAAGTTTTGATTATGTTAATAGTTGTGAATATGATTTTTCTTCCTTTGTTTTGTTTTTCTTGTCCAGGGACAGAGATCATCTATGCAGTGCACAAATTCGATGCCTGCCTTGTATAGCAAACACGGTATCTATGACTCCCTGCCATCTTTATCTTATTTCCTTTTTTGGTTGTTTGGTGCCTTTCTTTCTTTCTTTTTCTTTTTTTGAAATTAATTTTTTATTTCAAAATATTAATTAAGGGAGTACAAGTATTTTTGTTACGTGGATATCTTGAATAATGCTTCGGTCAGGGCTTTTGATGTGCCTGTCACCACAATAGTGCTCATTGTACCAAGCAGGTAAGTTTTTATCCCACACCCACCCTTCTGCCCTCCCCCTTCTTGGTTTCTCGTGTCCTTTATATCACTTTATGCCCATGTGTACCCAGCTATTAGCTCCCACTGAGTAGTGAGAGCATATGGTGTTTGCTCTTCCATACCTGAGATGGTTCACTTAGGATAATGGTCTCCAGTTCCATCTGTGTGGCTGCAAATGACATTATTTCATTCTTTTTTATGCCTGAGTAGAATTCCATGCTATACGTATACCACATTTTCTTTACCCACTCATGATTTGAAGGGCACTTAGGTTGATTCCACATTTTTGCAATTGTGAATTGTGCTATGATGAACATTCAAGTACAGGTGTCTTTTTGATAAAATGGCTTCATTTCCTCTGCATAGATACCCAGCAGTGGGATTGCTGGATCAAATGGTAGGTCTACGTTTATTTCTTTGAGGAATCTCCATACTGTTTTCCATAGAGATTGTACTAACATGCAGTCCCACCAACAGGGTATAAGTGTTCCTTTCTCTCTGCATCCACACCAGCATCTATTGGTTTTGGACTTTTTTACAATGGCCATTCTGATAGGGCTAAGGTGACATCTCATTGTAGTTTTAATTTGCATTTCCCTGATGATTAGTGATGCTGAGCATTTTTTCATGTTTTTTGGCCATTTGTCTATCTTATTTAGAAAAACTTCTGTTCATGTCTTTGGTCCACTGTTTGATGGGTTGGGTTGTTTTTTTGTTTGTTTGTTTGTTTGTTTTTTCTTGCTGATTTGTTTGAGTTCTTTGTAGGTCCTGGGTATCAGTCCTTTGTGGGATGTATAGCTTGCAAATATTTTCTTCCACTCTGAAGGTTGTCTATTCACTCTATTGATTATTTCCTTTGCTATGCAGAAAGTTTTTGATTTAATTAAGTCCCATTTATTTAATTTTGTCATTGCCGTATTTGCCTTTGGGGTCTTGGTCATAAATTCTAAATGCCCTTCTTAAGTTTGCACTTAGATCTCTTCTCCCTTGGCCACACTTTTATTTAGTCTTCACTTCTCATATGACTTTTTATTTTTATTCATTTCCTGCCAAGTTCATTATTGTTCCTTTTTTGTTTGGTTGGTTTGCTTTTTAAAAAAAAAAAAAAAAAAATCCATTTCCATACTTAGTTTTTGAATTTCTGATTCAATGTGTTTTTCCTCTCTCCAAATGCTTGTTTGAGTGTTTTTCATTCTCTCTTGGTTCCTTGGTTTATTTTCTTCTGGTTTGTTTGTGTGCGTATGTGCACTGGAATCTCATTTTCCATTTTCTTCTTACCATACCTTGTTTAGACGAGGACTGCTACTTTCTCCACTTTTCTCAGACTGGGTTGGGGGGGTGGGTGGTTTCTGAGATTCACAGCTCAAGGGCGCTCTCTGCTGTCTACATAGTGAAGGGCAGTTTCTTTCATGCCTGGCTTTTTGTTGGCAAGGAGAGGTGTGCGCCAGATTTGTTTCTTCCACTTTTTGGGTTCTATTTTATTTTGTAGCATCCTCAAATGTCACATTCTTTCTTTTTCTCATCATCCACCAGTCTCCAAAGGACATCTCTCCCTTCTGTTTTACCCTTTCCTCTAGAAGTGAAGCTTTTCAAATCACCACCTCAAGTTCATGCACTTCTAAGTACCCTTCCTGACCTTCATGCTCTGAATTACCGAGATTTCTTTTTCTGTATTTTCATGTTTGGGGTGAAATTTGTCCTCCATGGGTGATTGTTGCACAGTCTTAGAACTTTTTCTCTTTCATGTAAATTTCCTCTCCCTTGCAAAGTATCTCTGCTGGAAATTGGTGTTAACTTTTACAAGAATTTTCTAATGTTCATAGCCTTTAGTTGTGCTGAAGACATGAGGTTTGTGTGGTTCTCTTTGTTTGTCTTGTATTTGTGTCACCGAGGATGAGTTCAGGGGTTCTCGTTGCGGTGTTTGATGTAATTTCAGTCTCCACTTACGCCCTTGCTACATCCAGGACCCCAATATTGAGAAGAGCTGGCACCAGGCAGAACATCTTATTTTATACAATTTTTAAATAGTGTCTCCCATGGCATTTACATTAAACTTAAATCAAGAAACAGAAAGATGTTTTGCTCAGGGACATGGGTAGTGCAATGGTTTGGGCTGCCTGTGGCTTCATGTATTATCATTCTCTCTCTCTCTCTCTCTCTCTCTCTCTCTCCCCCCTTAACTTAGCTTTACTTTCCCCTACCTGAATAATTTGAGCCTTAGAGCCTCGGGTTCTAGAGAACCGATAAACATTATTCCTAAAAATGGCTCTAATTACCTGGCCAAAACGATACGGACTGAGCTATGGTATTGTAGATGTCAAGACAGCCAGAAGAGAGGGTTTTTGAATGTTGTCACCACAAAGAAAAGATCAATGTCTAAAGTCATGGATATGGTAATTACCCTGACTTGATCATTATACTGTGGGTACATACAAAGAAACATCACACTGAGCCCTGTAAATACATATAATTATTATGTGTCAATTGTAAATTTAAAAAATAAATTTAAAAGAAAATGGAGAAGCACCGTTTCAGCCTCCAAGATCCTTGGAAACTGATAACTATGCCCAGGAAGAGAGGTGGTGGTGGGGGGGGGGGTGTCACACTTGTAACTTTTCTAAGCTTGAGAGAATAATGTTACAATTGCTCAAATACTTTAATGGTGATTCTAGGATGTTAGAATAGGTTATAAATAAAGCCCTGCTGCATTTATCTGAAGCATTAACACAAAGCCCACTGACTGGCTCCCACTTTCCCAGAGGATCATTCTTTATACAATGCAGTAGGAGTTCTGCAGCCCTGCTCCCGTTCCTTTATTCTCCAAGGCTCCAGAATTTGAGAATTGCTTTTGTGTTTTTAAGCATATACGTGTATGTGTTTGGGCATGTGGCGTTTGGGAAGAGATATTGTGGTAGACTTGGGTACACACCTACACCATTGATTAGATTTAGTTTGTAGGAAAAGGTGTTTGCAGTTTTTTTTTAAATTCAAATTCTAGTGTTAATTTTTTTAATTAATAGATTTTATTTTCTTTTAGAGCAGTTTTAGGTTTACAGAAAAATTGAATGGAAAGTACAGAGGTCCCACATACCCCTGCCCTGTCCTTCCTCCCCACCCGCCACACAGTTTCCCCTTTATTAACACTTTGCATTAGTGTGGTACATTTCTTACAATTGATAAGCCAATATTGATACATTATTATTAAAGATTATAATTTACATTAGGGCTCTGTGCACTCTGTGTTGTGCATTCTATGGGTTTGGACAAACATATGATGACATGCATCACCATTACAGTATCATACGGAGTATTTTCATTGTCCCCCAAAGTCCCCCGTGCTCCCACCTGTTCATCCCTCCCTCCTCTCTAACCCCTGGCAGCCACTGACCTTTTCACTATCTCCATAGTTTTGCTTTCTCCAGAATGTCATATAGTTGGAATCATACAGTATGTAGCCTTTTCAGATTGGCATCTTTCACTTAGGGGTATGCATTTAAGTTTCTTCCATGTCTTCTTAAGGCTTGGTAGCTCATTTCTTTTTGGTGCTGAATAATATTCCATCGTCTGGAGGTACTACAATTTTTTGAGCCATTCACCTACTGAAGGACAGCTTGATTGCCTCTACTTTTTGGCAACTATTAATATAAGTAAAGCTGCTAGAACCATCCAACCAAATCCAACCATTTGTATGGTCACTTTCCATGCATAAGATAAAAATCATCATTATAGACTACTATGAGCAACTGTATGGCAATAAATTGGAAAACCTAGAAGAAATGAACAAATTCCTAGACACACTAAAACCTACCAATATTGAACCAGGAAGAAACCCAAAACCTGAATAAACCAATAACAAGTAACAAGATAGAGGCAGTAATAAAAAGTCTCCCATCAAGGAAAAGCCCAGGACCCGATGGCTTCACTGCTGAATTCTACTGAGCAACCAAAGAAGAACTAGTACCAATCCTACTTAAACTATTCCTAAAACTCCAGGAGGAGGGAATACTCCCAACCTCATTCTATGAGGCCTATATCACCCTGATATCAAAACCAAAGAAACAACAACAATAAAAAGAAAACAACAGGCCAATATCTCTGAGGAACATAGATGCAAAAATCCTCAATAAAATACTAGCAAACTGAATTCAACAACACATTAAAAAGATTATTCATCACAGTCAAGTGAGATTCACCTCAGGGATGCAAGGATGGTTCAACATGTGCAAATCAATCAATGTGATACATCGTATCAACAGAATGAAGAACTAAAAACATACGATCATCTCAATTGATGCTGGAAAAGCATTCAATAAAATTCAACATCCCTTCATAATAAAAACTGGGTATAGAAAAAAACTTACCTCGACACAATAAAAGGTGTATGTGACAGACCCACAGTTAGTATCATACTGAATGGGGGAAAAACTGAAAGCCTGTCCTCTAAGATCTGGAACAAGGGTACCCACTTTCACCACCGTTATTCAGTATCATACTGGAAGGTCTAGCTAGAGCAATCAGAGAAGAGAAAGAAAGAAATGGGATTGAAATCCTGCCATTTGCAACAACACGGGTGGGACTGGAGAACATTATGTTAAGTGAAATAAGCCCAGCATAGAAAGACAAGTCTTGAATGTTCTCACTCATTTGTGGGAGCTGAATATTAAAAACAATTGATCTCATGGTAATAGAGAGTAGAATGATGGTTACCAGAGAGTGGGAAGGATATCGGGGAGGAGTAAATAAAGTGAGGATGGTTTATGGGTGCAAAGATATAGTTCTATAATTAGATAGGATGTACAATATTTGATAGCACAACAAAGTGACTGTAATCAACAATAAGTTAGAGTATACTTTAAAATTACTGAAAGTAGAATTGGAATGTTCCTAACAAAAAGAAATGATAAATGCCAGAAGTGCCCCCCTTATCTTGATATGATTAACTCACATTGTATGCCTGTATCAAAACATCATATGTACCCTATAAAGATATACAACTATTATGCACTCATAAAATTTTTTAAAATAATAATAGTAAAAAATTAAATTAAATTAAATAAAGGTCTACCTCCCTGGACATTATGACCCACGTGCTTGGAATAGAGCATGAGTTTGTGAACTTAGTAGACCCTGGAATCGGTTAACATGGGATTTGAATTCTCCACCCCACATTTTACCAACTATGAGACCTTGGACAATTTGCTTAACTCTCTTCGGCCATAGTTTCTCCATCCACAAATTGGGTTCATACTATTGCTTACCTTGTAGAGGTTTTTGTTTTCAATTATAAAACAGAATAATCTTTTTAAAATAATGATTGTTATTATTATTAGTTGTATCAGTAGTAGCAGCAATGATTTTAAAAATGCTTATATAGCACTTACCATGTGCTAGGGATTGTTTTAATTGCTTTGCACATACTAACCCACAGAATATAACAATTTTATGAATTAGGTGCTATTGTTATGTTCATTTTCCATATCAGGAAAGTGAGGCACAAAGCAGTCTAGATCACATAGTTAAGTGGAAGATCCAGGAGTTGAATCCAGGCGGTCTGGCAACAGGGACAGCATCCTTAACATTAAAAATTACTTACAACGATGATTTTGTGCACTGGCAGAAGTGAGAATAAAATTCAGATTTATTGGACTTGAGGAGTCCCAGTACTCCCCATCAAACTAAACAGATTCTATTAAAAAATATGTATATTTTATGCATTTTTATTTTGGCTTGTTATGTTAACTCTCATGCCCATGATTGGAGATTTTCCAGTGGTGTAAACAAGGCTGAGGCCAACAATCTCATTTTGCAGAGGTAAATCAGACACAGACTGAATTGTGTCTTCCCAGAATTCATATGTGGAAGCTCTAGCCCCCACTGGGACTGTATTTGGAGATAGGGTATATAAGGAAGCAATAACGGTTAAGTGAGCCCATAAAGGTGCAGCTTTAATCTGATAGGGCTGGTGTCCTTATACGAAGAGACAGAGACATCAGAGATTTCTCTGCCCCCACAATCTGTGCACTCAGAGAAAAGGCCCTATGAGGACACAATGGGAGGGCAGCCGTCTGCAAGCCAGGAAGAGAGTCCTCACCAGAAACCAAATTTGCCAGCACCTTGATCATGGACTTCTAGCCTCCAGAACTGTGAGAATATAAATATTTGCAGTCTAAGCCACCCAGTCTGTGGTATTTTGTAATGGCAGTCCTAGCAGACTGAGACACGGGGTTTCAGGAAGATTTGTGTGTCTTATCTGTAATTATTCAACTCTCACAAGCAACAAGTACTCGTGAAGCTTGAATGCCTGCGGTTCGTCTTGTGCTGTGCATCAGAGAAACAGATAACCAACAACCCCTATCACAGAGAGAGGTTAAGTGATTTAGCTGATATCCCCAACTAAGGAGTGGAAAATGCAGGAATGTTAAGTCTTTCTGATGTTAATGCTCACATACTTTGCACTGGTTCTAGAGCCAGCACCGCAAAGAGGTATTCTGAATCCAAATCCAATGCCATACCACTTCATTTCTTTTTTTTTTAATTTCAAAATATTACAGGAGTACAAATGTTTTTGGTTACAAGGATCTCTTTTGTAATGCCTGAGTCAGGGTTTTAAGTGTGCCCATCACCCAGATAGTGTTCATAGTACCCGTTAGGTAGGTTCCCCTCCATCCCCTGTTCCCCCCTCCCCCCGACTGATTTCCATTGAGTTATACTTCCCTCTATGCACATTGTACTCATTGGCTAGTTCCAATTTAATAGTGAGTACATCTGGTGTTTGTTTTTCCGTCTTTTAGATACTTCACTTAGGATAATGGTCTCCAGTTCCACCCATATGGTTGCAAAAGGCATTAAGTCATCCTTCTTTTATATCTTCTGCAAAAATGAAGCGGTGACACCTCTCTCTATTAAAATCACTGGTGGTTTCCATTTCCCTGTGGTTGGTGGTATTCATATCCAAGCTCTAGACTCTAAGTCCAGCTCTGCCACTTGGTAAGTGGATATGACCTTGGGAAGATTTTTCTTTCATTCCCATCCCTATTTACCCAGTACTGTTGGCCAGATACCAACTTTGGTTCTGAAAAATATTTTATCACAGTTGGTCGAGTACCTTGGGGCTTAATGACGATTCAGTTGAGCAAGAAAGGAATAATGGGTTCTCGCTGGCGTCCATTTCAGCCCTTCCAGAGGGTGGGGTGTCCTGGCTCCCCTCCGTGTCCTGGACATGCCTTTAATGTGCGCTGTGGGGTGAATCTCTGGAATGTTCCCCACCAACTCTGTGGGCATTGATCACGCCCTCTGTAACCTCATGAATATTCAGGGGTAAAACTATCCATTATCTTTGGGAGAGGTTACAACTAGAACTAAGAACATTGAAAGAGCATTCAACAACAAAAAAAGAAAGAAAGAAATCAAAGTCAAAGATGCACTATCTCTCCTAACAAACAGCAAGAGTTCAAATATTTGCCACAAATATGATAAGCCTATTAAATAAGAGATACGGCAAATGGGTCTCTCATTCCCACGGATGTTGTTTGCGTGTATCCGGACAGTGATAGTTATGCGTTGGGCACTACAGTGTGATGGAAAATAATTAACTGGGATTAACTCAGAAAGAGCATTCACTGGGCTCTCAAACTGGATGCATCTAGCCCAAATATTAATATTACAGATGCCAGGCGTGGAGGCTCAGAGAACAAAAGCAACTCTCCCAAAGTCACTAGCTAGCAAGTGTCAGAAATGGAGACAGCTGTGACTTTGCGGTCCGTGTTTCGTTTGTCTTCGACACGTGAAGACTGATTTGGTGCTAATGGGCACTAAGTCAACGTCTGTCGGATGAGCCGAGGTGTGTTCCCGGAGTAAGAGTCGAACCTGTGGCTCTGAGTATCCAAACTTCCTAGGAGACTCTGAGCAACCGAGGGGGCGAACGCCAAGGCTTGCAGCTGACTGCTGGGCGGCCTCTGCGCTCTTGCACTCCCGCGCCACACGTGGCCCTGACAAAGAACGCTGCCCCTTTGCATCTGTTTCCCCAGAAGCTGGCCCGGCCTGCGATCCCCCTTGTCGCGAAGGTGTCCTGAGCCTTCTGTGAGCGCGTGCGCGCCAAGAGCCGATGCCCGCCCCATTGCCGGCTCTGGGTCGATGGGCACCTGGATCCGCCCGGGGGCGCCGGAGGCTTAGCTGAGACCCTCAGTTCTGCAAAGCAGCGAAAGCCTCCGCGTCCGAAGGAGCAGCTCAGCTTCTCCAGGCCCCGCGCCTGGATCCAAGTTTCTGCACTTCGCTCGTGCTCCGTTTTCTTATCTCAGTTTGGAAAAAGCAAATTTCTAACCAGTATCGGGTTCCCATACGGTTGCATGCAGGGCACAACTAAAATAACATGACAAGATCTCAGCACAGACAGATGCGCGAGGAGGGTCAGCGCCCTCCCTTCACTCTGCCGCGAGGCAAAGTCTCCAAGACCGTCTGTTCTTCGCCTTGGATGGCCCTGAGGTCCGTTAGGCCAGCGCATCTGGGGACACCCCCAGCTGTATGGGTGCGCATTCTTCCAACTTTCTTCTCTCTCTTTCTCTCTCTCTCTTTCTCTCTGTCTTTCTCTGTCTCTCTCGGTGTTCTTGCCTCTTCTGCCCTCCCAGGTCCCTCTAGAAAGGGTGACATGGGAAAAAAACAATTCTAAAGTCAACCACAAGGCACACACATAGGAACTGGGATTAAGACCTGTTCTTTCCATTTGCTGGCTGTCTGCAGGCAGGATGCTTGACCTCTCTGGGCCTTCCCTATCCAGGGGGCTAAACTGGCTTTGTCTTTCTCTCTGGACTTTCATTTAAAAAAATAATAATAATGATCAAGGGAGCAAATGATATGAAGTAGATATGAAAATCTCACAGAGAGCAGTGGTTCTCAAACTGCAGTGAGCACAGGACTCCTCGGGAGGGCTTGCTACATCACAGGTGGCTGGCCCCACCCCCCACGCTTCAGCAGGTCTTGGGGTGGGGCCCAAGGGTTTACATTTCTTTTTTTTTTTTTTTTTTTTTTTTTTTTTTTTTGTTGAGACAGAGTCTCACTTTGTTGCCCAGGCTAGAGTGAGTGCCGTGGCGTCAGCTTAGCTCACAGCAACCTCAGACTCCTCGGCTTAAGCGATCCTACTGCCTCAGCCTCCCGAGTAGCTGGGACTACAGGCATGTGCCACCATGCCCGGCTAATTTTTTCTATATAGATTTTTAGTTGTCCATATAATGTCTTTCTATTTTTAGTAGAGACGGGGTCTCGCTCAGGCTGGTCTCGAACTCCTGACCTTGAGCGATCCACCCGCCTCGGCCTCCCAGAGTGCTAGGATTACAGGCGTGAGCCACCACGCCCGGCCTACATTTCTGACCAGTTCCCTGAAGGGTGGTGGTGCTGGGCCAGGGAGCACACTTTCAGAATGCTGCTGTAGAACATTCTAAGACGGACGTTCCTAATTTTTCTAAGCATCCTGAGATTTATGGCAGGGGAGAAAAAATGCTACAAAGTAAGTCTGTGAGCGCAGCCAGAGTAGGAGGGGCAGAAAGGGGAGAGTATAAAATCAGAGGCAACGTTGGCTAAGGTGCAGGCCACCTGCAGGCAATTGGAGGTGATGAGAAATCTGGCGGGCTGGGTGTCGCTGGCTGTCTGTATGCATAGGCTGAATGCAGGTGAGGCAGCCAAGGGGGTGAGGGATGGGAGGAGGAGAGGACAGAGCAAGAAGGGGTTGAGACAGGCAGGAAACAGATTCTATTAATGGTCCGTGATATCTTTTAAATAGAGCATGGTGGTTGGTACAGAATAGAGGACTTGGAGAGTCCTGGGTTCGACTCCTGGTTCTTCCTCTCGTTGGCTGGGTGAACATCGGGCAAGTAACTTTGTCTCTCTGAGCTTCAGCCCTCTCACCTATAAAACAGTAATAACAATCTTTAAGAAAGAAGGAGCTTACTCTATTTTGTTTTGGAAAGTTCTCCAAGGTCTGTCGTTAAGGAAGCAAGGTACAAAGTAATTAGTATATAGACTAAGCTATCCTTTGCATTAAAAAAAGGGAGTAAAAGGTTATGAATATCTGCTTGCTTGGGTATTCATAAAAATCTCTACAGGTTTCACAAGAATGACGGCAGTAACTTGTTAGGAGGGTGAGTGTGATGGGTCAGAGATGGCTGGGAGGACTTTTATGTTTTCCCTTGCACTCACTTGAAATGTGAATTCCTCCCCAGAAAACAAATCAATTCAATAGCGAACATGTGATCTTTGTCTGTTATAGCTGTTGTGAGGATTAAAGTAGAAAAAGGTAGGCAAAAACCCTCAGAACTGCCAATGCTTTCCAGCCTGCCTCCAGAGGAACACGCGGGAGTTATCACTCATTGCAGCCAGGGAGAAGACACTCTGGGGGCTAAGTAAGAGGCTGTTATAAAGAACCTGTTCCATGACTTGGGCTTTAAATGGGTGATTTGGAGTGGGAGACTTAAGGAAGCAAGGATTCACTCAAAATTGGATGCTCTCAGAAAGAGGAGGGCAATTCCACGACTGGGTATCTAAATCTTATCTGTAGGGAAGAAAGACTAAAACCAGAAGAAAGTTTAATCAGTGAAGAAGCAGCAATGGCTCATTTTAGCCAAGATAGGAAAGGTGTTGGGTAATTCGTGGGTTGCCCAGGGACCTTGTATTTGCCTGTGTTTACACAAAATTCTGAAGCAATCTGACTTTATCTCATTGTATTGTGATCTCGGAGCAACCTTGTGTGAGGTTATTATTCCGTAAGATTTGTTATGTCCACTAGGAGAAAACACGGCCAGCTCCGAGTCTGGGTCAACTTTCAGATGTCAGCGGCTGCCTTTTATTTTCTTTCCCAGAACACAGCAGGCGCTGTTACGACCTCAGTCAATGTTGGCGGTGGTGATGGTGAAGGTGTGACGTCTTCATCATTGTTTGATATGTTGGTGGAGGAAGAGGAAGGCCAAATGGTAAAATGGTGATGTTTGGCCAGAGATGTGATGGATAAAGACATATAAAGCACAATGACAGAGGATCTGTAAGGATTTGACTGCGTTCAGCAATATCAGTAGATGAAATGGCAAAGGGCCAATTCCGGGACACCGCGGTCTGAAAGAAACAGCCCAGTCCCTGGAATCGGGCAGAACTGAACTTGAGTCTAGGCTGCACCTGCTTTGGGCTGTGTGGACAACACACACACACAAGTATCTCTCTGCTCTTTCAACTGTAAAACCAGGAGAAGATTATAGAGATTAAAGATAATAAAGATGAAAAATTGTACAGAGTAGCCATTGCATTGGCAAAGCCAAGAGCTCTATGACTGGACAAAGTAGAAAACTCGCCCAAAGCATCTATGCTCCTGGCATTTACTACAAAATATTGGCACCCGTGGCTTTAACCTAAAATGACTGTCACCAGCTGCACTTAGAGGAGGTCCAGCTTTGTGGCAGTATCCCCATGAGGCAAGACTGCTGTAGAGACTCAGTTTCTGGAGCCAGGGTACCTCAACTACTTCTTAGTTCTGTGGCTTTGAGCAAGCGATTTCCTTCTCTAACCCTTCCTTTCTGTATCTACAAAATGGAGATCATGATAATATATATAAATATAATATATATCATTATAACATATATGTAATATATAATAATACCAACAGCCTATGAATTAGCATCTTTATGTCAAAGGTAAAGAAAGTCAAGCGCAAAGGGATTAACTCCCTTGCACAGATAAGTGGCACTTCCAAGGTAATATTAATATTGTGTTTTATTTGGGAATAACACTAATTGGGTATTGAACTGAAGTGGGGGGTGGGGAGAGGGGATGGGTGTATACCTACATGATGAGTGCAATGCGCACTGTCTGGGGAATGGACATGCTTGAAGCTCTGACTCGGGGGGATGGGAAGGACATGGGCAATATATATAACCTGAACTTTTGTACCCCCATAATAAGCTGAAATAAAAAAAATAAAAATATATATATTGTGTTTATATTCAAAGTATAAACACAATTGAGTACCTGCAATATGTCCTTGAAAAAACATAGCCTGATGGTTCAGAACAGTCTGTGCAGTCGTTCTGCTTGAGTTTCAAACCAATTCCCACCAGTTATTAGTTGCGTGCCTCCTGGCGAGTTGCCCCTTGGTGCGTTAAGTTTTTGTATCTGTAAAACTTGGGGGTTTAGGATTGGGAGGGAGAAGAGGGTTATACATCCTAATCTTTCCCTCCTAAGGCTGTTGTGAAGAACAATGAAGACAGCGACTGGAATGTAGCAATTGCCAAGTAAACATTAGCTAATGTTAATAGACAGCAGTTTCTGTGTGTGGTGTTGCTATAACAGAGACACTCTCCAAAACAGGGTCAAGGATGAACAGAGCACAATTTTTTAGGCAGAAAAAAAATCATGAGGCTGCTGGAAACATTCAGCGTCAGGCAATGAACAAACAGGTTGTTTTCCTGAAATGCTGGCATATGGATTAAAGCTAGAAGATTCTCTCTGAACCTCAGAATTGTGGCATTTCAGTGAACGGGTGAAAGTTGGGTGGCATTGACAGGTGGATTTACTCTAGCTTACTCAAAGAAAAGCCTGCGGCGCAGGCACAGTTCACGTCTGAATAAATGAGCTTCTGTGGGTAGATGCACAATCTCCCAATCGGAAGTGTTCATAAGTCATCCGAGATGTGGTATTGTGGACGTTTCCACAACAGAACAGTTGGCTACATGAACTTCAAGGTACTTTTAAGAGTCATGATTCTGCGAATGGGGTATTTTAGGAGAGGGTTTAATTTTTACCCATATTTTTTTCTCTTTCAGAATTGATTTCTCATTTACACCCTCCACATCAAGGTAGGGAGACCATCTATTTGTTAGTATCTCAAATGTTAGCCCCGACCCCTTAAACAATGTTATATTCCTGAAAGTCCTTTGCACTTTCTTGCCATTTGACCCTTTCCTTTGCTATCCTTTTGACATGAAAGGCTCTCCCTGGTCATGGCAGCCAAATTATATATTTCAAGATCCAGTTCAGTAAACTATCTGAGACTTCCTCTCCTGCCCCTCCAGAAAAGACTTTCTTCTCCATTGGAATTAACATCAGCATTTGCGTGTGGAGGGGTTATATATCTGTTTTTTACTTTTAATTGACAAATAATAATTGCACATATTTACAGGGTACAATGTGATGTTTTGATCTATTTTTACATGGTGGAATGATTAAATCAAGCTAATTAACCTATCCATTACCTCCCATACTTTTTCGTGATGAAAACATTTAAAATCTAATCTTTTAACAATTTTGAAATATGTAATACATTATTATTAATTCTAATCATTGTACTGTGCAATAGACTTCTAAAACTTATTACTCCTGTCTAACTGAAACTTTGTACCCTTTGGACAACATCTCCCCATTCCCCAGCCCACCCCACCCCACACCACCCTCTGGTAACCAACATCCTACTCTCTACTATGAGTTCAACTTCTAAAAAATGCATTGCTTTTTTGTTGTTGATTGTTTGTTTGTCAATTGTAACATCCTTATCAAGGTGCTATCTACATTCGAAGAAATCCACCCCCATTTTAAGTGTACCATTCGGTGATTTTTTAGTAAATTTACAGAGAAGTGCAAATATCACCACAATCCGATTTTAGGACATTTCCATCACCCCAAAAGGATCCTTCATACCCATTTGCATTCACTCCCCATTTGCACCCCATCCCTAAGCAACCACTAATCTACTCTCAGTCTCTATAGATAGCCTCACCCACTTGGAAGAAGAAAAATAGTGTGTAGAGATTTACACTGTGAACTTTTACTCAAGAAGGAGCATGGGAATTCAATAGGAGAGGGCAGGAGACTTTAGATCCCAGGGAAGAGAAGGTGGGCAGGTAGCATATGTAGAAGAGTGTGGCTGAGAACTGTGAGTGAAGCTGCAATATAAAAGAAGGAGAGAGTGTCCCACTGCAATCAACCTTTCCACTGGGGAAATGTACAACCCAGGCAACAGGAGTGCACCTAGTCCAACCTGGAGACTAAGAAGGGCGGAAACTGGGGAGTATACTAGGCATTTTTCTGGACCCAGAATACTATAGGGGGATGTGATTCTCAGTCTTGGCTCATGCCAAACTTGGGGGTATTCAGCAGCCTAGCAGTGGTGGCTGCCACAGGTATTAATGAGTCTTGGCCATGGGTTGGAGTAACAGGCCTGGAGTGGGGCAGAGGCCCCCATAAGCAGAACTGAGAGGCAAGTATGGAGTGCCCTCCAGCCATGGGCACTGGAATTGAGCTCTCCCCCTCCATGGGACCCCAGAGTGGAAAGAGATTGGCTGGAGAGCCATGGTTTTGCCAGTTTTGCAGCCAGGATGGCTTTGCAGTCTAAAGCCAAATTCTGTGTGGCTTTACTGAGGGCCCCAATTTGATCCCTTCATCAAGACATGAGAGAGAACCTTGCTGGTTTAGAAGAGTGAAAGGAAGGTGGGTCCCACACCCACTCATCTGGCATTTTTGAAATGCCAGGTAAAGAATTCAAAATATTGATTTTAAAGCAACCCAATGAAATCCAAGAGAAATCTGGGAAAAAACCAATACAAAGAAATCAGAAAATCAATTCAGAATATGTGTGAGAAATTTATCAAGGAGATAGATATCTTCTTAAAAAAAAAAAAAAACACTGCTGGAAATGAAAAATTCATTGAAGGAATTACAAAATACAGTTGAAAGCCTCAACAATAGACTAGACCAAGGAGAAGAGCGAATCTCAGAACTTAAAGGCAGGCCTTTTGAATTAATCCAGTCAGACAAAAATAAAGCAAAAAATAATAGAAAAGAGTGAACAAGACTTTAAGAAGTATGGGAACACATAAAGTTACTGAACTACAAATCACTGGCATTCCTGAGGGAAAAGAAAAAGCAAAAAGTTTAGAAAACTTATTTAAGGAAGTAAATGATGAAAACTTCCCTAGTCTAGCAAGAGATTTAGATAACCAGATACAAAAAGCCCAGTGAGGCCGGGCGCGGTGGCTCACGCCTGTAATCCTAGCACTCTGGGAGGCCGAGGTGGGCGGATCGTTTGAGCTCAGGAGTTCGAGACCAGCCTGAGCAAGAGCAAGACCCCATCTCTACTAAAAATAGAAAGAAATTATATAGACAGCTAAAAATATATATAGAAAAAATTAGCCGGGCATGGTGGTGCATGCCTGTAGTCCCAGTTACTCGGGAGGCTGAGGCAGGAGGATTGCTTGAGCTCAGGAGTTTGAGGTTACTGTGAGCTAGGCTGATGCCACGGCACTCACTCTAGCCTGGGCAACAGAGTGAGACTCTGTCTCAAAAAAAAAAAAAAAAAAAAAAGCCCAGTGAACAATAGGAAAAATACATTGTAAGATGGACTTCACCATGATCTGTAGTCATCAGACTGTTGAAAGTCAATGTAAAGGAAAAAAATCCTAAAATCAGCAAGAGAAAATCATCTGGTCACCTGTAAAGGAATCCTCATCAGACTAACAGCAAACTTCTCAGAAGAAACCTTACAAGCCAGGAGAGATTAGAATCTTATCTTCTGGGTGCTTAATGAAAAAAAATTGTCAGCCATGAATTTTATATCCTGCCAGAATAAGCTTCATAAATGAAGGAGAAATACAGTCTTTCCCAGGCAAGCAAATGCTGAGGGAATTCATCACCACTAGATTGGTCCCATAAGACATGCTCAAAGGAGCTCTAAACATGGAAATGAAAGGTCAATACTCATCATCATAAAAACACATGAAAGAATAAAATTCATATGTCTTATAAAACAATTACACAAAGGGGGAAGAGAAAGAAATTAAATAGCAACATCATAGAACCACCACAAACCCCAAAGACAAAAAGACAGAGAAAATAAAGAAAGAATCCAAAAAAAAAACAATTAGATAACAATTAACATTATGACAGGAACAAAACCTCATGTTTCAATATTGACCTTGAATGTAAATGGATTAAATGCTTCATGTAAAAAATATAGATTTGTGGAATGGATTAAAAAAGTGAACCAACCATATGCTGCTTACAAGAAACTCGCCGTACTGATAAAAACACTTACAGACTGAAGGTAAAGGGGTTGAAAAAGGAAACAAAAAGCAAGAAGGAGTAGCTATACATTTATGTCAGATAAAACAGACTTTAAATCAAAAACAGTAAAAAAAAAAAAAGAAGGTCATTATGTAATAATAAAGGTATCAATTCAACAAGAGGATATAGCAATTATAAATATATATGCACCCAACACCAGAGCACCCAGATTCATAAAACAAGTATTATCAGATTTAAAGAAAGAGATAGAGACCAATACAGTAATAGTGGGGGACTTCAACACCCCACTCACAGCACTAGACTAATCATCAAGACAGAAAATCAACAATGAAGCACTGGATGTAAATTGGACATTAGCACTAACAGACATATACAGAACACTCTATCCAACAACCACAGAATATACATTCTTCTCTTCAGCACACAGAACATTCTTCAAGATAGATCATATGTTAAGCCACAAAACTAGCCTCAAT
Organism: Eulemur rufifrons; assembly: GCF_041146395.1. Taxonomy (NCBI): domain Eukaryota; kingdom Metazoa; phylum Chordata; class Mammalia; order Primates; family Lemuridae; genus Eulemur; species Eulemur rufifrons. The sequence continues at coordinate 12,073,315 of NC_091006.1, read as the reverse complement.
AAGTTTTTAAAAATCAAAATCTATGAAGTATCTTCTCAGATCACAGGACAATAAAGCTAGAAATCAATATGAAGAAGTCTTGAAACTATACAAAAACATGGAAATTAAACAACTTGCTCCTGAATGATAGTTGAGTCAATAATGAAGTGAAAATGGGAATTGAAAAATTTATTGACATGAATAAAAATAGAGACACAACATATGAAAACCTCTGGATTATAACAAAAGCAGTGTGAAGAGGGAAGTTTATGGTGTTAAATGCCTACATCAAAAAAAATAGAAAAATCACAAATTAACAGCCTAATGTTGTACCTCAGAAAACTAGAAAAACAAGAACAAACCCAATGCTAGCAGAAGAAAAGAAATGACAAAGATCAGAACACAACTAAATGAAATTGAGACCAAAAAAATACAAAGAATCAATAACACAAAAAGTAGATTCTTTGAAAAAATAAACAAAATTGATAAATTGCTAGCTAGACTAACCAAGAGAAAAAAATACAAATAAACATAATCAGAAAATAAAAAGGATACAATAAAACTGATATCACAGAAATACGAAGTTCATCAGAGACTATGAACAACTATACACTCACAAATAAGAAAATCTTGAAAAAATGGACAAATTCCTGGAAACCTACAACCTCCAAAGGTTGAATCAAGAAGAAAGGGAAATACTGAACAGACCAATAATGAGTAGTGAGATTGAATTTGTAATTTAAAAATCTCCCAACCAAAAAAAAAAAAAAAAAAAAAAAAAGCCCAGGATCAGATGGATTCACAGCCAAATTCTACCAAACATACAAAGAACTGGTACTAATACTTCTGAAATTGTCTCAAAAAATTTAATAGCAGGGAATCCTCCCTAACTCATACAAATCCAGTATTAGCCTGATACCAATGTCAGGGAAACAACAAAAAAAACTATAGACCAATATCCTTAATGAACATAGATGTAGAAATTCTCAAGAAAATATTACCAAACCAAATCAGCACATCAAAAAGATAATATACCACAATACCACAATATACCACTGGTTTTATGCCAGGGATGCAAGGATGGTTCAATATATGCAAATCAATAAATGTGATATACTACATAAACAGAATTAAAACCAAAACCATATGATTATGTCAATAGATGTGAGAAAACATTTGATAAAATTCAACTTCCCTTCATTATAATGCCCCTCAATCAACTAACATAGAAGGAACATACCTCAAAATAATAAATGCCATATATGACAAATCCATAACCAACATCATTCTGAATGGGGAAAAATTGAAAGCATTCCCCCTAAGAACTGGAACAAGACAAGGATGCCCACTGTCACCACTCCTATTGAACATAGTACTGGACATCCTAGCCAGAGCAGTCAGGCAAGAGAAAGAAATAAAAGGCATCCAAATTGGAAAAGAGGAAGTCAAATTATCTCTATTCGCTTATGATATAATCTTATACCTAGAAAACCCTAAAGGCTCCTCAAAAAACTCTCATATTTGAAAAATGAATTTAGTAAATGTTCAGGATACAAAATCAACACACAAAAATCAGTGGCATTTCTACACACCAGGAACAATCAAGCTGAGAACAAAATCAAGAAGAGAATCTCATTTACAATAGCTACAAAAACATAAAATAAAATATCTAGGAATATATTTAATCAAGGAGGTAAAGATCTCTACAAGGAAAACTGCAAAACATTGATGAAAGCAACTGTAGATGACATAAACAAATGGAAAAACATCCCATGCTCATGGATCAGAAGAATTAATATCATTAAAATGACCATACTGTTCAAAGCAATCTACAGATTCAATGCAATCCCCATCAAAACACCAACATCATTTTTCACAGTTAGAAAAAGCAATACTAAAATTCACATGAAACCAAAAAGAAGCCCAAATAGTCAAAGCAATCCTAAGCAAAAAGATGGCTAGGCATTGTGACTCCTACCTGTCATCTCAGTGCTTTGGGAGGCCGAGGCAGGAGAATCACTTGAGGTAAGAGTTTGAGATCAGTCTAGGCAATATAGTGAGATCCCATCTCTACAAAAAAAAATTTAATTAGCAAGAAGTGGTGGTATGCACCTGTATTCCCAACTACTCAGGAGCCTGAGGAAGGAGGATTGGTTGGACCCAGGAGTTCAAGGTTGCAGTGAGCTATGATTATGCCACTGCACTGCAACGTGAGTGATAGAGCAAGACCAGTCTCTATACAAAGTAAAAAAAAAAAATTAGCCAAGTGTGATGGCACATGCTTGTAGTCCTAGCTACTCAGGAGGCTGAGGCAGGAGGATCATTTAAGCCCAGGAATTCAAGGCTACAGTGACCTATGATCACACCACTATACTCCAGCCCAGATGACAGAGCAAGACCCTTTCTCAAAAAAAAAAAAAAAAAAAAAAAGAAGGAAGAAGGATTCTCCCTGCAGCATGAAGAGCAGGTGGAACAAATAGGTTGGGAACATGCAGAAATAAGTTATTGCTATAGTCAAGGCAAGGCAAGAGGATGGGTGGTGATTGAGTGTGGGAGGGAAGCAGAGAACTTTTAGAGATATGTAGGATCTAACTTTGGCTGACTAAGAGATGTATCTTTCTAGGAGATGGAGAAAAGACTCTAGAAAGACTCCAGAGTTTTGGCTTAGGAAAATCAGGTGTACCATTGCTAGCGGACTTCCATAAAAAGGAAGCCAGCAATTCCAGCCTGCTTCCAGCTCCGGGCTGAAATAAGGCTTCCTTCGATATCTCCTTATGTTTCTGCCACACACAGGAAAGGCAGTTGATGGGACCAGCTACATATGGATGTAGGGGTTAAGGTTGAGTAGGGTGCAGATCATTGGGATGGGCATTTGAAAGTCAATTCCTGTTAAGCCTAAGAATACTGAATTATAGAAATGCCCGCTGTATTTCTGGAGACAAGATTTGATTTCAGAAGTCAAATAAGGCTTTGCCTTAAGGAAAAGATAAATGTGTTAGTTCAAGAGCTGCCTCATCTCAGGAGGGCGTCTTGCTGGTCAGTAGAAGCTGCATCTCAAGGAGACAGCTGTAAACTGGGCCTTTGGTTCTCACCTGTTTTGAAAGACAAGGCAGGCCTCCCTTAGGACCAAAGGTTGCCGGTGCTGCTGACAGGTGGACCCCCGGAGATGAGAGCTAATCAGATAGATATGCTATTGCCCAAGCCGGGCCCAGATGGAACCCTGCGGTTAAAGTAATTAACACAAAGCACAGCCCATGTTGACTTCTGGGATCATCTCTGTCTCCAAGAACGCAATCACCAGAGCCAAGATGTCTCTGTTTGTTGCTAAAGTAATAGCCTTATCATAAAACTTAGAAGTTTGCCCCAAGACGATTTTATAACCCATTGTTCCCCTAGTTAGAGTTAGTTAAAGGATCTGTAGTGGCCTTTTAGGAGACTTTGACCCTAAAGCAAACTGCCTGTTAGTATCAAAATCCCGTTGCCCTTGGCAACCGGAGCCTGTATGTACCCTATATAATACCTGTGTGGAGTTTCAGTCAGGGAGATATTTTATGCGGGTAAAATATTTCCATCCGGATACCCTCCTTTATCTATTTTCATAAACTTTTACTTTATAAACTATATCTTTGGCTCTGTGTATTATTATTGCCATTACTTTATATTTTTATTTCTGTTTCCTACTATATTTTTCATCCTTTGCGATGACCCCTGCCTGAGAGACCAGATCGGAGGAAAAAACCTCTTTGCAGGGAGCGTAGCTAACTCCCCGCAAATTCCCTTCGTCAGCTTGCCCTACATTTGGCACGTATTCTCTTTTCCAGTTATTTCTAGACAACCCTGTGTCTTTCCGTTTACCTATGACGATGTAGTCTACTACAGTTGCATCTCCATCCACAGTGACTTTGATTGGTGTTCTCTTGACGAAGCATTCCGAGGCAAGTGGCGCTACTGCACAGCGAACGGTGAGTATCCTATGGCAGGCTGTCTGGGATGCTCAGGACAGGGAAGCAGATGATAGCAGCTGGCTGCATGGTTTATGGTGGCAGATAGGCCTGAGTTCAAATCCTGACTTTTCTACATAATTTGAACTTCTGTGAAAACAATGGAGTGTGCTACAAAAAGCATGATGTTCTGTGTTGGTTCAGCAACGATTACTCTTAAGACCATGTTCATCCTTCTCCTTCTGCACCCCATTATCTGCAGATCCACCCCAGTGTCTCTTTCCCTTCATATTCAGAGACAAACTCGTTTTCGAATGCACCAAGGAAGGCTATATTTTGGACCGGAGTTGGTGTTCATTGACCATCGATTACAACAAAGACAGGAAATGGAAGCAGTGCTCTCCTCTCAAGTAAGATGATTGGGGAAGGATGGAAGGGGGCTCTTATGGATCTCTTAACGTGGGAACCCTCTGGATTAATGAAAGGGAAAGCTTGGGATCGAGATTATCTGGCAATGGCTTAGAGAAGGGGTCAGCCAACATTTCCCGTGAAGGACCTGATATTAGTAAATATTTTAGGCTTAGGGAGCCATATGTCTCTGCCACAAATACACAATTCTGTCCTTGTGGTGGCACAAAAGCAGCCACAGGCAAAACAAAAATGGGTACTGGCTGGGCTCAGTGGCTCACAGCTGTAATCTTAGCACTCTGGGAGGCCGAGGAGGGAGGATTGCTTGAGGTCAGGAGTTCAAGACCAGCCTGAGCAAGAGCAAAACCCCATCTCTACTAAAAATAGAAAGAAATTATTTGGCCAACTAGAAATATATATAGAAAAAAATTACCCAGGCATGGTGGCACATGCCTGTAGTCCCAGCTACTCGGGAGGCTGAGGCAGGAGGATCGCTTGAGCCCAGGAGTTTGAGGTTGCTGTGAGCTAGGCTGACACCATAGCACTCACTCTAGCCCGGGCAACAGAGTGAGATTCTGTCTCAAAAAAAAAAAAAGAAAGGAAAATAAATTATCCATCAGGGTGATTGACAGACTGTGACAGGGACCCTTGCAGGGTGGCAGATGATGACACTAATTCTAACCTCTCTTTTTCCTCCTCAGTACTTAGATAAGTCTTGGTGTTCCCAAAGAGATAGAAGTTACAGATTCATCGTCTGCCTGTCAAAACAGAATTCTATCCTTTCCAATCCTGAACATTCTGATCAATAAAGATTTGGTCTCCTTGCCATGTGACTCCTTTCCTTGAACAGAGGGCACGGCCAGCACCCGGTGGTGACCAGCACAGTGCTGACCCTGTTGGAGTAGGACCCAGCAGGGCATGTGCGGGGAAGAACTTGCGCAAACGATAATCGTATATGTTTATGGGGCACAATGGGATGTTTTGATACATGTTTACAACATGGAATGATGAAATCAGTATAATTAACAAAACTGTCACCTCATATAGTTTTCATTTTTTGTAAAAGATCCTAATGAATTGCTAACAGTATAACCCTCGGCAAGTTAAAGAAAGTCTCAGAGAATGTCAAGCTTTCCCTGATATTACAATTTAAAATTTTTTGGATTCAAGTAGAAAATACATTTTTAGGGCCGGGCGCGGTGGCTCATGCCTGTAATCCTAGCACTCTGGGAGGCCGAGGTGGGCGGATCGTTTGAGCTCAGGAGTTCGAGACCAGCCTGAGCAAGAGCGAGACCCCATCTCTACTAAAAATAGAAAGAAATTATATGGACAGCTAAAAATATATATAGAAAAAACTAGCCGGGCATGGTGGTGCATGCCTGTAGTCCCAGCTACTTGGGAGGCTGAGACAGGAGGATCGCTCGAGCTCAGGAGTTTGAGGTTGCTGTGAGCTAGGCTGATGCCACGGCACTCATTCTAGCCTGGGCAACAGAGTGAGACTCTGTCTCAAAAAAGAAAAAAAAAGAAAGAAAATACATTTTTAAATCATTTTGGGTGAAATCCACATGGCATACAATTGACCATTTTAAAGTGAACAGTTCAGTGGAATTTAGTACATTCACAATATTGTGCTACCGTCACCTTTGTCTAGTTCCCAAATATTTTTTCTTTTTTTTTTTTTTTCCCTTAAGACACAGTCTTGCTCTATTCCCTGGGCTAGAGTGCAGTGGCATCATCATAGCTCACTGCAAACTCAAACTCCTGGGCTCAAGTGACCTCCTGCCTCAGCCTCCCAAGTAGCTGGGACTACACGTGCGTGCCACTGTGACCAGCTAATTTTTCTATTTGTTGTAGAGATAGTGTCTCACTAAGCTGATCAGGCTGGTCTTGAACTCCTGACTTCAAGACACCCTCCCACCTCAGCCTAGGTGGGAAGTGATTAAGTCAAGAGGGTAGAACTCTCACTAATGGGATTAGTGCCCTCATTACAGAGGCCCCAGAGACACCCTGCACCCCTTATACCAGGTGATGACACAGCTATAAGGCGCCATTTATGAGCCAAGAAGCCCACACTAGAAACCAAATCTGCCTGGACCTTGGACTTCCCAGCCTCTGGAACAGTGAGAAATAAATTTCTGTTGTTTATGAGCCACACTGTCTGTGGTATATTGTTGTAGCTGCCAAACAGACCATGACAGTGAGGAAACTGAAGTCAGGGTGGCTTCCCACGGCCACCCAAACTGTAAGTGGAAAACTAGGGTGAAATACAGATCTTCTTTGGTTACTCACCAAGCTTTGGTTGTGACTTCTATATCTTTAGTGTCTGTCACACACACACCAAAAAATTCCCCTTCCATGAATTGTTTTGTTTTGTTTTGTTTTGTTTTATAACAAGTTTCTTTGTATTCTGCACTGGTAAGAAAATGCACTTCATAATTTGCTCACACCAGAAGCCCTTCTTTTAGAGGGCTAAATTAGCAAAAATTTAGCACGACAGTTCTCAAACATTTGACCTCAGAATGGCTTTACACCCCTAGAATGTATTGATGTCCCTCAGTTGGTTTAGTGTCAACTACGCTACGTAAAGGGATACACAGGTAGCTGGTGAAGCATGAATTGTTTCTAGGTACACCTGCGAGGGTGATTCCAGAAGAGACCGGCGTTCGATTCAGGGGCCTGAGAGAGGAAGATCCCCACTCAGTGTGGGTGAGCACAGTACAGTCGGCTGAGGGTCCGGATGGAGCAAAGAGGCAGGGGAAAGGTGGTCTGTATTCTGCAGCTGGGACACCCTTCTTCTCAGTGGCTCGGACATCAGAATGCCATGTTCTCTGGCCTTTGGACTCTGGGACTTGCTTCAGTGGCTCCCAGAGTTTCAGACCTTTGACCTCCAGGTGAGAGTTACACCATCAGCTTGCCTGGTTCTGAGGCCTTCGGACTCGGACTGAGCCACGCTACTGGCCTCCCCGGTTCTCCAGTTTGCACACGGCCTGTCATGAGATTTCTCAGCCTCAGTGACCAGGGAGTGGGTGGAGACACATGATGGGGTTGTAGCAGCCAGCAAGGGATTGTGGGAAATTCCTTATAGGAAAGCAGGGTCCTTCACTCCTGGAGGAGTCACATAGCTCCTACTCAGTTCGGCAAACGTGGTCCCTACAAAGGTGGCAAGACAATAATAAAATATCCACCAGTATCTCAAAAGTCGATAGCATTCTGTGCATTGATGGGAGTTGCGTGAGTGTTGCCAAGGTTAATGAGGTGAGGAGTACAGATGGGCGCTTTGTTCTGTCTCCCGGGTGTCTGAACGTTCTGCCCAAAGCAGAGATGGAACTCGATCTGCAAGGGACATTAAAAGGCGCATCGCTGAGCACCTGGAGCAAAGAGTGGCCCCAGGCCTCCTTGTCCTTCTTCCCACCCACTGCTGAAATGTTCAAACTCACCACTGCTGCTTCAGCGGGAACATGTGCAGAGTCTACAGACTTCTGGGCGAGGTGTGTGAAAATGGCACAAACGTCTCCAGATTTCTTTCAGATGCAACAATGTTGTGGGTTAATTTCGTATGTGCAGTTAGAAGATCATGCAGAAGAGAAGTTTGGAGTTTCACATCGAGAACTCGCTGTCTCTGCTCTCTGTTCTCTCCTCCTGGCACCTTCGACAGCCTAAATATCCCCTAGGGATGTGTGAGATTCAGATGGCGTGAGACAACTTCAGCTTTGCACCATGGAACTGATGGATGTCAACTCACAGGGAAGATTCACGTAGTTCTGGAGGAAGCGCTGACATGTGGGGCTAAAGAGCCCTGTATTAGTGTCCCATGGCTGCCATAACAAATCGCCACATACTTAAAACGTACTTATAACAAAGGCAATTTATTCTCTCAGTTCTGAAGGCCAGAAGTCCAAAATCAAGGTGTCAGCGGGGCTGGGCTCTCCCTGGAGGCTCTGGGGGAGGATTCTGCCCGCCTCTTCCAGCTCCCCGCGGTGGTGGACATTCTTTGGCTTGTGGCTGCAACACTCCATTCTCTGCCTCCATCTCCATGTGGCCTGTTCCTCTGTGTGTCCCTGTCTTCTCCTCTTCGGTCCCTCCTAAGGACAGGTGTCACTGAATTTATGGCCCACAATGTAATTACGAATGATTCCATCTCCAGACTCTTAACTCCATACTATCTGCAGAAACCCTTTTTCCAAATAAGCTCATGTTCGTAGGTTCCAGAGGTTACAACATGGACATATCTTTCCGGAGGCCACAATCCAAGCCACTACAAGCACAGACTCCGCCATGACACTGCCTGGGTGTGAATCCCAACTCTGCCACTTTGTAGCCGCATGACTTAGTAAAACCTTAACCACACTCAACTCCATTTTCCAACTCTAGAGATAATACAATAATAGTTCCTTAGTATGTATGAAAGCATGTGTAAGTAAAACAGCAAGAACCAGCATTTTTTTCACTCTTACTTAACTTTATATATGTGAGTTTAGCTCCATTTCTCAGACATGATCCACTGAAATTTCAGGTTATTCTACTTGAACGAAGACATTTTGCTCCTGACACCTCAACTGCTGAGGCCTTTCTGCACTCACCTTCCTGAAAATTCGAGCAAATCATCTGTTAAATTAAATTTTGCCTAAAGCTGCTTCCGTATGTAGCAAATAATAACCTAACTTAATATGTCAACAAACTGCAACCTCACTTGACAGGATATTCTTGTGGAAAGTATCTGAGTCTCAGCCAATCATAGCAACTGGGCTCTGCGCCAAGCCCAGGCCAACCACTCAGATATGTCCAAACAGGACAAAACCCGGATGTTACCAATCAGGCTATTCCTGAAGGTCACTTCCTTTTTCTGTCTGTAAGTACTGCCTGCCCACTTTGCTGGCCTTCCCCTGTCCCATGTGGTCATGCTATTTAGCTCTTGGGGGTAGAGTACATCTCCCATCAGGGAAGAAAATAAGTTGTCCATCATGGTGAGTGACATACCATAAAACAAACACTTGCAGGGTGACAAAGACACCATTCTAACCTAATGTCTTTCTCCACAGTATTTAGATAAGTCTTTTTTTATAGTTATTATTTTTAATCTTTCCAGAGATATTTAATGCTGAAGTGATCATATGTATAGTTTGAGTCATGCAAAATACAGATTCTTTTACATTCATTTTTAAATTTATCTTGGAGGCCCTTTCTCATCGGGTGTGTTGCTCTTTTTATACACCTACAGGGTATTCCAGTGCATAGATGGACCATAATTTATACAGTAATAATGGCCATTTTGGCTGTTTCCAACCCTTTATTGCAAATAATGCTGCATTTATTAACTTTGTATATATGTCTCTTGTACATACACAAGTATATCTCTAGGATAAATTCTTATATGAGGAATTACAAGGAGAAAAGTATCATACTTTATATTTGTTGAAAATTGCCTACCCTGAAGGCTGTATCCATCTTCACCTCCACCAGAAATGAAAGAAAATGCCTGGTCCACACCATCTCCATAAATCATGCTATCAAACCTTTTGGATTTTTATATGTTGGTAAGTAACATTTAATTCCATGTCATTTAATTTGCATGTCTTTTATTATGAGTTTTTTCTCATCTTTCCATATGTTTAAGAGCCATTCTTATTTTTTTAGAAACTATGAATTATGACCTATACTCATGTTCTTATTAGCTTTTTATATTTTGAATTATCATTGTACAGAAACTTTTTATAAATATGAGAAATTAGCACTTTGGTTATGATATGCATAATGAACATTTTCACAACTTACTTACCTTTTGATTATATTGGTTCATGCCATGCCAAAAATTTATGAAGAAGACCCCAAAGGTAATCAGAGCAACAACAAAAATAAATGGGACCTGATTAACTTAAAAAGCTCTGCACAGCCAAGGAAGCAATCAATAGAGCGAATAGACAACCTGAAGAATGGGAGAAGATATTTGCATGCTACACATCCAATAAAGGGCTAATAACCAGAATCTACAAAGAACTCAAGCGAATCAGCAACAAAACCTCAAACAACCCCATTAAAAAGTGGGCAAAAGACATGAACAGAAGCATTTCAAAAGAATACAGGCTAATGACCAATAAACATTAAAAAATGCTCAACATCTCCAATCATCAGGGAAATGCAAATCAAAAACACAATGAGATATCACTTAACTCCAGTGAGAATGGCTTTTATCAAAAAGTCCCAAAACAACAAATACTGGCATGGTTGTGGAGAGATAGGAACACTCTCACACTGCTGGTGGGACTGCAAACTAGTACAACCTCTATGGAAAGTAGTATGGAGCTACCTCAAAGACCTAAAAGTAGACCTACCATTTGATCCAGCAATCCCACTACTGGGTATTTACCCAAAGGAAAAAAAAAAACATTTTATTAAAAAGACACCTGTGCTCAAATGTTTCTAGCAGCACAATTCACAATTGCAAAGATGTGGAAACAACCCAAGTGCCCATCAATAATGAGTGGATTAATAAAATGTGGTATATGTATACCATGGAGTACTACTCAGCCATAAAAAATGGTGAACTAATACCTCTTGTATTAACCTGGAGGGAACTGGAGACCATTCTTCTAAGTGAAGTATCACAAGAATGGAAAAACAAACACCACATGTACTCACCATTAAACTGGAACTAATCAATCAACACATTTGGAAATAAAACTCAGAAATCAAGCAGGTGGGAGAGGAGACGAAGGGATGGGTAAATTCACACCTAATGGGTACAATGCACAGTATGTGGGTGATGGACACACTTATAACTTTGACTCAAACTGTACAAAAGCAATTCATGTAACCAAAACATTTGTACCCCCATAATATTCTGAAATAAAAATAATAAATTAAAAAATATATATTCTGTTCTAATGCAATGACAATTATTTTATCCTTACTGATTATTAGGAACAATAGCCTTCACACTAGCACACTAGAATGAACTGGCAATAGAAACAATATACATAATAACTAGAAAAATCAAAATTACTCTTTTCTCTATAATAAATTTTATTTTTTATACATCTGCTTTAAAAAAAAAAAAGACTATATTACCAAGCACAACTCAGTAAAATACTAGTTGTATAACTTTATGCAGGCACCAAAGTAGTTTCCCCTGTGGAGAGCAAGGATAGCTATGAATAAAATCCCATACACAGCGTAAACTTGACCTTCAATAAGGAATAACTGTAGTCAGTACAGAACACGTGGCACAACGGCAATCTCATACAGAGCATGGGTTCAGGTGTCACCTGGGACAACACTAGTCTAGCACAGAGAGCATGGGCTCGGATGTCACCTGGGATAACCATAGTCCCGTACAGAGCATAGAGTGCAGTGTCACAGGGACTGGGTGTAAATCTCACTCAACCACTGATTAGCAAAGTCATTCCAAGAAAGTTAACAGTTGTATCCAGTGTCTTATTCTTCGCAGGGTGTGGAGTAGGTGAGGTACATATCTTTCTAAATCAATCCATATAATCAGTGCAACCATTTAATGGTATAGTATATGTAAAGGGTTCAGAATATTAAAGACATGTTAGCTCTCATTAATTATTGGCCATTCGGTGTCCTTATAATTATTATCATCACTATCTAGAGTTGTTTCTAAATATTAAGATATGAAACAAAAGTAACTTAACTGTTTGGTAAGATTTAACTATTTGATTTTTTTTTTTTTAAGAGATAGGGTCTCACTCTGTCACCCAGGCTGGACTGCAGTGGAGTGATCACAATTCAAGGCAACCTCAAATTTCCGGGCTCGAGGGATCCTCCTCGCTCAGCCTCCAAGTAGCTGGGACCACAAGCATGTGTCACCATGCCCAGCTAATTTTTTTATTTTTTGTAGAGAGAAGGTCTCACACTATGTTGCCCAGGCTGGGCTATTGATATATAGATTCCTCTATCTGCCTAGATAGAACACATGTATATTTCCAGCTCTTAGCCTGACTAAATTCCACTCATCTTTGAGATATATTAATACTATTAGATGTGGCCTGTTTTCTTGTCTTTCTCCCCACCCCCAGCACTACAAAAAGGCCAAGAGAAGGCTGAGATTTACATTTGTTTTATCAGTACATAGTTTGACACACAACTACTCAATCCATTGAGCCTGCCCAGGAATTAATAGGGAAAAAAAGATGGTAATTGTTTCCTTGATCATAAAATATTCGAATTTGAGCACCGTCCCCTTCAAATTTGGGATTTAGATCATTCATTAAGTGATTTTCATTTCAGCTCATGGAAAGAAGCCCATGTGGAAATGGCAGAAACCATTTCTAGATGTTTCTTCAAGTACTCCTAGAATCAGTGTACCCTGCATCTGGTGGCATCCCCGTTTGGCTTTTTGCATGCAGATGTGAAGCTATCGGCCCTCAGGGTCCTCCACTGGGAGCTAAACGTGCTGGACCAAGGAAATAACAGTAGTTGCTTGAATTTTCAATGTGGTAGATATAAGAATTTTCTCAACTTGGTGCCTAAAATCTGAAAGCACTTAATAAATTCCCAGTATGTTAATGATTAAATGACAAATAAAAACTGGATCTTGTAGCCCAGTAAGAGTTGAATATAAATCCACCCCCATATCTGTGTAATGAAAGCAAGTTCTTTGCTCAAGAGATTGTAGTTTATGGTTTCTCAATTTCCTTCTAGCTTTTTTTGGTTTGGTTTGGTTTGTTTGTTTTTTGAGACAGAGCCTTGCTCTGTCACCCTGGGTAGAGTGCAATGGTGTCATCATAGCTCACTGCAACCCCAAACTCATGGGCTCAGGTGATCCTCTGGCCTCAGCCTCTCCAGTAGCTGGGACTAGAGGCGCGCACCACTACGCCCAGCTGATTTTTCTATTTTTTAGTAGGGATGAGGGTCTCACTCTTGCTCAGGCTGGTCTCGAACTCCTGGCCTCAAGCAACCCTCCCACCTCGGCCTCCCAGAGTGCTAAGATTACAAGCCTGAGCCACAGCACCCAGCCTATCATTCTTTTATCCCTCAAAACTTCAGCAAATATTTTCCAAGAACAAGGGTATATCCTATACATCCACAGTAAAATTATAGAAATCAGGAACTCTAACAGAGATATGATGTTATCTAAATCCACGTTGCATATTCAAATTTGGCCAGTGGTCCCAATGGTATAATTATAGCATGTGTGTGTATGTGTGGCCCAGGATTCACGTCATACTTAGTTGACATGTTCCTTCAATCTGAAGCATGTACTCAGCTTTTCTTTGGTTTTCATAATAATGTGACAGTCTAAAGAGTACAGGCTTATAATTTTGTAGAAGTTTTCTTGATCGGGGTTGATATAATGTGACCTTATGAATATACTCAAGCCTAGAATTTATGTTTAAGATATGCTCACATAGAAAGGGAGGAGGGGAAAAGGGAAGTGACAGTGGCCTGAAAAACATGACCTCTGATGACCAGGGTCAACATCACGAGTGCTAGGCCATGGTGATAGTACGTACCCTTGGTATGATGCGATGATAATGGTATTTGTTACTATGACCTTGCTCTCCAAAACCCATGAACCCAGTCCAATTATGAGAAAAAACATCCAACAAACCCCCCTGGAGGGATATTCTACAAAATACCTGACCGGTACTCCTCAAAATTGTCAGGGTCATCAAAAACAAAGAAGGTCTTGGAAATTGTCACAGCCAAGAGAAGCCTGAGGAGACTCAACGACTATATGTAATTGTGGTGTCCTGGATGGGATTTTGGAGCAGAAAAAGGACATCAGGTAAAAATGAAGGAAATCGGAATAAAGTCTGGACTATGGGAATTCTCTGTACTCTCTTTGCAATTTTTCTATAAATCTGAAACACTTATAAAAATAAAGTTTATTAAAAATATTTTTAAATCTGTACACATTTCTAGGTCCTTGTGTTTGTTAGTGAATTTCCAGTTCACTCCTATGAACTCAAACTCGGATTATCTTGAAAGTGTTGTCTGAGTTCACAGTTGCTCAATGTCATTAACCTTTTGACTATCAGTCGTAATACCTACTTCTCTGTGTCAGCCAGCAAACTTCGCAACAAACTGGGTGGAGGTTAATGATTGTTTTATCTTTACCATAAAACCCAATGTGCCACCAGCTGCCACAGCCTCCAACAGTGGCTGTGGCTGACTCCCTAACCCCAAGCAAAAAGAGCCAATCATCATGTCAGACGACTACTTATGGTTTGAAGGGATAGCTTTCCCTGTCGTTGGTTACAACACTGAAATCCTAAGAAAAGCACGTGATGAGTTTGTGCTAAAGGACGAAGATGTAGTGACAGTGACTTTCCCCAAATCAGGTAAGGAAACGGAATCATGAACTCAGAAAAGCTGTGGCTGTGTTCTTCGTTCATTCAGTAGACAATTGGGTTGGAGTTTTGTGGGGGGGTTTTAGCCTCTTTGGGACAGGCTGTCACTCTGTCGCCCATGCTGGAGCACAGCGACCCAATCATAGCTCACTGTAGTCTCCACCTCCTGGGCTTAAGTGATCCTCCCAAGTAGCTGGAACTACAGGTGTGCACCACCAAGCCAAGCTAATATATTTTTTTAATTTTTTATAGAGATGGGGTCTTGCTATGTTGCTCAGGCTGGTCTCAAGCCCCTGGCCTCAAATCCAGGTGATCCTCCCACACCAGCCTCCCGAAGTGCTGGGATGACAGGCATGGGCCACCGCCTGTGGCCTGATTGGAGTGCTTTCCACATGCCAGGCAATGTGCAATGTTGTGGGGGCTGGAGCAATGCCTGAGAGCATTTACATGCAGAGAAAAGGATTCAGTCAGGAAATTACACAGTAAGATGAGTGTTCCGAGGGGATCATCTAAGGTATTAGGAGAACCCATAGGAGTGAATCCTAAGGCAGATTTGGGTGTCTGTATTGGCGGGGAGAAGGATGACCACTGAAGTCCTAATAGAAGAAACAGAATCGAAATTGAAATGAAAAGAATAAAAGTGAAATTACTTGGTGAAAGGGGACATTTTCACGTAGAGGAATCATCATGGACAATGGTCAAGAATTGGAAAAGACTGGAAGATGTAGATCGTATTTCTATGGGAGTGGGGCTGGGGGGTCGGAGTATTGTAAATTGGACAAAGATTGAGGCCAGAGACACTGGGAGTGGCATGGCCTTGAAAAGCCAAGAGCAATGGGAACTTATTTAAAAACTTCAGCAAATAGCCAAAAAGTGGAAGCAACCCAAATACCCATTGACGGATGAGTAGGTAAACAAAATGTGGCATATAGATACAATGGAACATTATTCATCCTTTAAAAGGAAGACAATTGTGATGCATGTTATAGCCTGGACAAACCTTGAGGTCATTACACTAAATGCAATAAGCCAGTCACCAAAATGTGAACACTGAGTGATTCTACTTATGTGAGGTGTCTAGAGTAGTCAAGTTCACAGAAACAAAACGTATTAATACAACGGTGGTTGCTAGCGGGTGGAGGGAGGGAGGATGAGGAGTTGCTTAATAAGTATAGAGTGTCAGTTTTGCAAGATGAAAAAGTTATGCAACACTGGGAACATACTTAACACTCCAAAACTGTACGTTCAACAATGTTACATTTTACTTTATGTGTATTTTACTGTAAATTTGTTTAAAGTCAGATTGAAATGAGTGACCATGATTTTTCCTTCTTTGTCCAGGAACACACTGGTTGACAGAGATTCTCTGCCTGATTCGATCCAATGGGGATACCAAGTGGATCCAATCCGAGCCCATCTGGGACCGCTCACCCTGGTTAGAAAATAAGCATGGGTTTACATTACTAAACAAGAAGGAGGGCCCACGCTTCCTCAACTCCCACCTCCCCATCCATCTCTTCCCCAAGTCTATCTTCAGTTCCAAGGCCAAGGTCAGTGCATAATGGTCAAGACATGTTTGACCAATGCTTTTCAAATTTTAATGTGCCTATAAATCACCTGGAGATCCTGTTGAAATGCGTTCTCACTCAGTAGGTCTGAATGGGACCCAAGATTCTGCGTTAGGTGATGTCAGTGTGGCTGCTCCACAGACCATACTTGAGTACGAAGGTATAGACCATTCTGCAGATTACCCCAGCCGGATTTAAACCAGAGTAAAGTGACGTGATAATGCCAGAATCAGAAAACAACATTTCAAGCCCAACTAGAATTTAGAACTGCATTTTGTACTAAATAAGCCCCTTTTTGTTGTTCTACGTTAAAAAAAAAAAATAGTGAGCCAATCTTAATTCAATTAGTGCCTCTTGCCACTGAAGAGAAACAGAGTTGTTCACACGGGAAGCAGGACATTTGTAGATCAATGCCTAAATCCAGGGTGCCTGCTCTGGTGTCATGGCTGGTTTTTCCAGCCACTGTGTCTTCCTGTGTGTCGCTGTCTATTGAGATTAGCAGCCACACGGATCTCCCATGCGGCTGACCGATGATCACCAGACGGGACAATCATTATTCAGGATCTAACATATGTCAGACCATTTTTAGAAACATGCTTTCCTGGGGGGAAAAAAAAAAAAAAAAAAAAAAACTTTCCTAGAAAGTGTTTATTGGTTTGTGAATTTCTTAAATGTTTTTTGCTTAAACTAAATTGAGAAACTTAAGCATGCTATTCTCCTCTCTTAGAAAGTGTACATTGTGCAATAGCACAATAAATTTGTTACAACATACCTATTTACATGCGTCTTATCAGTGTTTGGTAAATCCCTGTGTGGGGGAAACTGAGGCCTAGAGAGGGACGAGAACTAGAATAATGTCACAAAGAAAGTTGGTACTGGATCCAAAGTAAAATTTAGATGTTCAAATGCCAAGTAATCTTGCTTGTGTATGTGTGAGTGTGTGTGTGTGTGTGTGTGTGTGTGTAGTAATCTTAAGTATCAGCTTGATGAATATTTACATATGTACACGTTGGGTAACCCCCATCTAGATCCAAATTTAGAACATTTCCACTCCCTCAGGCCCCTTCTCAACCAGTGCCCACCCACAGAGGTAAACACTCCCCTGACTTATAACTATAGATTAGTTTTGCCTGTTCTTGAACTTCGTATAAATGGAGTCATGCCATATGAACTGTTAGATGTCGGTGAGATTCATCCATGGCCTTGGGTGTCCATATGGATATATATTGCTATATATCTATGAACGTGGCATAATTAATCCATTCTTCTGTTAGTGATCTGTAAGCTATAGTACGCAAATATAATGCCACTCACATTTTAAAACCTTCCAGTTGCTTCCCAGTGTGAGACCATAATATCCCAGAGGGAAGGGACCATGCCTTCCTCTTCCTATTGTCATCCTCCTAGCACAGTGACACTTTATATTTGATGAATGAATGAAGTCAGTAATTTATTAAAAGAATCTGTTGACATTTAATGGGCACCTTCTGAGAAATGGCCTTTTCTCCATTTTTATGAAGAGCAAAAGGAGTGGGAAATAAATGTATTGACTTTTCATTCTCCCATTTCTCCATTTAAGGTGATTTATCTCATCAGAAATCCCAAAGATATTATTGTATCTGCTTATTTTTTCTGGAATTCAGTGCACCTCGCTAAGAAACCAAAGTCAATGGAACAGTATCTCGAATGGTTCATGGAAGGAAATGGTGAGTGTGTTGTAGTAATAAAATACGGCCGCTAGGGGGCGCTGGGAGTCGCCACCCCATTCCGGCGCGGGGCCTGTTAGGGACCGGGCCAAGGAGCTGCGCCGCCCCCCACCCCCTCCCCCCGCTTCCCGTGGGAAAACTGTCTTCCATGAAACCGTCCATGTGCCACCAAGGCTGGGGACCACCGCGATCAGACCTCACTTGACACCCAGCCTCGCATCTCCACATCTCGCCAACCTATGGGTATAAGGCTCCGTCACCGCTGGAACCCAAATCTGCCCAGTCCCCTACTCTCCTGCCCGCCCCTGGGAAACCGGCCACGCTGTTTCCTGCGTCCCCAGCCTCTCCAGTGGAGGTCAACGGGGGTGGGGAGGAGGGTGGGATTAGCGAGACGTCGGTCAAAGGGTACACAGTTTCAGTTAGACAAGACGATTACACTCCCCAGATCTACTGTACAGCAGGTTGACTGCAGTTAATAATAACAGATATACTTGAAAATTGCTAAGCGAGTAGATCTTCAATGTTCTCACCGCTCAAAAAATGTAAGTATTGAGGTGACGACTATGTTAATTAGCTCGATTTTATCATTTCACGATGTATACATTTATCAAAACATCATGTTGTACACTGTAAATATATACGAGTTTAATGTGTCAATTATATCTTGATCAAGCTGGTACGGGAGTGAACATAACAGATCGGATTAACCCATCTCCCTGTCTGCCCTCTCCCCATGCAGTGATATATGGGTCGTGGTTTGACCACGTTCACGGCTGGGTGTCCATGAGAGAGAGGAGAAACTTCCTGCTGCTGAGTTACGAAGAGCTGAAATGGGTAACCATCATTGTAACAGCGGGTACCCAGCCTCTCACCATCACTTCCTCTAGCTTCCCTCCATTTCTGTGTCTCCGTTCCACCTTCTCGTCAAAATTTAGCCTCATGAAGCGTCACTAAGAGTGAGACTAGCTCCCTGGTCTTCACTGCCCTACTTCTGGTTGACCCTTCTCAAGCTTCATGTTCTTTCTTCACATGTTCTTCCTTATTTTATCTTCTTAAAACATCTAAAAGGGCTTTTTCCATGCACTCAGGCAGAGTACTATGGCTTACACAGGCCCTGGTGGTTGTAAAAGTTTATGTGGGCAGGGCTGCTGCCAACCTAGTGTTGAGAAGGTGCTGGGGAGAGAGACAGAACTGGGTAGAAACAGTTCGGTTCCAGAAATGTGTCCAACTGTCTGACATCTCAGCTTGATGGACAAGAAGAAGAATGAAGGCATGAAATCAATCTATGTATATATTCTGAAATGCCAAGTACTAGAGGGGCTACTGGTGGACAGGAAAAGCTGTCAAGTGATGCTTAGAACCAGTAGGGATGATTAGAACCATTGTATTAATAAAAAGAACTTGACCTATATTAATGGTATCATGGAGAAAAGAGAAAATAACACAAACACTGGATTTTGCTTCCATCTGAGAAACATTACTTCCCATCACCTTCCTCTGGCTACCTCTGTCCAATCTTCGATGGCCTCAGCATGAATGCCATCGTAATCAAGAAGCTACCTCAGGTACACGATCCCGTACCTTCCTGTAAGCTTCCCTTCAACTCACGCACTCGACTCTCATGTTAGCTCTTTCCACAGTTGTGTGTCCTCTTGTTAGATAACAACTGAGGCTCATGAAATAAATTTGAAAGCATTATAGTTCTAAAAGAAAGGTCTATGATTCAAAGCAAAGGCTTTCCAGTATAAAAATCTATTTTCTTATCATAATCTTCCAGGATCCCATACCAAGTACTATTATAATTATTGAGATCATATACAAAAAGATAGTGTAAAACTCTACGTATTATTCAAATGTTAGTTAAGAGAAACAGTGTATTGTTTGACGGCATAGACAAGATTTGAAATCAATTCCTTAAATCTTTGTCCAGTTCTCCCTGAACCTCTCCTTGCTTAAGGCTAATCATTGTCTAGAAGCCTTTCTCAACGTCTCTTTAAAAACTCTAGACCCTGGCTCTTACTGTTAGGTTACCCGAAACTCAGCCACACCGGGAAATCCATGATGAACCTTGCACTTTTTACATACTTTGTGCTCTCTCTTCTTTACCTTTTTCTCTTTCTTTCTCTTAGGTGCATCCAACTCAATCACTTCTCACTTCCGTATCTTGTTCCTCTCTTCTTCTTCCCCCTTCCCCTCCTCATTCTGCAGTTTCCTACTTCTCTTATTTTCTCTGTTGTCTTTTCTCTTTCATGTCCTCTCCCTTGTTTTTTCTTCTTTCAGGACACGGAAAGAACCATAGAGAAGATCTGTCAATTCCTCGGTAAGAAGATGGAGCCAGAAGAACTGAACTTAATCGTCAAGTATAGCTCCTTTCAGGTCATGAAAGAAAACAAGATGTCCAATTTTTCCATGCTGGATGATACTTATCTAGTTCACAAAGCACCACTTATGAGAAAAGGTAAAAGAAAATGCTCTGGTTTCAACAAGTATCAGAATACATGGAGGGCATTCTTGTGCTTAAAACAGGGCGCTAAACAGTTGAGATGAAGAAGTGTTGAAATGTGTTGACTTTAATTGCTCACGACCCGGAGAATGTCTCACGCACTTGGAAACAGTTGATCCGTGCTGGGATCTGACTGTCGTGAAATCATTTAGATTCTCTCTCCTGCGAATTTGACATGGGAGGGTACCCATCCCTTCCACAAGCAGTGACCAGGTTAATGAGCTACTCTCAGCAAGCTTGCAAGCTGGGATTGGCCTGGGGAAGGAGGATGGAATTGGGGGTGGTCATGTGGAGGGTACCCCACCGGTGAGAGAGCATAGAGAACTGTCCTTAACAAAGACACGTGTGCAGAAACGACTCAGCTGGAAAAAGGGGAGAAGAGAGACTTTGCTATCAGATATCATAAGGCCCCTTGTGATAAAAGCTTAATCACATGCCTACCCTTGGGCTCAAGATGAATGAAAATGTCTATTGCATGAAGTTAAAGAATCCATTTTTCCAAAATCCTACAGTTCAAATATATCTGGGATGGTGATCCATGCAAGAAAAAAAAACACCCTGAGTAGGACAGGGCCACTGTCGCCTCAGTTAGCCAGGAGGACAGAGACCAGGAAGATTAGTCTTGAGCCTTAAAATCTAATGGAATTTGCCCTGCTAGGTTTTGGGTTGCTGGGGACCCATGACCTCTTTCTTCTTTCAAATTTCTCTCTTTTGGAATGAGAATATCTGTCCTACGCATGTCCCACCATTGTATTTTGAAAGCAGGTAACATGTCTGGTTTCATAGGTCAGCAGCTGGAGGGGACTTTGGGCTCAGAATGAATCAGACCTCAAGTCTCATTCATGCCTTGGTGAGAGTTAGGTGATACTTAGATGAGATTTTGAACTTAGAGTTGATGCTGGAATGGGTTAAAAGTTTTGGGCTGTTGGGATGGGGTGCATGTAGTTTGCATGTGAGAAGGACATGGAAGTGGGGGCACAGAAGGCAGAGTGTTATGGGCTGAATGATGTTCCCCCAAAATTCATATGTTGAAGTCCTAACCTTCAGAGCCTCTGCATGTAATCACATTTGGGTGTAATGTCTCTGAATAGAAGTAATTAAGTTAAAATGAGGCTTATAGGTTGGGCCCTACCCCAATATGACTGGAAACCTTAAAAGAAAAGGAAATTTGGGCCAGGCACGGTGGCTCACCCCTAGCACTTTGGGAGGCCAAGGCGGGAGGATCACTTGAGCTCAAAAGTTGGAGACCAGCCTGAGCAAGAGCGAGACCCTGTCTCTACTAAAAATAGAAAAATTTAACCAGGCGTGGTGGTACACCCCTGTAGTCCCAGCTACTCGGGAGGCTGAGGCAGGAGGATCACTTGAGCCCAGGAGTTTGAGGTTGCTGTGAGCTATCATGATGCCACGACACCCTAGCCGGGGTGACAAAGCGAGACTCTGTCTCAAAAAAAAAAGAAAGAAATGGGCTGGGAGAGAGAAGGTAGGAAATCATTTCCAGGCAGATACAAGTGTAAATGGCACGTTGCCAGGCAGTATCAGGGCTCACCCAGGAACCGTTGGTCATTCTGCTGTATTAGCTACAATGTCCATGACGGGTGGACGGTAGGAACAGACCAAGGAGGAGATGTATTGGGGTCCTAAGACTCACCCCTCCATCTGACCTCAGTCTCTGTTTCATGTTTTCCAGGCAAAACTGGAGACTGGAAAAATTACTTCACGGTGGCCCAAGCTGAAGCCTTTGATAAACTATTCCGGGAGAAGATGGCAGACCTTCCTAAAGAGTTGTTCCCTTGGGAATAATGTCCAAAAAAATCCTGGATCTCATATGGATACTGATATTTGTCCTCCTGTCCCTGTACATGTGCCTGAGCGGGATGGCGGGGCAGGGGGCAGGGGATCATAGCAGAAAACCTATTATTTCATCCTACAGCCTTAAAATATCAAATCTGTGTCTCGTTGGCTTGACTTCCTTATTAAAAATGACCATGGTACCCCTACGCATGTCATGGCATCCCAGACTTTTATAAATGTTTGTAACTTTTCAAACATAGAGAATGCTATAGAAATAATATATTATCCAAAAGTGTGTCCAAAATTTTTTTATAAAAACAAGAAATAGTTACAGTGGTAGATTTTAGAGCAAATAAGAATAACAATCAAAATAAGAAATACAATTACAGAAGCAATTAAGGCTCCTTTTCTTTCCATCCCGTGTGTCTCCACAATTTATCATCATTCTGACCTGGAGAGGACAATTTCTGCAGAACAGCCTGTCGCATAGCAAGAGTGGTGCCATCTTGAAGCAAAACCACCAAGATGACCAAGGTTTTAGCTCCTGCAGCAAAGCCCTGAGGCGATGCCTGCAGCCCAGATAACCCCTCAGACAGATGCTTGTCTAAGCTCTTCGGTGGTCACAAGTTGCAAAAGAATGTCTAAGACACGACCAGCTGCTTTTACCCTAAAATCTTGCTATATATATATGTATAAAGGATACTTTCTGGAAGGCAAAAGTGGGGATCTACCATCCCTCAAGCACCTGAGACATCACTTCTGGTTGTAAGTCCCTATGAAATATTTCTTTCTGAGAAACTGGATTTCTTAGCCTCTTTCTTTGGCCTCCGTGGGCTCTTAAGACAATTCCCAACCTAGTTTTACTCTCTTCCTCCATGGTGTTTGCAGACAATAAATGGCATTTATGCAGGCTTTTAAAATGTATAAAAATGGCATATGGTATAATGCATTCATCGACTTATATTTCTACTCAGCACTTTATATTGGGGCTTTGTCCATATTGGTGTATGCAGACTGGTTCAGGATTGAGTATTCAGACTTATGACACAATTTAGTTACCTGTCCTCCTATCAATGACTTTGGGTTTCTTCCCACCAATTTTCCCCATTTAAAGCACTGGTTTGATGGACACGATGTGCACAAAGACGAGAGTTTTCTAGGATGTACGTCTCGAAGTGAACTTGATGATGCACTCATCCTCATCTTCATTAAGTGTTGCCAAATTTTTCTTCAATAGTTTCAGACCACTTTATACTCCCATTGACAAGCCATAATAATTCCAGTTGCTCTAGCTACTTCCAAATATCAGTATTTCAGACATTTAATTATGTTTTGCAATTCTCTGAACATAAAATATCTCATTGTCATCCTAATTTGCATTTTCCAGATGACTAGCAGGCTTGAGCAATTTTTTAAATGTTTATGGAACATTGGTATTCCTCTTTTATCAACTGTATACTTATATATTCTGACAATTTTTCTGCTGTGCTATTTATTTTTGGTACATTCTTAACATTTTCTGATTATTAATCCTTTGTCAGTCGTATGCATTAAAAATACATTCTCCTTGTTGCTTCTCCTTTCATCCATTTGTATATTCTGTTAGAAGCACAGTAGAAAGGTTCATGTCACTTGCCTTCAATATTTTTCATTATGTGATCAGAAAGAATTTCTCAATACCAATGTTACAAAGGTATTCTGACATTTTTCCCCATACGTATTAATTTTTTTTTTTTTTTTGAGACAGAGTCTCGCTCTGTTGCCCGGGCTAGAGTGCTGTGGCATCAGCCTCGCTCACAGCAACCTCAAACTCCTGGGCTCAAGCGATCCTCCTGCCTCAGCCTCCCGAGTAGCTGGGACTACAGGCATGTGCCACCATGCCCGGCTAATTTTTTCCTATATATACAATTTTAGCTGTCCAGATAATTTCTTTCTATTTTTAGTAGAGACGGGGGTCTCACTCTTGCTCAGGCTGGTCTCGAACTCCTGACCTTGAGCGATCCTCCCGCCTCTGCCTCCCAGAGTGCTAGGATTACAGGCATGAGCCACCTCGCCTGGCCCATGTATTAATCTTTTTACTTTGTGTGTATATGTCTTCAACTCACACATTTTTCTTTCTTTCTGTTGTGCTGTTTAGGGGTTTAATATTTCCTCATATGAGTAGAAGAAAGTGCCTTGGAGAATTAAAAGAATTCTGGGAAGAGATTAAGATACCATCAAGGGCCTTCTTTGTGTGCTCGTTGGAAAGAACTGGAGGGTTTCATTAAAACACCACATCGTACCCCATAAATGTATGCAATTACGATTTGCCCATTTAAAATAATATTATTTTTTTTAAATGTTTAAGAATTTTAAGTAAGAGAATCCTGAGCACATCTGAGTTTTGTGTCACGAAGCATAAAGACCATGTTAGGTGATAACTAGGCTGGACAGGAGCAAGAGAGGAGATAAAGGGGCCCACGGCACCTCTGTGTGTGACCCCCTCTGATCCTTCTAGCACACGTAGCTGGCTCTCTGCCAGGAGGTGGGAGCAGAGATGGCCACCTGTCAGGGGCTGAACTGTGTTCCCCCCAAATTCATGTTAAAGCCCTAACCTCAGGTGCCTCGGAATGTAACCCCATTTGGAGACAGGCCTTTAAAGAGGTCATTGAGCTGAAGTGAGGTCTTTAGAGGAGAGCCGAATACAATCCAACTGGTGTCCTCACAAGAAGAGGAAATTTGGACAGAGTCGCATGGGCTCCCAGAGGAGAGATCACGTGAGGACACAGCGAGAAGGCAGCCAGCCGGCCGCAAGCCAAGGAGAAAGACCTTAGAAACAGCCTTGATCTTGGACTGTGAGCTCCGGAACTGCGAGAAAATAAATCTCTGTTGTCTAAGCCACCCAGGCTGTGGTCCCTTGTTACGACAGCAGCCTGCGATGATTAATTTCAAGTGTCAGCACAACCCTAGCAAACCAGTGGACTCCTCAAACTCACTCAACTCTGAATTATTAGTACCTGTAGTTCTCACATCCGCCAACTGCAGAAAGTTACCCAAATACAACCAAAGCGCCCCCTGACCACAAAATCTCTAGCAACTCCTTCTCAGTCCCAGCAAAACGGTGTTAACTACACCCCTTCAGCAGAAAAAATACTGCTACCAATACCATCCAACCCAGAAAGTGGCGATGACCCCCTTTTCCTGACTATGTTGTGTCCATCCAGTGAGTCTTGGTGGGGCAGCTTTTGTCTCATCCATACTTGCACTTTTGCTGCTGTCACGGCAGCTCTGGTGGCCGAGACTTGGCCATTCAGGTGCGTCTTCCTAGAATTCTGCTTCTGAAGCAATGGACAAGGATAGGCTTTGAGATTCCGCATGTCAATAAATGCATTCTCTGCGTACATCATCCACAGTCCACGTTAGCACTGTGTATCTCAAAACTCTAGTTAACCCACAACTACAAACATAACAATATCATCTCTCTCAGTTAGCCTGAACCCTGTGTTTCATTCTCCACGCAGCATAACGCATAGAGTTTTGCTTTCTTGGGGTGACATTCAGTGGGCTCCTTGGCATAGTTTCTTACAGACTGGAAGTTAGGCCTGAAGACATAACAGGATTCAAATTAGAAATGTTTGAGGCCAGGCGCGGTGGCTCACGCCTATAATCCTAGCATTCTGGCAGGCTGAGGCAGGAGGATCGCTTGAGGTCAGGAGTTCGAGACCAGCCTGACCAATAGCAGAGACCCCCCCTCTCTACTGAAAATAGAAAAAATTAGCCAGGCATGGTGGCACATGCCTGTAGTCCCAGCTACTCAGGAGGCTGAGATGGGAGGATCACTTGAGCCCAGGAGTTCAAATTCAGCCTGGGCAACGTAGTGAGACCCCGCCCCATCTCTAAAAAATAAAAACAAACAAACAAAAGGCCAGGTGAGGTGGCTCACACCTGTAATCCTAACCCTCTGGGAGGCCAAGGGCCAAGGCAGGAGGATCGCTTGAGCTCAGGAGTTCGAGACCAGCAAGAACAAGACCCCATCTCTACTGAAAATAGAAAAAAATGAGCCTGTTAACTAAGAAAATTAGAAAAAATTAGCCGGCCATGACCCTCTATCCCAGGCAACAGAGAAAGACTCTGTCTCAAAAAATAATAGTAATAATTAATTAATTAAAAAGAAAAAAAGATGGGAACAATTGCCCCCTCCCCCCCAAAAAAAGAAAGAAATGTTTGGTAAGACTGCACCATGAATGAATTTGTGTAGCCCACGCCGTACCACAGCGATCTGTTTCATTCGTTCTGCTTCATGACATGGAACTGTCCTGTGCGGTTCTACGATGGGCAGTCGTAAGTGGCTTGGCCTTACAAGGTCTGGAAGGAACAGAACCACCCTCTTGCTCAGGTGGTCTGAGGGAGAAGCACGTGGACAGACTTACAAGGGGACGGACGCTCGCAGAGCTTTGTGCCTCACTTCCGTGCCCACTCAAGTTCACCCTCCGCTGCAGGGACGGTGTTCACCTCCCACCCCTCTGCGCGCTCACAAGAGGCTCATGAATGAGGAATCACAAGGGAAGGAGGTTTTACACGGGCTCGAAAGCTTGGGCACCCTATGGGGACAGACGGCTGACCCAGCTACTGCTGCTTTCGAATGCGTGACCTGTCGGGCCCAAGACCAATTCTAAGCCCTTGATATGGTATCATCCCTCAAGCGGGTGCCAAGCAGTCACTTAGCCAGTTCGGCACATCAGACCCATTTCAACCCAAGAGATGCAGTGGTTTGTTGTCATACCGGGTACCTTCCGGTATATAATGCTTCAGCTATCCGAGAGGGCTGACAGAATGCTGGATTGACTGATATGGGAATCCTACATCATTTGCTCCAAATACAAGGTCAGTTGTATGAAAATGGAATTGCAGTTATAGGCACATGACCTCAGAATTCACTGGCCCTGCGATATACTGCATCATCTGAAAACAGCTGACTTGAAACAAAACTGGAATAACTTATTAAATCATTGTCTAAGGTACGAGCTTGAGAACAATCACCTGTAGGATTTGGGGCCTGTTCTACAGGACACAGAATCAGCGATAAGCCAACAGCTGGTTAAGGAGGACCACTTGAGGCCAGGAGTTCAAGACCAGCCTGGGCAACATAGCAAGACCCCATCTCTACAAAAAAGAAAAAAAGGAAACAAAAGAAACAATTATCTGGGCACAGTGGCACACACCTGTAGTCCCAGCTACTCCAGAGGCCAAGGTGGGAGGATCCCTTCAGCCCAGGAGTTCAAGGCTGCAGTGACCTATCATGGTCAGCGGGCAACAGAGTGAGACTCCATCTAAAAAAAAAAAATTTCAAGTTTTGCTCTGCAGTGGGCTCGGTGGTTCATGCCTGTAATCCCAGCAGTTTGGGTGGTCAAGGTGGGAGGATCGCTTGAGACCAGAAGTTCAAGACCAGCCTGGGCAAGATAGTGAGACTCCATCTCTACAAATAATAATAATAAAGTGAAGGCCGGGCATGGTGGCTCATGCCTATAATCCCAGCACTCCGAGGCGGGCGGATCGTTTGAGCTCAGGAGTTCGAGACCAACCTGAGCAAGAGCGAAACCATCGTCTCTACTAAAAAAAATAGAAAGAAATTAGCTGGACAATTAAAAATATGTATAAAAAATTAGCCAGGCATGGTGGCGCATGCCTGTAGTCCCAGCTACTCGGGAGGCTGGGGCAGGAGGTTTGCTTGAGCCCAGGAGTCTGAGGTTGCTGTGAGCTAGGCTGACGCCACGGCACTCTAGCCTGAGCAACAGAGCAAGACTCTGTCTCAAAAAAAAAAATAATAATAAAGTGAACTTGCTCTGCAAAAGACCCTCTTAAGGGGATGAAAAGATAAACCAAGGATGGAGAGGAAATATTTGTAAATAACCTCCGGCGGAAGACTTGTTCCCAGAATATACAAAGAACTCTCAAAATTCAGCAGGAAGAAAATAATGTGTTTTCTAATGAACAAAAGATTTGAACAAACACTTTGCCAAAGTGGATTAGCAATGGCAAATAAGCACGTGGAAATATGTTTGGCATCATTAGCCCTTAGGGAAACATAAATTAAAGCCACAATAAGACACCAGTGCATAGCTATTAGAATGGCTAAAACAAAAAAATGCTGACGTGTCCTAGATGGCAGGGGTGAACGCAACTGACTCTCCTGTGGCTTGCTGGTAGAAATGCAAAATTGTGCAGCCACTCTGGAAAAACCGTTTCTTACAAAGTGTCATTTATTTTTGTACTTTCTATACATTAAACATCACAGCAACATTTTTATCCCTGGCTTTGTCATTATGCACATGAGATTCATGCTCATGTACCGAATTTCACTGGGTCAATGCACCAAAGCTTATTGTATCCATTATTTTGTTGATGGGAATTCGGGAAGTTTCTAGGTCGGGGTTGAAATCCTCAATGCACCTTTGGACGTGTCTTTTTTGTATGCCTCATGGTGGACATTTCTGTGGGGTATACATGCACCCAGGACTGGAACTGCTGGATCATTAGATGCGTGTGCATTAGGATTTAGTAGACACTGCCAAACCATTTTCCAAAGAAGCTGTTCCAGTTTAACCTTCCATCAGCCATGGTTCCAAATCCTTGCCAAATTAGTATTTTCTAGCTGTTTGGTTTTAACTTAAATTACACTAATGGAAAGAAATACAACGTTGCCTCTGTGTACTTTCCCTGTTTTTCTCCCACTTGAATGTAGATGTCCCCTGTGTGAAACAGCAAGTCTAGGAGGGTCCCGGGAGACCCCAGGACCAAACTCGCCCCGGCCGTTCCGTGGGGCCGGAAGGGTGGTGTATTATTGCCCCCTGGTGGCTGTAGGGCATCACGACAGGTATGTGGACTCCTATCTTCCAGCTCTGTTGGTGCTCCTGAGTGAACCAATGACCGGACCCCACTGTGTCTCTAGGGACATCTAAGTGACAACAATAAAAACCCACACTCCTTTAAGTCAGTTGCGGAAAAAAAAAAAAAAAGAGAGAGAGAGAGAGAAAAGAAAGGGAAAGAACAGCCGGGCGCGGTGGCTCACACCTGTAATCCTAGCACTCTGGGAGGCCGAGGCAGGTGGATCACTCGAGGTCAGGAGTTCGAGACCAGCCTGAGCAAGAGTGAGACCCCATCTCTACTAAAAATAGAAAGAAATCACCTGGCCAACTAAAAATATATAGAAAAAATTAGCCGGGCATGGTGGCACATGCCTGTAGTCCCAGCTACTCGGGAGGCTGAGGCAGGAGGATTGCTTGAGCCCAGGAGTTTGAGGTTGCTGTGAGCTAGGCTGACACCACGGCACTCTAGCCCGGGCAACAGAGTGAGACTCTGTCTCAAAAAAAAGAAAAAAGAAAGAAAGGGAAAGAAAAAAAAAAACTCACACTCTTCTTATTTCCTGTCAGGCATTTTCTTCAGAAGAATTTCAGAGAAAGAGTCAGTTATTAAATAAAATGGGTTTTGCCACAAAGGAAACATGAAGGTGGCAAATTACAAGATAAAAATATCTTTAAAAAGAAAAAAATTTTAATTGGCTTGGAGACATTTTTTAACTTTTTAATTCTATTGATGGCTACTGTATTCACTTTACTATAAAAAAATGACCATTCCAAATCTTTCTCTTTATGGCCCTGGGTTTTAGTTAGATGGATTTCTATGAAAGGAACAATCAGATAAGGCAATTTTGGACTTTCTTTTAGTGAAGTAAAGTCGTGGTGCGGTCTTAGTCATGACGGCCATATTTGAACTCTCAATTCCATCCGCTCCCAGTCGAGAGCAGTAGTTCTCAAGCTTTGCATACTGGTGTCGCCTGGGAGCTTTAAAACATACTGGCTCCCCCCACACACACTGCTTTGTCGTTGTTAGAGACAGGGTTTTGCCATGTTGCCCAGGCTGGTCTCGAACTCCCGGGCTCCAGTGATCCTCCAGCCTCAGCCTCCTGAGTAGCTGGGCCTACAGGTGTGCTCCACCAGCTCTGGACACTGCTTAACTGGCCTGGAGTACGGGAATGTTAAACACCCCCCCCCCCCCAGCTGGTGCTAATGTGTGGCAAGTTTGAGACCCTCAATTTAGAGCAGTGATTCTCAAAGTGTCATCCCCAACCAGCGGCATCACCTGGGAACTTGTTAGAACTGCAAAAATCTCAAGCCCCACCCAGATGTACTAGATCCAGGGATCCAGGGTGACCCAGGGTGTTAAACCAAGTGGCCTCCCTGGGATGCGCATCCCGCAGGGACCAACTAGCCCTGGCAGACTTGGAGTGTGGGGTGTCTAGTTGGATGGAGGCTCCCCGTGAGCAGAATCCAGGTGAGAACAGGGGAGGTGTCTCATGCCCCACTGTCCTTCCAGCCAGGCTGAGGAGCCCACACACCTCGGTCTCAGGTGACACGTCTGTGCCACTCAAACGGTGCCCCATCCTCTGCATCACTCTGAGACTCAGCTGGTCCCTGCCAGAAGGTGGGTTACCTCTCCTATTATGTCTGATTCCAGTCTTTTCATCCTGGAAATGAAGCTCCCTGAATAGAAACTACCCCCGCAGCCCCCCGGACAATGTCTGCAGTCCTTGTATCATCTTTTTCACACTTTGTTCCACCCAGACAAGGCGGCACCCTGTGTCTGTGAGTGTGACCATGTCTCTCACCCATCCCTGAATGTCTCAAAATGGCTCTTCCCTTCCCCTATTGATTTGAAGACGTCATCTGTCCCCTCCCCCTCACTCCCAGTCTCTCTGGGTTTCCCTGTGAGTCCTTTCTCCCCTCTCCCCAATCCTGCCAGGACAAAGACATTGCCACCCACGCCCCCTCCCCCTCCACCCCAGAGCACCCAGAACGGAATTCAGCTTGAACCAGACTCACGTGTCGAAGGTTCAGTGAACTCTTCTCAGAGATACCCTCATATATACTTTGAGGATTGGGGGATTTTTTGTGTGTGTATGTTTTGTTGTTTTGGTTTGGTTTTGGCTACAGACAGGAAAACCAAGAGACATTCTGGCTGTGGCACACCCCCCAAGAACACAGGTGTGGAGAAGTTCCAACACCCGCCTTCAGGAGGTCACCTCCTCCCCTCTCTCCTGGGCTGGGTGGAAAGTCCAGATGCTTCCACCGGGGGTGGTCAGCCCACAGCGTGGGATGATGAGGAGAGGTGGGAGAGCTTCCCAGGAGATGGTAACATTCCCAGATTCAGGAGGGACTGGGATGGCCCAGGAAAAAGAAAAGGGGGTTGGGGGATGGAAATAGATAGAATTGAGAGGGTGAGGCAGAGAGGAAGCTTTTTGCACTTAACCCATTCACTTTCTGTTCAGCGAATCAGGGCAAATGCAAATTCAGTCTCCATTCATCAATAAATAAATCCATTCTCCATTCACCGACCTGCCTGGAAGGCCCTGGAGCACCACGGTCCCTCCCCCCAGCCCCAGGGTGTGATTGTGAATCTGTCAGGTTGGACCACCTCTCCCCCTGCCCCCAGGATGTACAGGGACTCCCCCACCCTCGCTCCCTCACCTGGCATACATGGAAGATTGGATTTCTCTCTACCCTTCCCACAATGTCAGTCTCTGACTAGTGTGGAGTTGCAGTGTTTGTGCGGCCTGTCCCTACCAGGGTCTGTTAGATAAGGAGGGGCTGTCTTGCTATCCCGGCAGTCTGTCCCCACACTCGCAGCCGTCCTCCTTCCACCCCCACATCTGATCTAATTCTGTCTCTGCTCTGCTCAGGCCGGCCTGGACTAAGAGGATTAGAGCATTTGCTAAATGGGACCGGGACAGGGTCAGAGAACCGGCTGTGGGGAGACCTCGGGGCCAGGATGGCCACCAGGGGGTGGCAGAGGAAGTGGGACAGGAGACAGCTGGGAGAGGACTGAGGGGCAGCAAATACCAAGGAGTAGGTACACTCCCTGGCTTTGCAGGAGGCAGTGCTTACAGGATGACCATGAACTTGACCATGAACTTTACTCCCTTTCAAATGAATATATAGACAAATTATTAGAATCATAAAGAATTGAGTGAGGCTCCTGGAAACTAAATACATAGATCAACTAAATCCTATAGACAAGACAGATTAAAAAATGAAATTAAAAATACCATCTGAGATATCAGACATTAACAGAGAGGAGGTATGAGAAATAGATCTACAGAAAGATGTATGCAAGACTTCTATGGTTAAACAATAACACTTCATGGAGAGCTCTTGTAAAAGACCAAATGAATGAATATGAATAAATACTCTAAGTAGATTAGAAAGCTCAGTATTGTAAAGATGTCTGTCAATTCCTCTCTGAACACATTTATGGATTTCATTTAATTCCAATTAAAATCCCCCACAAACTTCTTTTTTTTTATTTCAGCATATTATGGGGGTACAAAAGTTTGGGTTACGTATATTGCCCTTGCTCCCCCTCCCCTCTCTCTCCCCGACAAGTCAGAGCCTCAAGCGTGTCCATCCCCCAGACAGTGCATATCGCACTCATTATGTATACACCCATCCCCTCCTCCCCCCCACCCCCGACATCTGCCCGACACCCGATTAATATTATTCCTAAATGTGCTTAGGTAAAACCCCCCACAAATTTCTTGAAGAAACCTCAAAGCTCATTTTTAAACTTTGTAGAAAGGCAAAAAGCCAATAAAAGCTGGGCTAAAACTTAGAAATGTCTATAACAGGTTTTGTCTATTGAATCTACATTTTTAAGTTCTGTTTGTATTTAGGATATCTTTGGGGTTCTGGGGTGCAGTGGGATTTTACTAAAGTATCAGTCTGCCAACGAATATTTTTAGTGGTACCCAGAGTGGTTTATTTAGCAAAAGTAAAACGACAAGCCACAGCATAGGAGATATTAGCAGTATAAGTTTTATGTTAAGAAATCATAAACTTGAGTGAAATGCGCACTGCCTGGGGAATGGACACGCTTGAAGTTCTGACTGGGGGGGGGGAGGGGAGGGGAGCATACCTACATGATGAGTGTGATGTGCACTGTCTAGGGAATGGACACAACTGAAGCTCAGACTCGGGGGGGATGGGGAGGCATGGGCAATGTATATAGCCTGATCTTTTGTAGCCCCATAATGAGCTGAAAAACAAACAAAAAATAAAAATAAAATAAAATAAAAAAGAGATTTTGTGAGCGTGGCATGCAACGGAATATTGGTACGAGACGAATGAAAGAAGCAACCAGCAGCACTGGGCAGCTCCTGAGGTTGCAGAGCTTGGCTCTGGAGTGGATCCAGTGTGGTGACTTGCTCCTGTGAATCGAGTGATGGGGTGAGAGTGCAGATGCTAGCTGGGGAGGACATGCTCGCCAGAGAAATGTCCAAGAGAACTCTGAGGACATGAGGCTGGCCGGGAGCCTCATGGAATGGCAGACAGGGCAGGTCAGTGGGGTGAGCTCCAGTTTGCATGTTAGAGCAGTGCTCCCAAGCCTGCTGCGAAAGTCCAGGCCACAGATGGGGGAGTGAGACCCAGAGGGCTGATGGAAAAAGAGAAGAGAAGAGAAGCATTAATGGGCCAGGGGTCAAATGAGGTCAAACGTCAAAGGAAGAAATGATCTTCAAGGAGACAGTGGATGCTGTTGAAAAAACACTTTGTGATTTTAAAATAGGAGATCAGACCAAGTGGTCTCTATGAACACTTTTAGCTCTATCTACTATTTTATGATGTCACTGACTCTTTAGTGAATAAATGATTTCCCTGCCACAAAAAGAAACTTTCATAAAGGACTCTTAGCTTTAGTTTGGAAATGCCTCCTTTTGTTGGGTGTTCTAAATATGGCACGAAAGCATACCACTTTAAGGGAAAAAAGTTTTATTTCATTTTATTTTTTGATAATGATAAATGATGAAGGCTGAATGATTATAAATATGAAGGCCACTTCTACATTTTATGCAATGGATCCACAACTTTTGAATTAAAATTTTACAACCTCTGCAAAAAAAAAAAAAGAAATCATAAACATTAATAAATAAACAAATGAACTACAAAATCAGGCAAAAAACAAAAATGCAAAAACCCATGGATACCACTGTACAAGGAGCTGCATTTGCCAACACAAAGCACCCAGCCCTCCTGGGATCTTCAAGGCACAACCACTCCGCTCTATAAATCCTGAAACAATCTGGGGCCTGAGTCTTGTTTGGACCCCAAATCATCCCCCTTTAGGTCCCCAGACAAGGTGCTGGAGACCGAGGAGCCCAGGAAGGAGCCTTGGGATGATGATAAAACCCCTGAGTAATCGGAGGGTAAAGAAGTGTCCGACAAGAAGTGGGAGTTATAGAGGCTCTGCAGCCACAGTGGGTCTGGAGTTGGGCCTGGAGTTTGGTCTGGGATCGGCTGTAGGCCTGAATGCGGGCCCGGGATCGGCTGTAGGCCTGAATGCGGGCCCGGGATCGGCTGTAGGCCTGAATGCGGGCCCGGGATCGGCTGTAGGCCTGAATGCGGGCCCGGGATCGGCTGTAGGCCTGAATGCGGGCCCGGGATCGGCTGTAGGCCTGAATGCGGGTCCGGGATCGGCTGTAGGCCTGAATGCGGGTCTGCGATCGGCTGTAGGCCTGAATGCGGGTCTGCGATCGGCTGTAGGCCTGAATGTGGGTCCAAGGGTGGGTTTGGGGTTGGCTGCGGGCCTGAATATGGGTCCAGGGGTGGGTTTGGGGTTGGCTGCAGGCCTGAATATGGGTATTGGGTTAGGCCTGGGGTTGGGAGTGGGCCTGAAATTGGGCCCTGGCTTGAGCCTGGCGTGGGGCCTGGGGCACCCGGGAAGCCCTCCTGGGCGCCGTACCCAGGGGCCCCCGAGGTCTGATACAGGCTGCAGGCGGCCGGTTGGGCTGTTGGGAAGATTCCCGAGGGGCAGGGCAGAGTGGGATTCTGGAAACTCGGGCCCTGCAGGAACACGGGGCCGCCAGGGGCGGGGGCTCTGGGGCAGGTGGGCGCAGCGCCGGCTGCGCTGGTTCCGCGGGCTCTGCCGACTCCACGGACTCCGCGGCCTCCATGGCCTCCCAGGCCTCGCAGCTCTGGTCCCTGCAGTTGTCGCTGGAGCCTAGCGTATTTGGCCCTGTGGTTCTTGAACCACACCTAGGGGGGTGGACAGAGGGGAGGGAGGAGGTGTGAGACAGGCTGGTGCAAGGCCTGCCTCAGGCCTCTCCGCCCCAGACTCATCAGAGGCCCCAGGGGCTCCGGTTGCCAAGGGGAGGGGTGGCTGGCGCAGGCCTGGCTCCCAGGAGCCCAGGGCCTGGGGAAGCTCTGCGGGAGAGGGTCACCGGGATCACCGGGGTCACAGGGGAACTCTGAGATCCACGCACCGGGAGGCCCGGTGGAGCGACAGTCTGGGCCCATCGTGTTGGTGGGTTCACGTAGCACAGAGTTGAAGCGGGACTCCGTGCAGCCCTGGGTCCCCCGGCGGGACCCCTTGCTAGCTAGACCGGGGGAGGGGGGTCTCTTCTCCTTCGTGGGAGGGAGGGAGGCACTCGGAGAGTGACAATGGCGGGGAGAGGTTCTTATCATTACTGGGGGGGATGGAGGGGCCAGACCTGCACTTGGTACTCCGTTAGGTTGAGTCGTTCAGCCAGGGCTTCTCGGTCCTCGTGGGTGGGGTGCCTGTTGGTCTCAAAGTGTTTTTCTAGCTCTTTCAGTTGTTCCTTGTTGTAGACGGTGCGCTCCTGCCGCTGCTTCTTTGGGGCATCTGAGGACCCTGGGCCTGAGGGAGGGAGGGGAACAGGGTCAGATGAGTCCCAAAGCAGCCCGCAGCCCCCTAGGGACCCCCTCCCCTGGGCCCGGCTCGGAGCAGGCGCCTAAGGCCAAAGGCGGCCCCTGGGTGACAGTGGCTACCTGGACCACAGGCCCTGGGTCAGACCCTGACTCTCCACCTCCTAGCCCAGACCCTGCACCTCTCTGGGCCTGAGCGTCCACATCCTTGAAATGATAACAGCTCCTGCCGTTATTAGGGACCCCATAGTTGGGGAAGGCAGGCAGGTGGCTCCTCACCCCACAGCACCCCTGGCTGGTGCCTCAGGCCTGTTCTGCCCTCCCCCAGGTCCCCCTCCATCCAAGGGCTAAAGGACCCCAGACACTTGGGAAGAGGGGACCGTGTGCCCAGTCCTCTGCTCAGCTCACTTGCATAATTTCATTTCATTTCCCAAACACCACTAAATCCTCCCCACTCTAGAGGGCAGGAAGCCATCCTACATGAGCCCAGTCCTTCTCTGGGTGCCCCAGCTGCCACTCTGCAGCCAGGGCCACAAGATCAGCCGGGGCCCCTCACGTCCCCACCCCCACTCACCCTGCAAACAGTTGGGGTCGTCCATCCTGCTCCCGCTGTGTCTCCAACATGCCGCTGCACTCACAGGACCCAGGGCTTAAATATGTTTCACCTCCAAGGCGTGCCCACCCAGGCCCACCCTGCTGGGACCCTCCCTTTCCTACCCCACCCTGCAGTCCCTGCCCCCTGGAGGAGCTGAATGATTGATTAAGCCTTTCATTATTGAGCAGCTACTGTTTGCGGGGGGCCAGGGCTGGGAGACCCCCGTGGCCAACACAACTTTGCTTTCACCCTCATGGGGCTCTAGCCCAGGGGGAGGTGGCATTCCTCCCCGACAAGGGACTCCGGGGTGTCATTCAGCATCATTACCCGTGGTAGGGTCCCCATCCTAGGACAGGCAGCCAGTCCCCGGGAGCCAATGCCAGGGAATCTAATCTGCCTGCTCCTCCCACCTCCCTGCTGGCCACCTTGTGCAGCCACCACCCCTCCTGCCTGGGTCATCCAGCAGCCTCCTCCCCGGTCCCTTGAGGCCACTCTGGCCCCTGCTGTCCATTCCTGAAGTTGCCCCCTGGTGCCTGGATGTGGGAAGGTTCAGTATACATAGCCCTGGTAATGGTTGGTTTCTGGACTGGGATTTGCCCACTGGCCAGTGGTCTGATGGGTACTCAAGTGGAGCCTTGCTGGTTTCTCCTTGTAAGTAAATGACCTGGGCTCTGGTTTACTCCGCTTTCTATGTTGGGCTCATGAGCTTAGTTGGCATGAGTCCAGCCCTCTGAGCTGCACAGACCTGCATCTAAACATTGGAATCAGTGGAAGATGAAAATTCAATAGGAAATCAAATACAAAATTAAACAAAACCAATAGATGTTGTGGTTTTAAATTTACTTGCTCTCCAACTGCTGGTTAGTATCTCATGGTAGCTAGCACTCTACCATAATTGGATATTTAGTTTGCTTCCTTTCTGAGAACATTCTAGAACATTCTTCCTTTCTGAGAACACAATTGGAGATTTTATTCTCCTTTTGGGTGACTGAGAACGCATTGGTCACCAAGACTCATGATGGCTCCACTATCAACAGGAATAATCCAGCAATTTCCTTGGTCTTTAAGATGCAATTGAATGGGCCCCCTCTCTATAAATTTTTAAAGAAATTAAATGTAAATTTTTGCTTATTAGATTGGTGAAAATGAAGAAGAGAGACCATGCCTGGGATTAGTAGGTGAAGAGATAGGGAATCTGGTGTTTTCCCAGAAATGCTTTTGGAGCACAGGTTGATTTTTGAGATATTGGTCAACATCACTCAGCCAGAGACCATCAAGGGGGCACTAGTGGTCAAGCCAAGTTGGGTTTATTGGCTTGTTGCTAAGAGGAAGACAGGACAAAGGAGAGGGTCTGTGGGGAGTCTCAAAAAGAGGGTGTTTGAAAGAACGGATGGTAGGATTTGAGTTTGTGTTTGATGATTTGGGAAAGGGTTCAAAATAGAATGTGTTTTATACCTAGAAGAATTTAAATCAGGAACCCAAACACACTAATGTTTATGGCAGCGTTATTCCCAATAGCCAAAAGGTGGAAACCATCCAAATGTCCATCAATGGATGAGGGGGATAGACAAGAGGGGGTGTCTCTCCATACAATGGAATATGCTTCTGCCTTAAGAAAGAAGTAAGGAAGTTCTGCCACCTCCTGCAATATCCGTGAACCTGGAAATATGCTAAATGAAATAAGCCAGACAAAACAGGACAGGGAGGTTGAGGCAGGAGGATCACTTTTGGTCAGGAGTTCAAGACCAGCCTGGGAAACATAGCAAGTTCCTGTCTCTTAAAAAAAATGAAAAAATAAATAAATAAATAAATCAGCCGAGTGTGGTGGCACGTGCCTGTAGTTCCAGCTACTCGGGAGGCTGAGGCAGGAGGATCGTTTGAGCCCAAGAGCTATGATAGCACCTCTACACTCCAGCCTGAGTGACAAAGCAAGACCCTGTCTCTTAAAAAAAAAAAAAAATACAAATATTGTATGATTCCACTTGCATGAAATATCTAGAATAGGCAAATTAATAGAGTCAGAAATAGACTAGAGATTCCCAAGGGCTGGGGGAGGGGAGAATGGGGCGTTTAATGTTTAATGGGTGCAGAATTTCAGTTTGGGATGATGGGAAAACTTCAGAGATGGGAGGTGGTGATGGTTGTACAACCATACCAATGTGCCCAATACCCCCGAACCGTATGCCTAAAACGGCTACAGTGTAAATTTTGCTATGCTTATTTTACTACACTATACAGAAAAAAGAAAAGTGGCTTTACTGTAGGTTGGATGCTGTCAGGGACCGAGGGTCACTCTATGATTACCTTATCTTGAAGGTGAGGAGGGTGGAGTGTGGCTGGAGCTCTGATCTGTAAAGAAACGGTGTCACTCATACTAGCCAGGACAGGGGGACATTGGTCTCGGTGGTGGTTTGGACAATGTGTGTGTTTCTCTGTGTTCAGATAGGATTTCTCACAGATCGCTGCAACACAAAGAATGACCTTGTCCATTTGTGTCATGTGAGATCGTTTCTATCCAACAGGAGAGCGGGGGGCCTGGCTGTGAGTGCTGGACCAGCTCCTGACCTTGGGGGGCTCCTTGTCTCTTTCTGGTGTTCAGCAAACTCCCTTGAACTCTGCAGTTGCAGGTGTAGGTCTGAGAGAAGCTGGGAATGGCTAAAGGTCTTTCCCCCTCACCCCAAGAATTAATATAAAGATTTATTAATTACAGTAGTGTGGTATCAACTAAAGAAGTGTAGTATTAATTAAAAGAATGTGGACAAGTAGAAAAAGAGTCCAGAAATCGATCCCCCCTCTACTCAGTATGTTGATTTAACAACAAACCCTTCCTGACAATTCAGTGGAGGAAAACAATGGGAAGGCTCCAGAGTGATGGAGATAAAAACCTTTGTATACCCCAAGGCCGTGAAGATATTCTCTCACATTCTCTTCTAGAAGTATTATATTTTACCTTTCATATTTAGCTCTGTGATCCA
The DNA here is from genome assembly GCF_041146395.1 of Eulemur rufifrons. Taxonomy (NCBI): domain Eukaryota; kingdom Metazoa; phylum Chordata; class Mammalia; order Primates; family Lemuridae; genus Eulemur; species Eulemur rufifrons. The sequence goes on along the minus strand of NC_091006.1, from coordinate 12,033,845 downwards.
TCTCAAATTAATTTTTTGTGTGTCGTACAAGGTAGAGATCAAGTTGTTGTTTTTCTCCATACAGATAACAGTCTTTATGATTATCAGCTGTCTGACCTGGGGCAAAGGCGTCGCTCCCCTTGCCCACGCTCACCAATACGATGGGATTATCTCAATGTCTGCCCCCAGAGGTGGGAGCATCTAAGCATCTCTTATCATGACATCTGCTCAGGAGAGGCCCAGTCACAGCGGCTCAGAGAACCCTCTCCTGTTGCCAAGGTCTGTCCTCGGGGCAAAGTAACTGCCTGACTTCCACCCTGCAGGAAATGCAGATCAAAAGCGTTCTTGCCTTGGAAACCAGCCTCCCTGCCACCACCTCAGCATGGCGTGGGGAGGCCAGAGATTTTCAAGGTCTGCCAGGCACGAGGATCCCCTGGAGAGATTGCCGAAACGCTGATTCCTGGGCCTCAGCCCTAGGGTTTCTGATTCAGCAGCACTGGGGGTGGGGCACGAAAACGAGTTCCATTGCCCCCTCCCCACCACCCTGGCCACCACCACCCTTCTACTCTGCGTTTATGACTTTGACTTATTTTAGACTCCACATATAAGTAAAGTGAAGTAGAGAGACAAGGACGTGTAGAAATTTGAAAACGGGACACAGGTACCATTTTGCTCCCATATGTCGTCATGTAGGAGGACGCACAGGAAGCAGCTGACAGTGGCAGCCCCGTGGAAGAACTGTGGGGCTGGGGAGAATTTTCACGGTACATGCTGTGAATTCCCCATGGTGCAGAGTTATTAACCGTGCAAAGTATAAGTAAAATAAAATAAGGTCTATTCATTGTTTTAGAAAATTGGGTCCTTTCTTCTGATCTCTCTGGACCACGTTCTCTTCCTTCTGGGACAGGAGCCCCTTTTTCCTAAGCTCATCTGAGCCTCAGGTTGACTCCATGGAAAAGAGGCCCTTTCTGTCTACTGCTCTTTGCTTCAGGTTTTCACTGGAAAATGCCTCCATTTTTGGCCCACCTGTAGGGGCACTGAAGTATGACATTGGGTGAGGACATGCACAAATCAATGAATTCTCACCGAGGGGACACACCTGTGTAACCACCACCCAGCATGAGAAACAGAATATTCTCAGCAACACCAAAGATCCCCTCAATAGCTCCCAGTCTGGACCCCACAAAAATGATCACCATCCTGCCTCCTGATGAACAGTTTTGCCTGTTTTTGAACTTTCTATCCACAGAATCACAGAGTGTGCCTTCCACGGTGTTTGACTTCATTCATCATAGTTTGCAAGATTCATCCATGTTGCCTATAACAGCGCTGGGTTCATCCTGACGTCTGTGTGGTTTTCATTGTGTGACATAGCACCTTTAATTTATCCATTCTTTCCCTGGGGCACATTTGGGTTGGTTCCAGTTAGGTTGTTACAAACAATGATGCCGTGAAGTTTCTTGTGCACCCTTCTGGCATATACACACACACACACACACACACACACACATATATATGCATTTCTGTTAATATATTCCCAGAAGTGGAATTTGGGGGTGATAGAGAAATCATTGGTTCAAATTTACAGATAATACTTAATAGATTTCCAAAGTGATTTTACCAGTTTACACTTTCAGTTACTCAATATCCTCAACGAAACATGGCATTGTCTGTCTTTTAATTTTAGCCATGCTGATGGCATTGTCACAGCAGTAGAGGAAGACCATTGTGGCTTCATTTTGTATTTTCCTGGTGACCAATGAAGTTGAGCACCTTTTCCATTTATTGTGGTCTACTTTAAGTTTGTTTTTTTTTTTTTTTTGTAATGTTGCGTATAGTTTTCTGTGTAAAGATAATACACAGATTTTGTTAGATTTTTTTTCCCCTACTTATTTGATATTGCTGTAAATTGCATCCACTTTTTAAAATTTTTTTCCTAATTGCTTGCAGCTGGAATATATAAAAGTAATCAAGTTTTGTTGCATTGACTTGTATCCAGTGACCTTGTGAAATTCTCTCATTAATTTTAAATGATTATCTATAGATTCTTCGGGTTTTCCACCTAAACAATCATGTCATCTGCAAATAATGATAGTTTTGTTTCTTCCTTTCTAAACATTGTACCTTTTATTAATATTTTCTTTTCTTTCTTTATTACATCTTGATTTATTTATTTATTTATTTATTTATTTTTTTGTGAGACAGAGTCTCACTCTGTTGCCCAGGCTAGAGTGAGTGCCGTGGCGTCAGCTTAGCTCACAGCAACCTCAAACTTCTGAGCTCAAGCGATCCTCCTGTCTCAGCCTCCCGAGTAGCTGGGACTACAGGCATGCACCACCATGCCCGGCTAATTTTTTCTATATATATTTTTAGCTGTCCATATAATTTCTTTCTATTTTTAGTAGAGATGGGGTCTCGCTCTTGCTCAGGCTGGTCTCGAACTCCTGAGCTCAAACGATCCGCCCACCTCGGCCTCCCAGAGTGCTAGGATTACAGGCGTGAGCCACCGCGCCCGGCCCTTGATTTCTTTATTGCAAAAACCCTCAGTACAGTGTTGAATAAAAGTAACAAGTACTGGATGTTCCTGTCTCATTCCCAGTAACAGAAGGAAAGTTTTCAACATTTCAACATTAAACATCATGTTTCCTATAGGATTTTTTTGCACATACCCTTTATTAAGTGAAAGAATTCATTTCTCTTCCTCATTTGCTAAGAGTTCATTGCTTTTAATCACAAGTGAATTTTGAGTTTTATCAAATGCTTCCCTTACATATATTGAGATAATATTACTTTCCCTTTATTGTGTTAATGTAGCAAATTGCATTAGTAGTTTGTTTTGAATATTAAACCATGCTTACATTCTTGGAATAAACTCAACTTGGTTAGAATGTATTATCCTTTCTTTATATATTCTGGATTTCATTGACTAATATTCTGTCTTGGACTTTTGTATCTAAGTTCATGACCTACAATTTTCCTTTATTTTAGGGTTCTTGCCTGGGTTGTTAGATCCAGGTTATACAGGTCCCATGAAATAAAATGGAAAATGGTCTCCCTCTTTCAATTCTCTGGAAATTTGCATAAAATCAATGTTATTTCTTTCTTAACTGTTTGGTAGAATTCACTGACAAAGCCAAATGTACCTGGAGTGTTTTGGTGGTTTTTTTTTTTTTTTTGAGACAGAGTCTGGCTCTGTTGCCCAGGCTAGAGTGAGTGCCGTGGCGTCAGCCTAGCTCACAGCAACCTCAAACTCCTGGGCTTAAGCGATCCTCCTGCCTCAGCCTCCCAAGTAGCTGGGACTACAGGCATGCGCCACCATGCCCGGCTAATTTTTTCTATATATATTTTTTTAGTTGGCCAGATAATTTCTTTCTATTTTTAGTAGAGACGGGGGTGGGGGGGTCTCACTCTTGCTCAGGCTGGTCTCAAACTCCTGACCTCGAGCGATCCTCCCGCCTCGGCCTCCCAGAGTGCTAGGATTACAGGCGTGAGCCACCTCGCCCAGCCAGGTCACTGTTGATTTTATGAGTCTTTAACAAAACAAAGTCGTATGTCTGTTGGTTTCTTTTTTCTATTGTACATTGTTTATTTTCTTAATTTCTGCTCTCACCTTTATTATTTCTTCACTCTGTTCTGTTTCTAACTTTTTGAGATGATGTTAAAAATGATTGATGTTAATCTTTCTTCTTATTTGATATCTGTCACATTTATTGCACCAGAGAAATCAAATGGATCTTAGAATAGTATGAAAAAATTTATGCCAATAAATTTGACAACTTAGAGGAAATGGACACATTCCTTGAGAAATAGAACTTTCTGAAACTGACACAAGAAGAAATTTTAAAATACGAAAATCATATATTCATTAAATTAAGTCCATAATTAACCTTTCTAACAAAAACTCCAGGCCCATTTGCTTCACTGGTAAATTGTATCACATACTTAAGGAATACATAATATCTTGCACAAACTCTCCTACAAAATAGAGGGAGAGAATGTTCTTCCCATTTCATTTTATGAGACCAGCATAATTGTGACACCAAAATCTAATATGGACTTTACAATAAAAGTAAATTATAGGCCGGGCGCAGTGGCTCATGCCTGTAATCCTAGCACTCTGGGAGGCCGAGGTGGGTGGATTGTTTGAGCTCAGGAGTTCGAGACCAGCCTGAGCAAGAGCAAGACCCCGTCTCTACTAAAAATAGAAAGAAATTATATGGACATCTAAAAATATACATAGAAAAAATTAGCCGGGCATGGTGGCACATGCCTGTAGTCCCAGCTACTCGGGAGGCTGAGGCAGGAAGATCGCTTGAGCCCAGGAGTTTGAGGTTGCTGTGAGCTAGGCTGACGCCACGGCACTCTAGCCCGGGCAACAGAGTGAGACTCTGTCTCAAAAAAAATAAATTAATTTAAAAAAGTAAATTATAAGTCAACATCCCTCACAAAATAGATGCAAGACTCCTAAATAAAATCAAGTCAAACAATAAATAAAAATAGGCCGGGCGCGGTGGCTCACGCCTGTAATCCTAGCACTCTGGGAGGCCGAGGCAGGTGGATCGCTCAAGGTCAGGAGTTCGAGACCAGCCTGAGCAAGAGCGAGACCCCCATCTCTACTAAAAATAGAAAGAAATCATCTGGCCAACGAAAAATATATATAGAAAAAATTATCCGGACATGGTGGCACATGCCTGTAGTCCCAGCTACTCGGGAGGCTGAGGCAGGAGGATCACTTGAGCCCAGGAGTTTGAGGTTGCTGTGAGCTAGGCTGACGCCACGGCACTCTAGCCCAGGCAACAGAGTGAGACTCTGTCTCAAAAAGAAAAAAGAGAAGAAGAAGAAGAATACATCAAGACCAAGTAGGGTTTAGCCCAAGGATACAAGTTGTTTAAGCACCCAAAAATCAATCAACATAAATCAATCAAGGTAATTAACCTCATTACCAGAACAAAAGGAAAAACACATGATCATCTCAATAGATGTAAAAGAAATATGTGATAAAATTCTACACCCTGTGGTCCCAGCTTCTCAGGAGGCTGAGGCAGAAGGATCATTTGAGCCCGGGAGTTGGAGGCCAGCCTGAGCAACATAGTAAGACTCCGTCTCTAAAAACAAAAAGAAAGGAAAAGAAAATTCTACACCTATTCATGATTTTTCAAATGCTCAGCAAACCAGAAGCAGAATGGAATTTACGTAATCAGATAAAAGGCAGCTATGAAAAAGCTACAGGTAATACTATACTTCAGGGTGCAAAATTGAACACTTCCCGCCTAGGATCAGGAAGAAGACAAGGCTACCTGCTTTCACGACCTCTATTCAGCACAGTCCCAGAGTCTCTGAGTGGGAAAGCCTGGTTCTTCTAGCAAGTTCTGGACCAGTCCCACCAGACCCATGCAGGGACTACCTCCCTTTCTGACATTTCCTGAGACAAATAATTGCTCAGATCCAACTTCATGCCTTACGCTGTCCTGGTGCCGGAAATGCAGCTGTGACCAAGCTGCCTTCCAGGGCTTACAAGAATAGTACAGGAGACGGAAAATAAACACAATAAAGGGGGAAACCGGCTAGAAGCAAGCCACTGGGGTGCTGTAGACTTGAGGGCTGGTGGGTTGGCAGATGAGAAGGAAGACCCCACCTTTGAGGACGAAAATGAAGAAATTGGAGGAGGTGGACAAGATAGAAGAAGGAGACTTTTTTCTAAAGAATTGGGATGTACAGCTATGGAGATGGCCAGAACCCTTACACCAAGTCAGCAGATACTCTTGAAGATCTTGTCATAGAGTTCATCACAAGGCAATGTCAACTGGAAGACAAGGTCAAGTACAAGTTGAAGATATTGTCTTCATGATTCAGAAGGACCCAAGGAAGTTTGCTAGGGTTAAAGACTTGCTTCCTATGAATGAAGAATTGAAATGAGCTACAAAAGCATTTAATGAAGCAAACTATGGATCATGACACCTTTTGTAGTTTCTGAAACTCCATAATGTTCTAGGGAAAACATATATAATAATTGTGTATATTCTACAGTAAGGTCCTGATAGCTACCTATGTAAATGAAAGGTGGAGAAACATAGTTTTCTGCCTTTATTTTCATGCCTTTGATTTTAGAGTGATATTGGATTGATTGCCTGCCTTTATATGACCATACTTGAATTACTTATTTGGTTTTAATGACCACATATAAGTTGAAGTACCTTGCAACCATGCAGTTCCTTCTGACTTTGACTATCTAAAGGATGAAATAGTATTTATGTGTTAGGTATATTTGTGCCATTGTAAGCCATACTTACAATGGAAGTAGCTGTTTAATATGCAAAATCCAAATGGCATCTTTGACTCTAAAACATGTGCTTTATGTAATTCTGAAACTTTTATACAAAAGTAGTCTGAGAGGTTATTATAGTGAACTTTTTTGTGTTTCTTTTAAGGTGATGATATAGGAAAATGCATGGTTTTTTTTTTTTTGGTAAGAATGTTCATCTGTTTTAAAAGATAATTTGTTTTAATATTCTTTTCTTCAGATAACAAGAATGATTTTATTTTTTTGGAGAAACTAAAAGTTTCGCAGGAATGCTTCTGTGTTGGATGGCTTTTTTGATTGAAAACTTTGGGGGGTTATAAAACATACTATTTGTTAAGTTTCGGGATAAGTTCTTTTCCCAGATCAGAGTAAAGCTTCTAAAAATAAATGCTTTCAGTAGCCAGAATGGCATTGCTTAAAAACTGAACAGCGCTGATGGCAAGATGAGCATTTAGAGTAGTGTTTTACTAACATATTGGAAGTCCTGTTCATTGTAGAATTATGTACTTGATGGAAACCATGTATGTCTATGGAAACTACTTTTGTAGTTCAGGATATACAGGTTTTGTGTGTATATAGCTTATTGTATTAAATTATTATTGCACTTATCTTAAAATAAGGATTAAAACTGCATTTAAATAGAAAAAAAACAATAAAAAGGTAAAAATAATTGCCTATAGCATGCGTGTGAGGATTAAATGAGTTAACACACTTTGAACACTTAGAAATATGACTGCCATGGGGTGAGCATCATTCATTATACAAACAAGAGAGTTCAAGGGCGCGAGGGCAGATGCTGAGGTAGCAGCAGAGAGCTAGAGGAGGTGTCTGGGAAGGCCTTGCTGGGAAAGGGACACGTAAAATAAGAGTTGAGGAGCCGACCAGGCATGGAAGAGCATTTGGGTGGAGGGAACAGCACCGGCAAAGGCCCCCACGTGTGTGGAGAGGAAAGAAAGCCAAGGTGGCGGCTGCACAAGGAACAAAGGAGTTGTTGAGGGCGTTGAGAAGGTGACAGCCTGATCTCTCCCTCCTGCTTTCTGTTTCTCCTTCTCTGAAATACATTTTCCTCCTCATTTTTTACCTTTCTTGATTTCACGCTCTCTTTCTCTCTCTCTTTCATCTGCCCCATCCTTTATACAGCCTAAAGGCATCGTCTTTGAAGTTACTCACACAGAGTTTGCCTCTCTTGCTATGTGACCCCAGGGCCTTTGCACTCCCTGCTCCCAACCTGATTTCTTCATCTTTAACCTGAGAAGTCCCAGGAATTCTGGGACTGGGTTCTGTTGCCTTAGGAAAGTCACTTAACCTCTGCTACTCCTTAAAACCAGGGAGGGGGATGGCCTGGTGAGGTGTCGTGAGGTTTCAGTGAGGGAGAAATACAAGGAAAGTGCTTAACAGGGCCTGGCACGTGGGAAGCACCCAATGAAGAGTGTTGCCTGTGATTTGATTATTATGGTGTGTCCCAGGCACAATTGATTTCACATGGAAGGGACAGCGGGGGACGGTGCATCATTTAGTTAAAACTCCACGAAGTCCCCTCCCCCGTGGGTCATGAGTCCACACCTAATCCTCCCTAATTCCCCTGCCGTCCTGCTGAGGCTGGGCCATTGTCATAAGAGGATTGGAGCATTTGCTAAATTAGTCCTGGTCAGGGACAGAGGAAACAGCTGGGGCGGTGGGAGGGGTGCGGTTCAGAGATGGGGAGCGACAGAGAAATATGGGAGTGAGGAGAGAGACAGAAAGAGGGAAAGAGAGAAGGAGAGAATTACACCCGAGACCCAGGATGGAGGAAATAGGGGAGAAGAGAACTACAATGAAATACTAAAGATGGAGGGAAAGAGACACGCAGAGAAGCCCTGCACCCCGGCAAGGTGAACGTAAATGCCTACCTGTGGGGCTTTGGGCAATCACCCAGCCCCCTCTGCCTCACTTTCCTCATCTGTGAAATGGGAATAATAATTAGCATCTATCTGATGGGTTGTTTTGAGAATTAAACGAGTTAGAACCAGCTTACCCCAGTGTCTGACAAATAGTAACTGCTCATTAATTTTTCTTTCTTATCTTTTTCTTCTGATACATTTAGGTATAACTTACAGTCTATAAAATCCACCCATTCTGAGTGGACAGCTTGGTGAGTTTGGGTAATTATATACAGTCATGGGACCACCACCGTAATCAACATAAAGATACTTCTAGCACCCCCAAAAAGTCCCCCGTTGTCCCTTTGTGGTAAAGCCCATTGGCTGCTCCCCAAGTCCTGGCAACACTCTCTGCTTTCTGTCCCGTATCAGCTCATCTTTTCTAAAATTACATATACATGGCATCGTACACGGACCACTTTGTGCCTAGTTTCTATTCCTCGTCACTGGGATGTTCATCCACGTTGTCATCACTCGGGAGTCCCCTTTTGTATGGACGCACCACGGTCTGTCTCTCTGTTCACCTGCCGGTGGACACCGGCACCGTTTCCCACTTGGGGCCGTTATGAATAAAGCAGCCATGAATGGCCCAAGTACAAGTTCAGTTAAGAAAAATAATAACAGGTTAAGACACACGTTTAGCATGATGTTTCCAAGGTGCATCCATGTTGTAGCCTGTATCACCGCTTCGTGCCGTTTCGTGGCTGATTGACATTCCCCGGTAGGGCTACACCACATTCTGTTTCTCTATCCCTCAGTGGATAGGTTGTTTCTGTCTTTGGGTTAGTGTGAGTAGTTCTGCCCTTGAACTTGAGTGTACGTGTTTTTGTTTGAACTCCTGTTGCTTTCAGTTCTTTTGGGTATACAGTTAGGAGTGGAATTGTTCGGTCACTATCCAGTTTCAGAACTTTTTCATCGTCCCAAAAGGAAACTCCATTTTATTAAGCAGTCACCCCCTCGTTCAAAAGGCCACCCCAGACCCCACCAGCCACTCATCTGCCTTCTGCCTCATGGCTTTGCCTATTCGAATATTTCATATAAACGGAATCATACAGTATGTGGCCCTTTATGTCTGGCTTCTTCTGTGAATGTATTAACACTTAATGCCCCTAAATGAATTACTTTAACATGGACAAAATAAATTAAGATCCTTAAAATGGGAAAAATGGTACATTTCACGGTGTGTGCATTTTACCACAAAATTATATAAATAAGCATTTATTAAGCTCTTACCATGTACCAGCCTTCGGGACCAAGTACTTAATACAATAACTTCATTGCATTCTCTTGAGGTGGGTCTTCTTGGAGGCTCCATATTACAGGTGGGGAAACTGAGGCCGGGAGAAATGAACCCCCCAAAGTCAGACGACCAGAAGGGGCTGAGCCAGGCTGGGACAGCAGGCCTGCCTGATCCCCTCAATCTCATGTTCGATGTTCCCCCACCAACAAAAAGAACCTGGGACTCAGCAGTTGAGAAGAACAGAAGCAGAAAAAGACAACTTAGAGCAGGAGAAACAGAAAGTCAGAGGCAAACGAAAAGACAGAGGGGGAAAGAAAGGAAGAAGATGACAATTCAGCAAAGAGAAACGGACGCCTGGAAGTCTGAGAGCCAGGAGCAAGAAAGGAAAGAGACAGAGAAGAGATGAGAGAGGAAGGGGGGAGTTCGAGACCCTTCAGGGGTGAGAGACAGAGCAGGAGAGGAAGATGTCCCCGGGGCTGGGCGGGGCTCTCCCCGCTGGCCAGAAGCCCTGGAGCCTGTGTTCCTTCTTAATCGGCTTTAAGGAGATAACAAGGAAAAGACAGTGATGGGTGATAAGACAGGAAGCACATGCATGGGCCCATGTCCCCAGAGGCACAAGGGACAGAGGAATCCCTGTGTCAACTGCCCCGGCCTGCCCCTGCAGGGAAAATCATGGAAATTAAAAAAAAAAAAAAGAAAAAAAAAAGTCACCCAGACTTTAAATGGGATTCAACATTTTAATCACTGTGTGGGTGGCCAGAAAAGGAGGACCTGGGGTGCCAGTGTGTGGGAAGGGGGGACAGAGAAGGTGACGCAGAATGAGGGAGGCTCCCGGCCTCTGTCCTCCGTGCCCACTTGCCTCACCATCACCCTTCCTGGCTTTAGGAAGTAGGACAAACGACAGCAGAAGAGCCAAGTTCGGGAGGCTGGCCCAGGAAAAGGGACTTGGAACCTCCTGATCAGATCCAACGCCTGGAGAAGTCTCAGAAGACCCCGGATCAGGGTCTCTTGAAGTCTTACCCCGTTGGCCTGTGACTGGGGCCCCTCAGCCTCTCTTTCTTCCCACACTTCCCAAGAACTTTGCATCCGTCCTCCAAGCCCTCCTTGACACACCCATGCCAAGTTGCCTTTAACTGTCTGCACAAGACACGGCCTCCCCGAGAACTGGGAGCTCTGTGGCACAGGCAGATTCTTGCCCGCGCCTGAGTCCCCAGCCTCCAGCACAGAGCCTGGGCGTCTCTGCAGAAAGAAAAACTGACGCTGGATGCTCGTCCCGACTTTTGCACATACCCAGGGCACCATGTCATCTCATCCCTGTCCCCCCACCCTGTGACTTTTGTCTGGACCCCCCAGCCTTCACCCCGCCGTGTGTTGTCTTCCTCTGTTTATACTTTTTGTGTCCCACACTGGACTCTGAGCCACTCCTGAGTTTAATGGCCCAGAGCCCAGTCTGACTCAGGCCCACGAGAGATGAACAAGTTGGGTGTTGAATAAAGCATCTTGGTGTGCTCTAGTGATCAGGGTGTGTGGCCCTCCCGGGGTCGAGGCTGTGCAGACCTCTTCTTGTCTGCAGCAGGAAGCATCGTTGGATACCTCCCAGCCTCTCTCTTCACACCGTGCCTTTCTCCTGACATTGGGGTGCTGGTGCCAGCTTGTACTAGCTCACGAACACAGAGATGCCACACCTCTTCCCAACTCCAAGTTCAGTGACCTCAGGTGGATAGCTTGAAATGAGCCATAGTGGGAGTATTTACACCACGGAAATTGGCAAACTACAAATCAGGGCTTTTCCACTTCCGTGGAGAGCCAGTTGTTAAACCTCTACCAGAGCACCACTGCCTTCTTCCCCTGCTTCCTTTCACAACTTGCCTTGAGACATCCCCAATGAAAGGCTTTTGGATCCTGCCTCCCCTTCCAAAAATGAAGAGAGAACTCAGACTGAGGAGGCAGGGGCCAAGCACCAAACTTCTCAGAGTGTCAAAATACCTGAATCCTTCTTCAAATTCTCACAGTGATTGCGTCGCTGTGTGTGAAATTGTATTTTAGGAAGTAATGGTGCCACCCCACGAAAACTTCCTCAAGCCAAGCTCTATTTTCCAATCCCACAACCAAAACTGAAAACAGAAAATCTAAAAGAGAGAACACACGTTTAAAATGCAGAGCTACCTCCAAATCCATTTCTCTCTCCCTCATCGGTTGTTTATTTACAGGTGGGAAGCCTGTCCCTCTGCCTCTTCTCTTTCAAACAGCCACAACTACAGGTGGTGCACCCCGTGCAATCCCCCCAATTCCACCAATGTTTGGGTGAAATTCACCTTTAGAAAATCCTAAGGCAGGGTGCTGTGGCTCATGCCTGTAATCCTAGCACTCTGGGAGGCCGAGGCAGGAGGATCGCTTGAGGCCAGAAGTTTAAGACCAGCCTGAGCAACATACAGAGACCCCATCTCTACAAAAAAATAGAAAAATTAGCTGGGCATGGTGGCACGAGCCTGTAGTCCCAGCTACTCCGGAGGCTGAGGCAGGAAGATCACTTGAGCCCAGGAGTTCAAGGCTGCAATGAGCTATGATGATGCCACTGCACTCCAGCCTGGGCGACAGAGCAAGACCCTGTCTCTATTTAAAAAAAGAAAAGAAAATCCTAAAACAAAATAAAAAAGAGTAGAGATAGAACAGGCAACTTGCTTTTCATTCTCCTACCAAATATGCCCATTTCCAGTGTGCTAATGAGTGAATCAGTGATAAAATGTCTTTAAAAAGAAACTAAGAAGAAAATATATGTGTATATGTATATACATACATATATGTCAAACACCTAACATGTAAGCCTGACATTTGTGAAGACTGTAAGATTTTTTCATGTAACTGTATAATTTGCCTAAAGTTTCCTGATGGGGCTTCTTAAAGTCTGTCTTTGGGATTTCTAGAAAGATCCTTAACCCTATGCTAAAAAATAAAAGGACCCAAATGGAAAATTCAGGAATTAAGCCTCCCTACCTGTTTGTTCAAGGTCACGGTGATTCTGACCTAAACATCACCCCAAATCAATGGCCAGCTTGGTTTAATTTCTCCTTGGGGCAAGTTCTCAGCACCGGCTTCTGGAGTCGGGAGCTAAGGAGACAGGGCCGGGGCTGAGAGAATCGCTGAGACCTGCTGGGCTGTCCCCAAGCAGGGAAGGGTGGACTGCGTCAAGCTAAGCTGCACCCGGAGCCAAGGAGGCCACATCCTCGGAAGAGTCATTAGTTCCTGATGTTTTCTCAGGGATGCCGTCCCAGCGTCTAAGCTGCAGAGAGGCAGATTTAGACAAGAGAGGGTCCTGAGGCCAGATGGAGAGGTGCGGAGAGATGCAGAGAGAATCTTCTACAAGATCTGAAACTTCCAGGCACTCTGATCTTTGTAGTCCAGAGGATCCATGGGGTTGTAGGTGAATTTCCAGGTGCCCGAGGGGTCCTTGAATTCCAAGCTGTCCACAGGGCTGTAGGGGCCATAGCTCTGGCCTGACAGGGACGTGGGGGACTGGGCCAAGGAGGGTCCCACGGAGGGGCCGGAGAGGGGGCTGAGAGCCGGGCCCCCCAGCTGGGGCACCATGGGAGACAGGTAGGGATCCAGGCCACTGAAATAGGAGCTCGGAGACCCATAGGCGGAGGGGGAAGAGCAGAAAGCAGAGGCTGGAGCATAGGTCATGGCATAGGGGGCAGAGGTCAGAGAAGGCCCCGAGGCCACCAGCCCAGCCCGCTGGGCCTCAGGCAAAGGGGACTCTGAGGCCGGACTCCAAATGGACACCGTGGCCACTGCCGTGGTGGGGGAGCCCGAGGGGCCGGGCAGAGGAGGGCTGTAGGAATCCGAGATGCCCAGAGGGTCCGGACACACATCCGTGGAGGGTCTTGGCGATGTGCCCGCCTTCCTCTTGGCAGGACGCGCCTTGGCCTGGCCCCCGGGGGGCTGCTGCTGCTGTTTCTGCTGCTGCCGCTGCTGTCTGCACTTAGCCCTGCGGTTCTTGAACCAAACCTGGGGGGGCAAGAGGGGAGATTGGGGCGGGTCAGTGGGGAAGAGGCCCAGGAGAGCCCTCAGGGTGCCCAGGAATGAGGACGCTTATTGGTAACAGGTGCTGAAGTCACAGTTCCCAACTTTGCATCCAACTACGGGGCATCTATTCATCCACCCACCCAGCCACCCAGCCACCCATCCACGCAATCAGTGAACAAACACGCATTAACCGTCTCCCACCACTCTGGGCATCGATCAGTGGAGCTGCCATTCCAGTTGGGACAAGCAGATGATAAATAGTCGATCGGTAAATCATATAGTATTTTAGAAGGTCATAAATACCATGGAGGAAGCCATTGAGCAGGGCAACGGGGAGCAGGAGAATTGGGGCAGTGGGGAAAGGTGGTCATTTTAAACGCCATGGTCAGTGTGGGTCTCATCGATTGCCAAGGTGGCTTGATTGGTTGATAAGCAAAGACCTGAGCAAGGTGATGGGGCCAGCCACGTGGTTATCTGGAAAATGAGCGACCCAGGGAGAGGACCCGAGAGTGCACAGGCAGTAGTGTGCTTGGCCAGCGAGTCAGAGGCTGGAGTGGCGTAGGAATGGGGGGAAGGGGTGGAGAGAGCTCAGTGGCACGGTGCAGGCAGAGATACTAGGCCTCTTTATAACCGTGGCTGCTGCCCCGTGACTACTCCCATCACTCTGGGTCCGGGAGGGCCCCCGGAAGGTCACAGGGAGGGGCCCAGGGACCAACACCCCACCTGAACCCTGGACTCGGGCAGGTTGATCTTCAGCGCCACCTCCTCGCGGGCGTACACGTCGGGGTACTGCGTCTTGGCGAACAGGGCCTCCAGCTCCTCCAGCTGGCTGCGGGTGAAGGTGGTCCGCTCCCGCCGCTGCTTCCGCGGGGCGCCTGGAACGGGGCGGGAAAGCCGGCCTCAGGCCATCGGGGCGGGCTGGGGTGACCCCTGAGTTCGGGTGGGACACCAAGCCGTCCCCCCTGGGTGTCCACCTGCCTAAACTAAAGGTGGAGTAGACACTCCCTGCCCTTCCCTGGCTTGTCATTCCGTGGCTCAGGCCTCGCCCCAAGGGGAATTGGCTTTAGCCCTGCAAGGTGTGTGAGTTGTGTTTTCCCCCTTTTAGACTTCCTTAAACTGCCTAAGACATAAGCAGTTGAAGCATGACATTGCTGACCTTCAGCCATTTCTAGCCTATCCAAGTGACAAGTCCATACAGACAGTTCAACTTAAAGCAAAACAAACAAACAAAAAAACGGCTGAAGAATACTGCCAGGAATAACAGTGCTCACTTCTCTTAGAAATAAAGCTTTGCTACCAGGCGCGGTGGCTCACGCCTATAATCCTAGCACTCTGGGAGGCTGATGCGGGAGGATTGCTCGAGGTCAGGAGTTTGAGACCAGCCTGAGCAAGAGTGGGACTCCATCTCTACTAAAAATACCAAAATTAGCTAGGTGTGGTGGCCCAAGCCTGTAGTCCCAGCTATTGGGGAGGCTGAGGCAGGAGGATGGCTTGAGCCCAGGAGTTCAAGGCTGCAGTGAGCTATGACGACACCACTGCACTCTAGCCTGGGCGACAGAGTGAGACTCTGTCAGAAAGAAAAGAGAAAAGAAGAAAAGTTTGGCTAACAGAGGACAATACCTCTTGGAACCTCCTTTCTCTTGGTTCCACCTCCAGATTGCTTCCTCCTTCCTCACCGCAAAGGGAACCACTATCCTAGACTGCTAGGTAATGTCCATGTTTTCCTGCATCCCTAAGTGACATATATATAGTAGTGTTTTGCATTTGCAGGTGAACACATAGGGCTGGTGTATGGCCTCGATGTCACCCCTGTAAGTGCCTTCTTCCTGAGGGCAAGGGACCCCAGAGGTCCCCGAGAGAGGAGACCGGCCGGGGCTGCCGGGGAGGACAGTACTCACTGGGGTAGGGCACAGCCTGGTGCATCAGATCCACGCTGGGGCCACTCAGGGCCAAGGCGTTGACAGAATAGTGGGGCCCCGGGTTCATATACGCCATCATGATCCTCGGAGACACTGGGGCCCAGGTCAGGGGGCCTGCAAGAGAAGATGGGGGGGACACTCAAACACTCACCAGTTACTCGACTAACTGTCCGGCGACTTGCAGGCGGAGCTTCAAACCCTGCCTCAGACTCCTCGTAGGTCTGTGGCCTGGGACCATTTATCTCAACTCTCTGTGCCTCAGTTTCCTCCCCTATAACGTGGCCCTCTGTTTATGGTTGTTGGAGCTTCACTGCGACTCGGTGGAGCAGAGAGCTGAAGCCACCAGGGATCTCACAAATGAAAGCCTTTTCTCCTACTCTATCCTTTAAAAATATCTGATCCCGACACAGTCCCTTCTCCAAGATCTTTGCTCTCTGTGACCACAGTACAAGAGCTTCAGCCTCACAAATAACCGGGGAGAACAGGCTGACCCACTGTCCCTGTTTGGCCGGAATGCAGAAGGGGTGGTTTCTGGGGACACGGGATTCTCGGTGCTAAAACCAGAACAGTCCCAGACAAACTGTGCTGGTCACCCTCAGGGAGAGTCATTAAAACAACAGTGAGTGGTGATCTTCCATAACCACTTTTGACCTGTCAGGTTGGCAAAGATGAAAGAGACTGGCAATTCCCAGCTCCCACCTCAGTGTGGACAAACAGGCACCCCCGTGGCGGATCGGTAGCAGTGCAGATTGGAACGAACCGGAAACAGTTATCAAAGTAAAATGCCATCTTCCTTTCGTCCCTGCTACTTGCCTTCCATGCGTACCTCAGTTGCCTTGTTGGAAAATGGGAATGAAAATAGCATTTATATCTTTAGGTAGCTGTGAGGGTTAAATGCATTCACGCTCCGCAGGGGCTTTGAATAGCACCTGACACATAGTAGGTGCTATGCACTGTTGGTGGCTGTAGTTGTTATTTGCAAACAGATGTTTGCACATGCTTTACACTAGGATTTTTTTTTTTTTTTTTTTTTTAGAGATGGGGTCTTGCTATGCTGACCAGGCTGGAGTGCAGTGACTATTCACAGCCGTGATCATAGCACACTGCAGCCCTGAACTTCTGGGCTCAAGCGATCCTCCCAGCTCAGCCACCCTAGTAGCTGGGACTGCGGGTGTGTGCCACCTCGCCCAGTTACACTAGGACTTTTTTGTTTTTTTCTTGTAAAAGCACTGCCAGAATACAATAGGATTTTTAAATGCAACATATTTACAGTTGCCAAAATGTGGGAACAGCCTATATGTTCACCAAAGGGGATATATTAGCTAAATTACGTTAAGTAAATTATGGTATACCCATGTAGGGGAATACTATAAAGTAGTTAAAAATTACAAAGCTGCTCTCTATGAACTGATTTTAAAAGATCTCTAGTATACAGTTAAGAAAAATTGTCCCAGGCTTGGCAATAAGACAAAGGGCTGATGACATGTCACTTCCAAGTCATTCTGGAGTCTGGTCTAACAGACCCATCCATAGATTATTTTCTAGAGGACTGTACCTGTGTCTGATTTACTACTTATTCATTTTCAGTTAGGGTCTAGACTCTGACATGGTAAATAGTAACTTCTGGAAGTTTGGTTGCAAATGATTTCTCTCTGGTAGAGAAGATAACCTCACAGGTACAGTTTTATTCCCCGGTTTTGTATCTAACCTGGCAAACTCTTTTAAGCACACCTTTCCCGAATAATCGTATTAACCTCTGTGCATGGAATTCTCCTTTGAAACAGCTGGTTCCCTCACTAACGACTTAAATGAACCTTTGACCTGCACTTATTATATATGTGACTTAAGAGTCAGGTTTTAGGCCGGGCACAGTGGCTCATGCCTGTAATCCCAGCACTCTGGGAGGCCAAGGCGGGAGGATCACTCGAGGTCAGGAGTTTAAGACCAGCCTGAGCAAGAGCAAGACCCCATTTCCACTAAAAAATAGAAAGAAATTATCTGGACAACTAAAAATATATAAATAGAAAAAAAAATTAGCCGGGCATGGTGGTGCATGTCTGTAGTCCCAGCTACTTGGGAGGCTGAGGCAGGAGGATCGCTTGAGCCCAGGAGTTTGAGGTTGCTGTGAGCTAGGCTGACGCCACGGCACTCTAGCCCGGGCAACAGAGCGAGACTCTGTCTCAAAAAAAAAAAAAGAGTCAGGTTTTAAAATTTTTTTTAATTACACTTTAATAAAAATAATAATATATTTTATTCAAATGATAAAAGGCTGGTCCTGAACAGTGTGCATAATATGCTGACATTGGTGATTTTTAAAACAAAGCAGCGATTGTACCCATGTATATAATATATGCTTGTATGTGCATAGGAAATTCCCAGGAAGGAAACAAGCTACTGGGTACAGTGGCTGCCTCTGGGAATGTGTGCTGTGTCCATACCTTGCTTTTACAGTTTGGATTACTTTTTCATTGTGTGTGTGCGTGTATTACTTTTTCAAAAACAAAAGCAACAATGAAATCTCCAAAAAAACAATCAAAACATGAAAACCTTTGGAGGGTTCCCTGCTGCCCGCGCTAGGATGGCCTCAGACAACCTCAGCCTCTGCGGCTTTTGCATAAGCTCTTTCCCGGGCCAGGAACACCAGGGCCTCTCTCACCAACTAACCCCTTCTCCTCGCCAAGGTCTCAGCTGAAACATAACTTCCCAGGGAAGCCATCCTGCACCGTAAACTGGATTTCTCACACACCCCCAATAAATATTTGAAAACTAAGGAAATGAATAAAAACCGGGTGACGTTTATTTTACCTCCCACCCTCTTCCTTCCTCCCACCACCCTGCCCTTCTCAGCCCTCACTGGAGGGGCGGGTTCTGTTTACTACAAGCTGAGGTTCTCCTGCTCAGTCAATGTGTCCTGATTGCCTACCCTGCTCTAGGGATGCGGCAGGAAATGAGACCAATGGCATCTCTGATCTCTGTTCTCATGGAACTGAACTTCTAGGTTCCAGTCAGAGAAACTGACAAGGAACAAGGAAGCAGATTTTTTTTTTTTTTTTTTTTTTTAATCAAGATGCTGTCAGAAGGTTTCAAGAACTCCTGGGGGCCGGGCGCGGTGGCTCACGCCTGTAATCCTAGAACTCTGGGAAGCCGAGGCAGGAGGATCGCTCGAGGTCAGGAGTTCGAGACCAGCCTGAGCAAGAGCGAGACCCCCGTCTCTACTAAAAATAGAAAGAAATGATCTGGACAACTAAAAATATATATAGAAAAATTAGCCGGGCATGGTGGCACATGGCTGTAGTCCCAGCTACTTGGGAGGCTGAGGCAGAAGGATTGCTTGAGCCCAGGAGTCTGAGGTTGCTGTGAGCTAGGCTGACACCACGGCACTCTAGCCTGGACAACAGAGTGAGACTCTGTCTCAAAAAAAAAAAAAAAAAAACTCCTGGGGAAATAAAGCAGGGTAATACAACAGTGAAGGAGTTTGGGGCTGCAGAGGTAGCTAATGAGGCGGAATAAGATCTGAGGGTTCCCGGCAGAGGGAATAGCAAGCGGCGAGGCTTGGAGGCTCGGCTCACTTTCTCGTGCTGGAGGAGAAGCAAGGTGTCCCGTGTGACCATAGCAGAGTGATTAAGGAGGAACACAGAAAGGTCACGTAGAACCTGATAGGAGTGTCAGGGCTGATAAAAGCAAAAACAGCATCATTAAATCCTAAGAATCAAGTTGCCTCCAGGGTAACACCCAACAATCCTTACACCCTGGTATTCACATCCTCATGCAGTCCTGAGCTGGCACGTGTGACCAACAGGATATTGCAGAAATGACAGTGTGATTTCCAAGGCCAGCACTCGCTCTGAGGAAAGCCAGGTGCCATGCTGTGAGGACACCCAGGCAGTCCCATGGAGAAGTCTACACGGCAAGGAACTGAGGGCTCCTGCCAGTGGCCATGCACATGAGCTACCGTGGACGCTGACTCCCCAGCCTCAGTCAAGCCATCATGTGACTTCAGTCCCGGTCAACATGTGACTACGACTTCATAAAACACCCTGAACCAGAATCACCCAGTTAAGCCACTCGTGGCTTCCTGTCCCTCAGTAACTACGTGAGATCAGACGTGTTTACTGTTTTAAGCCACTAAGTTTGGGGGTCATTTGTTACACAGCAACAGCTACCTAATACACAAGGCTTCTCTATGCAGGATGTCGTCAAATCCTCAGCACAGCCTTGGGAGGCAGAGATTGTATTTCTATGATGCTCACACTTTTAAGAGGAGGGCATCTTCAGGTGCAGGCGCTGTGACTCACCCAGGGTCACACACAGGCTGGCAGTGGGGACCCAGGATTACAACTCTGGAGGATTCCTGAAGGTCCTAGTCTCCCAGCCCCCTAACCTGGGTTCCCTCTGTCCTCTCCCACTCCTCCATAATGCAAAAATGCTTAATATGAACCTCCAGACAGTGGAAACAGGGAGACTTGCGAACTTGCCCTGCTAGGGACAGTCTGCAGGGGCCAGAACAAAAGCACCCACTTTCATTGTCTCCACCGTCAAATCTCAGCCCAGTTGCCCAGTTAAGCAGTTGACCTTCCAGGAAAGCCAAGAATTCTCACATTTAAGACCATCCCTTTCTGTGGATAGGGAATCTGAGCCTCAGGGGAAAAACACACCTGCCCAAGACCAAGCAGCTGGTAATGATTATGACCTTGAGAATTGAGTGTTTACCTACTCATCCGGCATCCAATAAGTGCTACGTAGACAAGATGTCAGCAAAGAATAGTAACAAAAATAATATGGAACATCCATTGGAACCTTTGCCCTCGTTTGGCAACAAGATGAGACAGTTGATGATATAGGAACCTCCAGACACTCAGCAGACACTGCCAGAGGCTTTGGATACAAGACATGATGGAGCCCAACGACAAGAACAATTTCTGCCTTTCATTGGGAATTGACGATGAGCCTGACAGCAACACCTGCCCGGTTGGATTTCAAGGCAATGATGTTTCATGACCTCAACAGGGGGAGCGAGAGTCATCAGTGTCCCTGCCCTGGGGTCAACCTGTGAGGCTGGTTCTCAGAGCTCAGGTGTTCAGCATCCGCTGGGGCCCGGGGTCCCACCTGAGCAGTTGTCCTCACAGGTGAGGTCTGAACACTCACACCCACCTCACCTGGGGCAGACATGCGGATTAGCCCATTCTGCAGGTAGGGAAACTGAGCCTGGCAAGGAGGAAGGTACCCACCTCGGGTCAGGCAGCTGATGACAGTGAGGACCTCCGGGGGTTCCCCACTGCTCAGACACTGTGTGCACCCAGGACCTTGGGGACAAGAGCTTGGGGAACAATAACCCAGTGCAGACTTCCTATGAGTAGCTCCTAGTGTCAGCCCCACGTCACAGAACAGGAAACTGAGGCTCAGAGAAGCCGGCTCTCCAGTTTTGTCACACACATCGGTGGCAAGGCCAGGACTGAGGCAGCATCTGCCCCCAGAGCCTGTGCCCTCCTGACCCCCGGGCTACCCGGCCTCCTAGGATGCTCACCACAGCCCCACAGACCTTAGAGGTCCATTTCTCACATGAGGAAACTGAGGCTAGGAAAGGTTCTGTCAATTCCTGAGGTCACAGGGGGGTTGAGTGGCAGAACCAGGAATAGAATTCAAATCTCTCTGGCCCCAGAGCCCCACCCTTCCCCTCCCAATCTACCTGGGGTCCCCTGGAAGAGGGATGAGTCCAGCCCCCTCCCCTGATCCCACCATAGGCCAGGCCTGTGACACAGGTTTCCCACGGCTCATCTGCCAGGATCATCATGACAAACTTGTCATTGTCCCCACGTTACAGATGAGGAAACTGAGGCCATGTGAAGGGCCCAAGGCCACACAGTGAGAAAAAGGCGTGGTGTAAACCCAGTCTCACGTGCCTACGCGTCAGCCCTTGGCAAGACCACCCCCACCCCCGGCTCTGCCACATTCAGGGCCCTCCCCTGCCCCTCCAGCCTCCCTCTGCTGCCCCCGTGGCCACTCGTCCAGTGGGGACAAGGAGCTGGGTGCCTGTGCCCGCTACCCGAGGTAGGACCTGGGGAAGCCAGAGCCTTTCGGTGCCACGAGGCCCCCAGTGATCAATTCACCGCACAGTGACCCCCAAACCATCACGCTCCCGGCCCCCTCGGGCGGTCTCTGAAGTCTACCCTCAGTCCCTCCTGCTGCAGCCCAGACCTCGGCCCCTGCGTGTGGGTCTCTTTGGGCCCATTCCTACCATCCGTCCATCTACTCAGCAAATAGTAAGCGAATCCCAACCCCACGCCGGGCACTGGGAAGAAATCAAGGTTCAGCAAGGGAGACAGGCAGTTAGTGGGTAAACGCACAAACGAGAGGGAAATTTCAGGCAGCGATGAGTTTTAAAGGAAATACAACTGGGATGAGGAGTTGTCTTGGAACCAGGGTGAGAAGCCCCCTCCCTGGACACTGCCGGGGCCTGATGGCATCACCTCGCCAACAAGCCACCCCTGAATGCTCAGTGCCCCGCGCGCCGTGGGCCAGTCCCCACCGGCTAACCTCTCTTCCTCCCGGTGCCGGCACAGCCCAGGCCCGTATCCCCAAATGCCAGGACGGCCCCTCTGTCCCATGTGTGACTGTTCAGCAAACATCACGCGCCAGCCACCGAGAACACAGCCACAGATAAAATCCACCCGCCTTCTGCCCTCTGTCTGCCCCTTCCTGCCCCTGCCTCGGTGCCGCTGCCCCTGCAGACACTCACCTGCAGCAAGGAGGGACAGGGCTCCCCTGGTGGCCCAGGTCCTGGGAGGAGTCTCCAGACAGCAGAGCCTGAAGGAAACTGGTCCCCGCACATGGGGAGATTTTAAGCCCGGGCTGGGAGTGATGTCATTTGCCATGGCCTGGATCTCGGAGGGTAATCCTGGCCAAGGTGGGGGACTCGACTGGGCACCAGGAGGTGACATTGGCTGAGAGGGGGAGGGGCACCCGTCTGCTTAATCCCCACCCTTCCCCCATGACATCTTGGCAATTAGGGCCGATGGGAGAGGCCCCAGCTCCTGCCCGTGACCATAATCCCCCCTACTCCTCAGGGAAGTGCTTCTTTAGGTCTAACTGGTGTCCCTCCAGCTTTGGGCTATTGTCCCAAGAGAGAAGCATCAAAGAGGAAGGAGAGAAAGGCCGGGTGTTCCTGAGAGATCATTTGGAAAACGAGGGGCACAGGGCTTTCTGGGGTCCCCCTTTCTCTCCCCAACAGTCTGTCTTCCAAGTAGCTCATCTTCATCCTGCCTCATTGTTCACTTTTTTTCTTGCCTCGGTTTCCCTTTTTTCTCTTCCTGTGTTTTGTTGGACAAGAAATTCTCCACTTTCTCTTCCCATCTTCTCTCTCTCCCTCTCCCCACACCTTTGGTCTTTGTTTAGGGTCTCTCTGCCTCAGTTTCTCTTTTGGGGCCCCTCAGGCTCTGCCACTTCTGCCTATTTGCCTGTGAACTCTGTCATGCTCCGCCTGCTCTTCTCTGTCCCTGTCCTTATTGATTAACCCGTATTACTGTCTCGGTCTCTCTTATCCTCTCTGTCTCCCCCTCCCCCGTGTCTGTCTGTCCCTCCGTGTGCCCTGTTTCTGCCTGTCCTCCCGTCCCTGCACCTCAGCCCGTCTTGGTCCCTCTGTCCTTCCTTATCCGGCCTGGCCTCTCGGGAGCTTCACTCTCTGTCCCTTCTTCCTCTCTGGGGCCTCCTTCTGTTCTTTCTCCCTGTCTTGGTACCGCTCTTGCTCTGCACTTCTGGTTTTCTTTGTCCCTCTCTGTGTCTCCTCTCATCTGTCTCTCTGGGTGTATCTCCCTGGCTCCTGGGCCCCACGCGGGTCTGCCACACACACACACACACACACACACACACACACTCAGTAATCCCTCCTTGTGGCTGGGTCATTGTGTCTCACCATAAGGGGCCCTTTCTTTCTCCTCCCCCCTTCCCCCAATCCCCCTGCTAGGAGGGATTAAGGCTGCTGGCCTGGCTGGGGAATCAGGGCAGGTCTCATTAGCTTGAAGAGCCAGGGGTGACAGCAAGAGAGGGAGGGGCCGTCTGACCCTTGGTGACCAGTCAGGAGGCCCTGATGGGAGAGTCCAATCCTGGAACAGACCCTCTGGCACCAGAGCAGGGAAGGAAGGTTGGCTGTTTGGGGACAGGAGGAGAAAATAGGTCCTTGCAGGAGGGAGAAGGTTTCAGCAACTTTAAATCACGTCCCCTGGGAATTTCGGCACTGGGTGGCTCTGGGGATGGGGGTGAAGAGAGGTGGGTTTCAGGTGATCATGCTTGTGGCCCTGGAGTCAGTTAAACTGAATCAAAATCTGTGTCCCTCCTCTGAGCTGCGTCACCTGAGGAAAGTTGCTTTCTTTCTCATCTACACCCACTGGCTCAAGCAGGAATCTGAGCATTCAGCCTGGTCCCCAACCCCTTCTTCTCACCCTACATATCCAATCCATCCATAAGTCCTGCCATCTCTTCTACCAGATAATTATCCTGTTGAAAACTACAAAGCACTGCTGGGAGAAAGCGAAGAAGACCCAAGTCAGCAGTGAAATATACCATGTTCATGGATTGGCACACTCAACACTATTAAGACGTCAGTTCTTCCTAAACTATTCTTTAGCTTCACAGCAATCCCAATCAGCAGGATTTTACTGCAAAAATTGACAAACTGATTCTGAAATTTATATGGAAACTTAAAAGACCTAGAAAAATCAAAACAGTCTTAGGGGAAAAAGCAAGTTGAAGAACTCATACTACCTGACTCTGAGACTTATTATAATGTCCGTGACTACAGCAGGAAGGAGTGGGGTTAGACCGTGGCAGCCCCAGGGCCTGTGGGATGCTGGAGCGTCCTAGGATCAGATTGTTGATGCGTTTCAGTCCAGACTCTACTGCAGGATTGTAGGCCTCCTCACACCTGCACCCCCTTACCTCCCTAGCATGGTCACCCTACTGTATATTATGCAGGATTCTTTTTTTTTTTTTGAGACAGAGTCTCACTCTGTTGCCCGGACTAGAGTGAGTGCCGTGGCGTCAGCCTAGCTCACAGCAACCTCAAACTCCTGAGCTCAAGCGATCCTCCTGCCTCAGCCTCCTGAGTAGCTGGGATTACAGGCATGCACCACCATGCCCGGCTAATTTTTCTATACATATTTTTAGTTGTCCAGATAATTTCTTTCTATTTTTAATAGAGATGGGGTCTCGCTCTTGCTCAGGCTGGTCTCGAACTCCTGACCTCGAGTGATCCTCCTGCCTCGGCTTCCCAGAGTTCTAGGATTACAGGCGTGAGCCACCGCGCCAGGCCTTATGCAAAACTCTTGGCACCTTGTTTCTTGTCTGCCCCTGTCAGGAGGGCTGGCACCTTGCCTATCTTGTATTCCTGGTGCCCGGGACAGTGTCAGACGCAAAGTAGGTGCTCAATCAATATGAACGGAAGCAGGACAGAGCAGGTAGAGTGACTCACAGAAAAGAGGTGTGATGTGGTTTTACCAGAAGGACCAAGGGCCTGTGACTGCCGCAGAGCAAGGTCCGACGGCGGGGCTGCCACTGACGTCTGAAACTGCGTACGCTTCCGGGATCACATCACTGCTCAGCTGATTAGTTCAGGCTCTAACTGTGCCATGAATCTAGGTTTTCCCCATGTCCCATGTCCGGTAGTGGGACCATCCACTCAGCTCCTTTTCCCCACTGGACAGAGTGGCCATAGGGTGGCAGAGGGAAGCTGCAGGGGCTGACAGGGGAGGGCCTCAAACGTAACAGAGCTGGAGGTGGTCTTGCCAAGGGCTGATTTGTAGGAACACGAGGCTGGGCTTACACCACGCCCTTTCTCACTGTGTGGCCTTGGGCCCTTCACATGGCCTCAGTTTCCTCATCTGTAACATGGGGACAATGACAGTTTTCATGATGGTCCTGTCAGATGAGCCGTGGGAAACCTGTGTCACAGGCCTGGCCTATGGTGGGATCAGGGGAGGGGGCTGGACTCATTCCTCTTCCAGGGACCCCAGGTAGATTGGGAGGGGAAGGGTGGGGCTCTGGGGCCAGAGAGATTTGAATTCTATTCCTGGTTCTGCCACTCATCACCCGTGTGACCTCAGGAATTGACAGAACCTTTCCTAGCCTCAGTTTCCTCATGTGAGAAATGGACCTCTAAGGTCTGTGGGGCTGTGGTGAGCATCCTAGGAGGCCGGGTAGCCCGGGGGTCAGGAGGGCACAGGCTCTGGGGGCAGATGCTGCCTCAGTCCTGGCCTTGCCACCGATGTGTGTGACAAAACTGGAGAGTCGGCTTCTCTGAGCCTCAGTTTCCTGTTCTGTGACGTGGGGCTGACACTAGGAGCTACTCATAGGAAGTCTGCACTGGGTTATTGTTCCCCAAGCTCTTGTCCCCAAGGTCCTGGGTGCACACAGTGTCTGAGCAGTGGGGAACCTCCAGAGGTCCTTACTGTCATCAGCTGCCTGACCCGAGGTGGGCACCTTCCTCCTTGCCAAGCTCAGTTTCCCCACCTGCAGAATGGGCTGATCTGCATGTCTGCCCCAGGTGAGGTGGGTGTGAGTGTTCAGACCTCACCTGTGAGGACAACTGCTCAGGTGGGACCCCCGGCCCCAGCGGATGCTGAACACCTGAGCTCTGAGAACCGGCCTCAGAGGTTGACCCCGGGGCAGGGACACTGATGACTCTCGCTCCCCCCGTTGAGGTCATGAAACATCATTGCCTTGAAATCCAACCAGTTTGTAGAAGACTTTGGCATTTCAAAAGTGAAGATGGCAACTAATCTGTCAACGAATAACACAGGGCTCACGTTCATCAGTCATCAGGGAAATGCAAATTAAAAGCTCGTAGTGATAACTCCATGTCCCACCAGGATGGCTAAAATGAAAGACTGACAATACCATGTGTTGGCAAGGATGTGGGGCAATCGGAACTCTCACACACTGCAAGTAAAGTGTTATACTACAGCCGCCTTTGCAAACTGGTTTCACAGTATTTTTAAAAGTTGAATGTATGCTTACTATATGACCCAGCGCTTTCATTCCTTGGTACCCAACAGAAATTGGTCTTTATTTCACCAAAAAGACAAGAACAAGAACTTCCTAGCACCGGTCTTCACAATAGTCCCAAATTAGAAGCTACCCACATGCCCGTCAGTAGCAGAATAGGTAAGTTCCTTCTGCTTCATCCACATAGAACAATCCTGCCCAGAAATGGGTCTACACCTCCTTGCTCACAGGATTTCTTTGTGTTCTTAAAAATCATTGAATACCCAAAGGGCATTTGTCCAGATCAGTTATAGCTATTGCCATTTACCTGAATAAAAATTAAAATTGAGAAACAACATAATCTATTTGACCCATTTAAAATAACTGAAATAAACCCATGACATACTAACATAAAATGGCATGTTTTTTAATGAAAATAAAACCGTATTTTCCAAAATGAAATGTTAGTGAGAAGAGCGGCATTGTTTATAGTCTTGCTCTGGCCAATCTCCTTAATGTCGGGCCCAGTTGAAAACAGCTGGATTCTCATAGCTGCTACCACATTGGGTCTGTCGAGATATCTTGTGTCTTGCAGCCTCTGGAACATGCCACTGTCAACTGGTGAGGGAGTGAAGTGAAAAGGGAAAATATTAGCATTATTATGACAATAGTTGTGATCTCACCAGCCCCCTGTGAGGGTCTTGATGGTCCCCAGGAGTCCCTGGACCCCCTTTAAGAACAGCTGCCAGCCAGGGCACAGTGGCTCACGCCTGTAGTCCCAACACTATGAGAGGCAGGAAGCTCACTTGAGGCCAGGAGTCCGAGATCAGCCTGGGCAATGCAGAGAGAACACGTCTCAATAAAAAAATAAAAAATTTAGCCGGGCATGGTGGTGCATGCCTGTAGTCCCAGCTACTCAGTAGACTGAGGCAGGAGGATTGCTTGAGCCCAGGAGTTTGAGGAAATAAAAAAGACTTTCCCCAAGTCCCCAAAACTCACCCCAGGGTCCTCCCCAGCTCTTGAAATGTGAAGCTATTGAGGATCCAAAGACCTTTTGTTGATATCAGTTATATCTACTGCTACTTGCTGTATTAGAAATTAAAACTGTGGAATTTTAAAAATAATTTTTAAATATTTTTAACTTCATTTAAAATGTCCTTTGAATTTTGTATCAAAATTTTTTTAATGTTTTACTTCGACAGCTCAAAGCTGCAAGATGCTTCGCGTCAGAGACAGACCCCAGGGCTCTGCTAGTTTCCTTCCATGTCACCCCCGTCCCAGACCATGGCCAGCTCGGGAGTCCCCTGGTCAAACACCCCCAGTCCCCTGCATTTGCACCCCCTTTCCCAGTCTCCAGAATCTCCTGTTACCCCCAAAGGGACAGAGAAAGGAGAGTGAGTAGGAAGTCAAGATCTAAGTGCATGATAAACTTTAAAAATCAACAACGTTGGCGTCCTTCTAACCCCTTCAACCGGGTTTCCTGAACAGCCCGGGTGTGCGCGCCCCGTCCGCGCGCGCTCCCGGCCTCCCGCGTCCTCTGCCGCCCCCTTGTGGCCGTCCTGGCGCCGCGGTCTCCCCACTGCCGGCTCTCTGACCCTGGCCTGGTCCCAGTTAGCAAATGTTCCAATCCTCTTAGGCCAGGCCAGCCTCGGCAGAGCAGAGACAGAATTAGATCGGATTTGGGGGACGGGGGATGGGGGTGGCCAGGATATGATGAAACCCCTTCTGCTTATCAGACGGACCCCGGACGGGGATGGGCACGGCACAGCTCACACACTGAGACCGCGCGATGGGCAGCCAGAAGGGGAAACTGAGGGACAGAGGAGGGGGGCAAAAGGGGAAACAGAGGGACAGAAAGAAGGGGACACAAAGGGGTAGAGAGGGGACCTGGAAGCTGACATGTCTTGCTCCTGTGACTGGAAAGTGTGTCCCCAACTTGGCTCTCACCTCCATGGACACTTCAGTGCCCAAGGCCTCTGCCTGCGTTTTTGGAACATCTCCCCTGTCTGTAGGGCCTTATTTTCTCATCCAGAATCATTCGTTCTTGTCATGTGTGTTTTTATGGGACAGGTGTTGGCCGTTCATCCTTCCTCTCCAGCTCCGGAAGCCGGCGACCCCCGGGCTGCTGTCGGGAGCTCCCCAGAACAGAGGAGCAGGTAGAGCTTCAGTTTTCCTTCTGACATCTGATAAAGGCTCTGGGCCTCTTCCCCAAGGACACCATTCTGCAGACAGCTCTGGACCTCACAGATTCCAGGAATCACATTCTTTCTAGAACCTTCTGAATAGTTGAGGATGAGACAGTGAGAGGAACTTCCAGAGGCAGAAAGCTGTTTGGGCACCAGAGTTACATTCCTAGTACCTTGCAGGGAATTTCTGGACTCACCCCACCGGCACCCAGATTAGATCAGAGACCCTGTGAAGCCTTTGCAAGCCACCTCCCTTCAAAGTGCTGATGTGAGTTCAACTTCTGTCATTCTTCGCTGTGATTCTGTGATCCTGCCTTCCCCTTGGACTGCTCACTCGGTGAGGACAAGGGCTGTGTCCGCTGACTATCTGGAGGAACACAGATCAGTCCCTCGAACATACTGAGCCCTTGATAGACGTAGTCAGTTCCCATCATTCTTACCGGTTAAGTTCTACGAAGTCACCTGTATTAGCCAATGTAGAACCATTGTTCCCAGGAGAAATAGAGGGTCAGGTTCCTACAAGCCTCCGTTCACAATATTGTCATCAACAGACCAATCCATCACCTTGGTTTCTGTGTGTTTCTGTTTAAAGACAACTTATTTAATATATATTGTTGATTCATTTGAGTGAAACGCAGGGCCAGCAGCATTGTAACTCATGCCTCAACAAAGCTTCTCGAACACACATGTTTTCTCTGTGAGTCACATCACAGCCTTCTCGTCCTTAGGAAAACTCAGACAGCATTTCTGCACTATTATGCTTCGGGGACATTTTATTTTTATTTTTATTTTTTTTTTGTTTGTTTGTTTTTTAGAGTCTCACTCTGTTGCCCGGGCTAGAGTGCCGTGGCATCGGCCTGGCTCACAGCAACCTCAAACTCCTGGGCTCAAGCAATCCTCCTGCCTCAGCCTCCCGAGTAGCTGGGACTACAGGCATGAGCCACCATGCCCAGCTAATTTTTTCTATATATACTTTTAGTTTTCCAGCTAATTTCTTTCTATATTTTTTTAGTAGAGAAGGGGTTTCACTCTTGCTCAGGCTGCTCTCGAACTCCTGAGCGCAAACGATCCTTCCACCTCGGCCTCCCAGAGTGCTAGGATTACAGGCATGAGCCTCCACACCCTGCCTGGGGGACATTTTAAACAGGAAAATCACCAACAAAA
The DNA here is from genome assembly GCF_041146395.1 of Eulemur rufifrons. Classification (NCBI taxonomy): domain Eukaryota; kingdom Metazoa; phylum Chordata; class Mammalia; order Primates; family Lemuridae; genus Eulemur; species Eulemur rufifrons. Next base: position 12,004,140 of record NC_091006.1, on the reverse strand, counting down.
AGCACAAAAATACCTTATGACTCAACCAGAAGCACTCCTAGGTATAGCTGCAAAAGAATCAAATGCAAGGAGTCGAACAGCTATTTGTACACCTATGTTCATAGCAGTGTTATTCATAAGACTGAGAGGTAGAAACAACCTGAGTGTCCATCAACAGATGAATGGATAAACAAAACGTGGTATATACATACAATGGAATATCATTCAGTCATAAAAAGGAATGATTTTTTTTGTTTTGGTTTGGTTTTAGAGACAAGGTCTCACTCTGTCACCCCGGTTGGAGTACAGCGTCATGATCATAGCTCACTACAACTTTGAACTCTTGGGCTCAAATGATCCTCGCACCTTAGAGTCCTGAGTAGCTGGGACTACAGGCACGTGCCACCACACCTGGCTAATTTTTAATTTTTTTGTAGCGACAGGGGTCTCACTATGTTGCCCAGGTTGGTCACAAACTCCTGGCCTCAAGCGATCCTCCCACTTCAGCCTCCCAAAGTACTGGATATACAGTTGTGAGCCACGGCACCCAGCCAGGAATGAAATTATGATATATGCTACAACATAGATGGACCTTGAAAACATGCTTAATGAAATAAGCCAAACACAGGACAGATATTACATGATTCCACTTATAATGAGATACTTGGTCAAATTCTTAGAGACAAAAAGTAGAACAGAGATGACCTGGCTGGGGGAGGAGGGAAGGGGAATTATTGCATAATGGGTACAGAGTTTTTACTGGGGATAATGAAAACGTTTTAGGTATAGATAGTGGTAATAGTGTATAATAGTAATAATATTGTGAATGTATCTGATGCCACTGTGTACACTGGTTAAAATGATAGCTATTGTGTTATGTGTATTTTACCACAATTTTTAAAAGCACAAAGATACAAAAATGAGGCGCTAAATATACCTCAAAAAGGCCACTTGTTTACAGTATAAGAGCTGAAACGAGGCAGAGGGTGGCTTTGTCCGACCTCTGCTGGGAATGTCGTTATGAGGTGACTCAAATTTTTTTGCAGCTCTGCGCATGTCTGAGCATGACTAGGAAAGCATGCTGAGTGTTGATTTGGGGGTTACAGAGAAATTTTAGAATGCCAAGAAATTTGCAAATAAGGACTGACAGTATTTCAAGAATGAATGTAAACAGAAGGAGGCAGACAGCAATGTCTGGACACTGACAGGAACCCCAGTGACTAAAAGACAGCTGGGCCAGAAAGTTCTAGAAGGCAGAGACCAACCCTGCTCTTTCAGCTCCCTCCATCTACCTGACATTGTCTTCAAAGCCCAAACTCTTCGTTGCCCACACACCCTTCATGAGCTCCTACCCATACATCAAGAGACGACACCCTCACAATGCAGAGAAGACGGGGAGGGGTCTGTGGGTGTGTTCGGGGTGGGGGCAGAGATGATCTGACCCTACAGGAAGCCCCAGGATCAGGGCTTGCAGGGGAAGGAGTGAAAGAGGAGATTAAGGGCTGGTTGTGGTGGCTCACACCTATAATCCTAGCGCTCTGGGAGACCAAGGCGGGAGAATTGCTTGAGGTCAGGAGTTCGAGACCAGCCTGAGCAAGAGCAAGGCCCTTGTCTCTGCAAGAAATAGAAAAATTAGCCAGGCTTCCTGCTTTTAGTCCCAGCTGCTTGGGCGGCTACAGGAGGATCATTTGAGCCCTGAAGTTCGAGGTTGCTGTGAGCTATGATGACGACACTGCACTCTATCTGAGGCAACAGAGTAAGACTGTCAAAAAAAGAAAAAAGAAAACAAGAAGGGATTAGGGAATTGAAGGACAGGGAGAGAGCCATTGTTTCTGTTCTGAGTGAATTAAATGAATGGATTAACCCCTAACCCCTTCCTCTTAGCACACATTTCCACTGACTTCAGTCCTACTCCTATCTCTTTTGCCCAAGTGGATGCCAGGCCGCAGAGGACCTCGCTACGTCCATCTAAATCTAGGAATGTGGCGTTTGGTTGCCTGGGAAGCCCCAGGAGGAATCCTCAAAGATTCCTGCCCCTCCATTCAAGAGTGGGCTCTCTCAGGATTTCCATCCAACCCTGAAGGCGGCAGGAGAACAGAGGGCAGAGGGGGACTTCTGGGGGAACAGCATGACTTGTGCCCTGGTGTGGCATCCAAAGCCAGAAATGTTTCCTATTTTCCTGCTTGTAAATTTTAAAAAAAAAAAAAAAAAAAAAATGAGGCAGTAAGAAAAAGAGAATATGTTCACTGACTTGGTGAGGTAAAGAAAAAAATGGAAGAGAAATTTAAAAATAAAGAAATAATTAAAAAAAAGAGAGAAAGAGAAAATGAACATTCCCCATAATGCTTGGGTGATTAATTTTGGTTGGGTGTTTTATTTTGTTAATTTAAACGTGTTATATGTGCATATATATTTTTGCACGTGCTTATTAAGTATATACATTAATTGAAGTAAATAATATGCCTGAGATAACACTTAATATGAAAAACTGCGGGCTCAATCATTTCATACATCATTAGCCAGCAACTTGGAGCTTTTCCTGTTGTAGACGTGGGGAGATTCGGGAGCAAAAAAGAAAAAAAATCACAGAAAGAAAGAAAAAACAAAAAAAGAAGCAAAATTTAATAAAAAGGAAACAATCTAAGAGAGTCCCTGTGTTCAGGACACACTTATTTCAGCAAGAGGAACACAGACATCCACCACACAAATAAAACAATAAATGCACTAAAAATCATTAGTTGTTAGTAATAGTTTTACCCCCTTCATTCCTTTTGTTAACTGTCCATTAGCATGCCATCGTCCAAAGTTGCCACAAATGGCTCCTAGCAGCAACATATTAGAGAAAGAAAAAATTTAAAAAAATAAAGTTGCCACAAATTATTTAACCATCCTCTTATTCATGGGCATGAATTAACTGATATTTCAAATAAATGGTACACTGAATGTCCATATATATTTATGCTTGTTCACACGGGAGCAAGTATTGTCCCAGGATATAGCTCTCACAATAAAATCGTTGAGTCAAGGGTACTAGATACAGTCTATCTTTTTTGAGATGCCAACAAGTCAGTCTCCAAAATCTCCAAACGTCTCTGCCAACCTGCACTCCACCAATGGCAAGAGAAAGCCATGTTTCCCAGGTTCAGGTGCTTGATCCATTTCTTTCTTCTTGGCCAGTCCAGTCGGCAATATAATGAGCACTGCATTAATTTATATGTATACACACACACACACACATATTTCGATACAGGGTCTCCCTCTCTCCCTCTGTCGCCCGGGGTTGGAATGCAGTGGCACAATCATAGCTCACTGCAGCCTTGAAGTCCTGGTCTGAAGCGATTTTCCCACCTCAGCCTTCCAAGTAGCTGGGGCTACAAGTGCCAGCCACCTTGCCGGTTTTATATTTTTTATTGATAAGTAATTCACATACATAAAATTCACCCATTTAAAGTATACAGTTCGGCCGGGCACGGTGGCTCATGCCTGTAATCCTAGCACTCTGGGACACTGAGGCGGGTGGATCATTTGAGCTCAGGACTTCGAAACCAGCCTGAGCAAGAGCGAGACCCCATCTCTACTAAAAAATAGAAAAGAAATGATTTGGACAGCTAAAAATATATATGGAAAAAATTAGCCAGGCATGGTGGCTCATGCCTGTAGTCCCAGCTACTTGGGAGGCTGAGGCAGGAGAATCACTTGAGCCCAGGAGTTTGAGGTTGCTGTGAGCTAGGCTGATGCCACGACACTCTAGCCAGGGTGACAGAGCGGGACTCTGCCTCAAAAAAAATAAATAAAATAAATAAAGTATACAGTTCAATGTTTGGGCTTTGGTTTTTTTTTTTTTTTTTTTTTTGGTTTTTTTTTTTGTATATTGCAGAGTTGTACATCCATCAACAGAATCAATTTCAGAACATTTTCATCCCCCCCAAGAGAAACTTCATAGCTCTTAGCAGTTAAGTTCCAATTTTCCCCTCCCCCTGGCCCCTGGCCATCGCTGATCTACTTTCTGTCTCTATGGATTTACCTATTCTGGACATTTCATATACGTGGAGTCACACAATATGGTGGCCTTTTGTGTCCACTTCACTCTTAGTGCAATGTTTTTAAGGTTTGTTGTTTATCCATTGACCAGGTGTTGGGTGTTTTGGTTGTTTCTCCTTTTAGGCTATTGTGAATAATGCTGCCGTGAACTTTTTATATTGAAACTTACATTTTTGCAAATTATCATCAGTGAGTTTGTTCATCTATTTATGCCTTTATTGGCCAAGCAAATAGCCACAGTGAAAAATCTCTGAAGGCAGGGACATTGCTTTCATGGTCACCCAGAGTGTACTGTATATAAAGTGTGGCAATATTCGAGATGAGGGACAGTTGATGGACATGGTACTTTTCTTGACGGAACTCCAAGGAGCAACTGAAAATAATGAATAGACCTGTGATAACAATGTCTATGTCTTATTTACTTTTGGATTTGATTGCCTGGGTCATCTCTGGCTCCCAGGACTGTGACCCTGGTCAGTCTCCCTGACCCCTGAGCCCACGCAGGCCCTGCCACGAGAGCAGCCAGGTGTCTGGCAGAGTAGCTGCACCTCTAAGGGACTGGACTCATGTGACAAGTTTGTGGGTCCCCTGTATGCATCAGAAGCTGGTTCGTTCACAGTCCTCCTGAACGCCCATCAGAACTTTGCCCCACGCCCAGGCATAGGGTCAACTTCAAGGATGGATGGTGGGGGCCAGAGTGGCCTCAAGGGACCGGGGAGGAGGCTGCTGGATGACCCAGGCAGGAGGGGTGGTGGCTGCACAAGGTGGCCAGCAGGGAGGTGGGAGGAGCAGGCAGATTCCCTGGCATTGGCTCCCGGGGACTGGCTGCCTGTCCTAGGATGGGGACCCTACCACGGGTAATGATGCTGAATGACACCCCGGAGTCCCTTGTCGGGGAGGAATGCCACCTCCCCCTGGGCTAGAGCCCCATGAGGGTGAAAGCAAAGTTGTGTTGGCCACGGGGGTCTCCCAGCCCTGGCCCCCCGCAAACAGTAGCTGCTCAATAATGAAAGGCTTAATCAATCATTCAGCTCCTCCAGGGGGCAGGGACTGCAGGGTGGGGTAGGAAAGGGAGGGTCCCAGCAGGGTGGGCCTGGGTGGGCACGCCTTGGAGGTGAAACATATTTAAGCCCTGGGTCCTGTGAGTGCAGCGGCATGTTGGAGACACAGCGGGAGCAGGATGGACGACCCCAACCGTTTGCAGGGTGAGTGGGGGTGGGGACGTGAGGGGCCCCGGCTGATCTTGTGGCCCTGGCTGCAGAGTGGCAGCTGGGGCACCCAGAGAAGGACTGGGCTCGTGTAGGATGGCTTCCTGCCCTCTAGAGTGGGGAGGATTTAGTGGTGTTTGGGAAATGAAATGAAATTATGCAAGTGAGCTGAGCAGAGGACTGGGCACACGGTCCCCTCTTCCCAAGTGTCTGGGGTCCTTTAGCCCTTGGATGGAGGGGGACCTGGGGGAGGGCAGAACAGGCCTGAGGCACCAGCCAGGGGTGCTATGGGGTGAGGAGCCTGGCACAGGAAAGTGACTCCCCATGTTGGAAGCCACCTGAAGTCTAAAAGGGTCCTTGAGGCCCGGCGCGGTGGCTCACGCCTGTAATCCTAGCACTCTGGGAAGCCGAGGCGGGTGGATCGCTCGAGGTCAGGAGTTGGAGACCAGCCTGAGCAAGAGCGAGACCCCATCTCTACTAAAAATAGAAAGAAATTATCTGGACAACTGAAAATATATATAGAAAAAATTAGCCGGGCATGGTGGTGCATGCCTGTAGTCCCAGCTACTGAGGAGGCTGAGGCAGGAGGATCGCTTGAGCCCAGGAGTTTGAGGTTGCTGTGAGCTAGGCTGACGCCATAGCACTCTAGCCTGGGCAACAGAGTGAGACTCTGTCTCAAAAAAATAAAAATAAAAATAAATAAAAAAATAAAAACATAAACGGGTTCTTGACTTTGTGTAAGAGAATCCAGGAGCCAGCAGACGGCATAAGGTGAAAGTGAGATTTATTTAGAAATGATCGGAAGTGCTCCACAGGCAGAATGGAGGCAAGTTCTCCCTGTAGAAGAGAATCAGCCCCCCAGATTCTATTGTCTTTTTTTTAATTAAGTATCGGCTTAATTAACAAGGGGAGGAATATTTACGGAAGGGGAGGTGTTTTTCTGAAATCAGGGTGACACCCTCTATTTTTTTCCCATCTTGGTTTTAACCGGTTGGAACTTGTCTCCATCCTGTTTTGATCAGGGTAATCTGAAACTTTGTTTTGAGACTTCTTTTTTTTTTTTTTTTTTTTTTTGAGACAAAATCTCACTCTGTTGCCAGGGCTAGAGTGCCGTGGCATCAGCCCAGCTCATAGCAACCTCAAACTCCTGGGCTCCAGGAATCCTCCTGCCTCAGCCTCCCGAGGAGCTGGGACTACAGGCATGCGCCACCATGCCCAGCTGATTTTTTCTATATATATTTTTTTAGTTGTCCAGATAATTTCTTTCTATTTTTTAGTAGAGACAGGATCTCGCTCTTGCTCAGAGCTGGTCTTGAACTCCTCACCTCGAGCGATCCACCCGCCTCGGCCTCCCAGAGTGCTAGGATTACAGGCGTGAGCCACCGCACAGGCCTTGTTTTGAGACTTCTTGACTCAGTTAGTTCCTGTTGTAGCAACGCCCAAAGCGATGCCTCAGGCAATGTCTGTGCTAATGTCGTCGGAAGCAGTGGCCAAAGTAGTGCCTGCCAGTTCCCTGCCTCACAGCCCTCCTGCCTGCCTTCCCCAGCTGTGGGGTCCCTAATAACAGCAGGAGCTGTTATCACGACCATTTCAAAGATGTGGACATTGAGGCCCAGAGAGGTGCAGGGTCTGGGCTAGGAGGTGGCGAGCCAGGGACTGACCCAGGGCCTCTGGTCCAAGTAGCCACTGTCACCCAGGGGCCGCCTCCCACCTTAGACCCTGAGTGAGCTCCGAGCCCGGCCCAGGGGAGGGGGTCCCTAGGGGGCTGCGGGCTGCTTTGGGACTCATCTGACCCTGTTCCCCTCCCTCCCTCAGGCCCAGGGTCCTCAGATGCCCCAAAAAAGCAGAGGCAGGAGCGCACCGTCTACAACAAGGAACAACTGAAAGAGCTAGAAAAACACTTTGAGACGAACAGGCACCCCACCCACGAGGACCGAGAAGCC